>NC_072406.2:86361500-86665833 GCF_028858775.2 Pan troglodytes
AACTCGTGCTTCCTGATTTCAAAACTTACTACAAAACTACTATGTGGTATTGGCACAAGGACAGACATACAGATCAATAGAACATTAACCCTTACATTTATGGTCAACTGATTTTCAACAAGGGTGCCAAGACCTGGGTGACCAGTTGGAGAGAGAACAACCTTTTCAACAAATGGTACTGGAACAACTGGATTTCCACATACAAAATAATGAAATTGGATACAAAAAGCAACACAAAATGTATCAAAGACCTAATTGGAAAAGCCAAAATGATAAAACTCTTAGAAAAAATATGCATAGATTTTGACTCTGGATTAGACAATGTTTTTTAAGATATGATACCAAAAGTACAGACAAGAAAAATAAAAAATAGATAACCCAGAGTCCATCAAATTTAAAACTTCAGTGCTTCAAAGGACATTATCAAGAAAGCAAAAATCCACAAAATGAGAGTAAATATTTGAAACCATATATCTTAAAGGGACCCCTATCCGGAAAATATAAAGAACTTTTACTCAATAATAAGAAGGGCCAGGTGTGGTGACTC
The DNA here is from genome assembly GCF_028858775.2 of Pan troglodytes. Classification (NCBI taxonomy): domain Eukaryota; kingdom Metazoa; phylum Chordata; class Mammalia; order Primates; family Hominidae; genus Pan; species Pan troglodytes. The sequence goes on from NC_072406.2 coordinate 86,362,048, forward strand.
ACAACTGTAATCCTAGCACTCTGGGAGGCTGAGGAGGGAGGATTGCTTGAGCCCAGGAGTTTGAGACCCCGTCTCTACAAAAAAATTTAAAAATTAGCCAGGCATAGTGGCTCACACCTGTAGTCCCTGCTACTTGGGAGGCTGAGGTGGGAGGATTGCCTGAGTCCAGGAGTTTGAGGCTGCAGTCAACTATGATCCCACCACTGCACTCTAGCCTGGGTGACAGAGGGAGACCTTGCCTCTAAAACATAAAAAATAAATAAATAAACAAGCCAATTAAAAAATGGGCAAAGGATTTGAAGACATTTACTCAAAGAATATATACATACAAACGAATCTTACAAATACGATGTTGAATAAATGAAGCCAGATGCAAAAGAATATACACAGTATGATTCCATTTATATGAAGTTGTAGAACAGGCAAAACTAATCTACGTTAAATCAAATGGTTTCCTTTATGGAGAGTGGAGGGCCATGGGGATGATCTCCTAGAGTGCTGGTAATGTTTTATTTCTTTTTTATTTTCCTTTTTTTTTTTTTTTGAGATGGAGTCTTACACTGTCGCCCAGGCTGGAGTGCAATGGTGTTATCTCGGCTCACTGAAACCTCTGCCTCCCAAGTTCACGAGATTCTCCTGCCTCAGCCTCCCTAGTAGCTGGGATTACAGGCACAAACCACCACACCTGGCTAATTTTTTTTTTTTTTGTATTTTTAGTAGAGACGAGGTTTCACTATGTTGGCCAGGCTGGTCTTGAACTCCTGACCTCGTGATCTGCCTGCCTCAGCCTCCCAAAGTGCTAGGATTACAGGAGTGAGACACCGCACCTGGCCAATGTTTTATTTCTTGACCTGCATGATGTTTACAAGCTGTGTTCCTTCTATGATAACTCATTAGGCTTTACATTGTGATTTGCATACTTTCTGAGTGTTAGTTATGCTTCCTATAAGAAGTTTATTGTCCCTGCAATATGGGGGACAATGGAAAAATGTCTAATTATCTTACCTTGTTCCTATCTTTTACGTGTATAAGCACCAGTATCAGGTGTTTAGTCTAGTGGCTCAATCAATCCAAGTAATAGTACTATAGTCTAAGAAGAAAGAATTTAAAACCTATGAATACAGTTTCTATGAACGAAGATAAATTCCAAAGAGGAAAGGAAGACTTTCCAGAATTGATTCATTTGATTCTGTTGACAGAAAACAACATCAACCCTTTCTTTTATGAAAGCGGCTGACATTTAAAGAATATGTGGTGATGATCTCCTCTTCCCATTCGACACATGTTCAGTAGTTATCAATAATACTAGTTACTAAGATACGTTTTAGTAATTATTGTATTAATAAAGTATGAATACTGTTAACAGTTTAGGGTTCCTGTTTAATTAGAACCAAAAAATTTCTTTGTTTAAAGCCCTCTGTTTAGCCAAGCAATCAACTTGAGTTATTAGCAATAAACTCTGACACCTCAGGGTTGGAACCTGCCAAATTTTTCTACTTTATCTAGTCAGATGCTTTGCTTAGTAGGCTTGCTTTGTGTCTTATATTTCTGTCTGGGTATTAATATAAGTGCCATTAGAATACTTAGACTTGCTATATAGAACCTGCTGAATTTAACTATAATCTTTAGCTGATAAACTTTTCATTTTCATTTTTTAAATGAAACATGAATATCCAACCATAAGATCTGCAACTAAATTTTTATTATTACACCTTTTTCTTGGAAGAAAATCAGCATCTGAAATATATAATGTATGACTTCAAGTGGAGCACTGTAATCCACAAGCAGACTCAGATTTGGGCACTTCAGGTGAGTCACATATGGAACACAGCATTCTTTGCAAAAATTAATCTTTTGGCCCCATTCAATGTGGTTATTTTTGGCCAGGCACAGTGGCTCACGCCTGTAATCCCAGCACTTTGGGAGGCCAAGACTGGTGGATTACCTGAGGTCAGGAGTTCAAGGCCATCCTGGCCAGCATGGCAAAACCCTGTCTCTACTAAAAATACAAAAATTAGCCGGGCATGGTGGTGTGCGCCTGTAATCCCAGCTACTTGGGAACAAAGCTTGTTTGTTTGTTTGAGCAGAGTCTCCCACTGTCACCCAGGCTGGAGTGCAGTGGTGTGATCTCTGCTTACTGCAACCTCCGTCTCCCATGGGCAAGCAATTCTCGTGCCTCAGCCTCCTCAGTAGCTGGGATTACAGGTGTGCACCACCATGCCCGGCTAGTTTTTCTGTTTTTAGTAGAAATGGGGTTTCACCATGTTGGCCTCAAGTGATCTGCCTGCCTTCGCCTCCCAAAGTGAAGCTACTGTACTCAGTCCCCATTCAAAGTGTTTTATTCATTAAAGATAATGAATAATAAATGAATTAATACTATCTAAAATGTATTGAGTACTTATTATGGGCCAGACACTATGCTAGACACTTTATCTCATCTTATTTTCACAATGCTACACCGTAAATACTACTATTATCCCCATTTTACAGACAAGACAATGTCATCTCAGAAAAGTTAGGTCAATTACCTAAGATCACGCAGTAAGCTAGGATTCAAACCTAAATCCAGCTGAATTCTGAGCTCCTGCTCTTATCTGCCTTGTAGACTAATTATTAGGAACACGTTCTAATACAGCACTGTCCAACAGGGCTTTCTGCAATGATGGAAATGTCCTTTATCTGTGCTAATATGGTAGCCACTACACCCATGGCTATTGAGCACTTGAAATGTGGCTAATGTACCCAATACTGAAGTTTTAATTTTTTTGAAATTTTAATTATTTTTTTTTTGAGACGGAGTCTCGCTCTGTCTCCCAGACAGGAGCGCAATGGCGTGATCTCTGCTCACTGCAAGCTCCGCCTCCCAGGTTCACACCATTCTCCTGCCTCAGCCTCCCGAGTAGCTGGGACTACAGGCGCCCGCCACCACGCCTGGCTAATTTTTGGTATTTTTAGTAGAGATGGGGTTTCACCATGTTAGCCAGGATGGTCTCGATCTCCTGACCTCGTGATCCACCCGCCTCGGCCTCCCAAAGTGCTGGGATTACAGGCGTGAGCCACCATGCCCGGCTTTTTTATTTATTTATTTTTTTTGAGATAGGGTCTCGCTCTGTTGCCCAGGCTGGAGTGCAGTTGCGTCATCTTGGCTCACTCCAACGCCCACCTCCAGAGCCCAAGCGATCCTCCCACTTCAGTCTCCTGAGTAGCTGGGCTTACAGGCATGCATTACCACACACAGCTGAGTTTCAAATTTTTGTTTTGTAGAGACAAAGTCTGCCTATATTGCCCAGGCTGATCTTGGACTCCTGGGCTCAAGTGATCTTCCCACCTTGATCTCCCAAAGTTCTGGGATTACAGGTGTGAGCCACCAAGCCTAGCCTGAAGTTTTAATTTTAATTAATTTAAATTTAAATAACCATATGTGGTTAGTAGTTAATATATTGAACAGTGCATGAATGTGCTGCTTTAGCTTATGATTTTTTTTTTTTTTGAGATGGAGTCTTGCTCTATTGCCCAGGCTGGAGTGCAATGACACGATTTCCTCTTACCACAACCTCCGCCTGCTGGGTTCAAGCGATTCTCCTGCCTCAGCCTCCCGAGTAGCTAGGATTACAGGCATGCGCCACCATGCCCAGCTAATTTTTTGTATTTTTAGTAGAGATGGGGTTTCACCATGTTGGCCAGGCTGGTCTCGAACTCCTGACCTCGTGATCCGCCCGCCTCAGCCTCCCAAAGTGCTGAGATTACAGGCATGAGCCACTGCACCCAGCCTAGCTTATGATTTAAGAGGAGGAGGTAAAAGACATTTCTTGTTTAGTTAGGAGGCAAAACACATTCTAGTTGTTATGCTGAGGAAGTTTAATAAATTATTTAGAGTGGAAGTTATATTTAAAAGCACCGACACAGGTTATCTAAAATCATTCATCCTATCGAAAATACAGTTCACAAGGATTTATAGTGCTCCTTTGCCACAATACACTCTGAAAGAGTTGCTTGTTTTGAAAGTAAGTGACTTTGTAGTTACTTTATTTTAGGGCCAGATCTCTACTCATCCTCTTAAGCTGGTGAAAAATTCTTTCCAGGAAAGTTTCCACCGAAGTTGTTTTTATTGGCAGTAGTTCAGGTCTCAGAATACAGAAAGTTAAACCAGCCTCCTAGATTTATTGTTGTTATCCTTAGTGCTGAGATGAAAGCATAACACTTGTAAGTTCTCGACTGTGCTTAGCTTTAAAACCCATCTTAACCTTCTATAATAGGAAAAGAGAGCTTACTTCTTCTATCCATATTATGACCAAGGTCTAATGCATATAACAATTAAATAATACCATGTTGCAGTGTAAATTAGCCTGTTTCTTTATTTATCGTCCTTTTGGTAGCTGCAGTTATTTTTTTAATTATTATTTTCATAAACTTTCTGAGAAAACTACACACTCATTATTACCACAACCATCTTTTTGTTCCTAGTGGCTTTTGAGTCATAAAACAGAATTCTCCCAGCTTATTTAAAAGCCACTAGAAGAAACTGTGTTCAGAGGCAGACCCATCAGAGCTTTGACTGCAGCTTAAATACATCATAAATCCTTTTTACTAAACATTTTATAATCATCCTGGGTAATTCACAAGCAATGCATTTACAATAGTCAAAATATTCTTGGAAGACAGTGTCTAAAAACAAAAATGTATTCCTTCTATATATAATAGGATGGAGGCACAGAAGGGCCTATACTGAACTTGAGAGAATGAGACCAGAAAAGCATCTACTCTTCTGATTCTCAGCCAATATCTTGACCACATATTCATTCAACACAGAGTTTTGAGGCACTGGGTATATAAGAACAAACAAAATTAGAGTTCCTACACTCACAGCATTTAGAGATGAGCAGGGAAGACAACTTAATACAGTTAAGATGTAATTCCTACGATGATACAGGAAATATAGTGTGCTGTGGGAATCTACAAGGCTTAGAGGTGAGAGAGAACACAAGACAAATAAATCCAGTATAAATTTAGCAAATATGGAAGGTGGAGGGAAGAGGGGAGATGAAACTGGAGAAGGAGGTAAGCAGAGACTGATTGGTTCATGGAGCATGCTAAACTTGTTAAGGAGTTTGGACTTTATTCTTAGTGCAATGTAAAGTCATTTTATAATTTTTTAAATTAATCATGCAATCCGATTTACATTTTTAGAAAGATCATACTAATTACACTGCGGAAACTGGATAATCGGTAACTGAACACTGTGACACCAGTTGGGAGATGAGTGGTGATGGCCTGGTCTAGAGTCTTGACTATGAGGATGGGGTACAGTGAAAAGATAAGAGAAACATTTAGGTTTTGTGCTAAAAAACATTTAGGCTTGGAGGAGGGGGTGTGTGGAGATGAGAGAGATGCGTCACTTGGCCTGGTCCTGTGTAATTTGACCAATTCTGGATACATCTGACCCAAATAAATATATTCAAAAAACTATTATATATACCCTTCTGGTGCTTTAGAGAAGCCAGATTGGAATCAGAATTGTAAGTAATCAGGATTTTTTGTTAATGGGAATTAATCAAAAGGAGAATTGAAACAAAAGAAAGAATGTGCATAGTATGAAGAGAGCTTATGGCAGGAACTCCAACATTTGAGTAGGAGGTGGGTCAAGGAAGTGGACCTAAAGAATGACCAAGATGTGACTGAAGAGTCCTAAGAAAAAAAACAACAGGGTGGTTTTTAGTAACTATAGCTTATTAGTGTATTTCCAGAAGAATGGAGTGGTAAATACTGTTACATGGCACAAAGAGGTTAAGCTACGAGAATTGAAAATGGCAGCTGGGCGTGGTGTTCACACCTATAATACCAGCACTTTCGGAGGCCAAAGTGGGCGTATCACCTGAGCTCGGCAGTTCGAGACCAGCCTGGCCAACATGGTGAAATCCCATCTCTACTAAAAATACCAACAAATTAGCTGGGTGTGGTGGTGGGTGCCTGTAATCCCGGCTGCTCTGGAGGCTGAGGCAGGAGAATCGCTTGAACCCGGGAGGTGGAGGCTGCAGTGAGCCGAGATGGCGCCACTGCACTCTAGCTTGGATGACAGAGTGAGACTCCATCTCAACAACAACAAAAAAGAATTGAAAACGTCTGTTGATTTAAGAGTGTTTTTTAAACTTTCTTTTCCTTAATGCTTGCTAAGGAGCCCTTTTAGACTCCATCTTCTCACCACCCTGCCAAATTCCTCACCCATAAAACTTTTTATTATTCTTTCTTTTTCAACTGTAAATTGACAAATTATAGTTGTATATATTTAGGGGTACCAGATGTTATGATTTATGAAATGTGGAATAATTAAATGAAGCTAATTAATATCACCATAAAATTTTAATACCACAGAATATTCTCTGTTTATGTATTGTATTTGTGCTTTACACATAAAAAGAGTATATATATTTTTTTCACCTCACAAGAAGCAGTTTTTATCTGCTTTGAGAATGCATGATTTAACACACAGAGGACATTGGTGATCTTGGTAAAGGTAGTTTTGGTGGGCTGGGTGCGGTGGCTCACACCTGTAATCCCAGCACTTTGGGAGGCTGAGGCGGGCAGATCACGAGGTCAGGAGTTCGAGACCAGCCTGGCCAACATGGCGAAACCCTGTCTCTACTAAAAATACAAAAGTTAGCTGGGCGTGGTGGTAGGCGCCTGTAATCCCAGCTACTTGGGAGGCTGAGGCAGGAGAATCACTTGAACTCCGGAGGCGGAGGTTGCAGTGAGCCGAGATTGCCATTGCACTCCAGCCTGGGCGACAAGAGCAAGACTCCATCTCAGAAAAAAAAAATAGTTTTGGTGGTAGTTCAGTGGAATGCTAGAAATAAGACATTGCAGTGGGCTGGGAAATAAATAGCAAGAAGGGTAAAAAAAATAGAGATATGTAGAGTAGATTCAAGAAGTCTAGCTGTGAAGAGGATGAAAAGACAGGAAAATAAATGCAGCAGTTCATAAAGTGAAGGAAGAATACATTCAAATGCTGAAGGAAAGGTGTGAATAGCGGGGGAAAAGCTGACATAGGAGAGAGGGAAAAACGGAAAGAGGACCCTGACACAGCAGGAGAGGATGCTACTGAGAGACTAGGTCAAAGGGTTTGCCTTCTCTAAGGAGAAGGAACACTTTCTACTCTTCAGATTGAAGGGAAGGTTTGTATACTTAACTGCAGGCAGATGATGGCTCTCCTCTGTGTAATGGGAGAGAGGTCATTTCCAAAGGGAGAGAGAAGTCCTCTTCTCTGTAAATACCATGTGCTACTCATGAATTGACATAGTACTGAGCTACTTAAAAATATTTAAATCTGCAAAGAACTCCCATAGCGTATGTGTATATGTATTTTTTTTTAAGAGATAGGGTCTTGTTTTGTTGCCCAGGCTGAAGTGCAGTGGACCAATCATAGCTCACTGTAACTTTGAACTCCTGGGCTCAAGTGATCCTTCTGCCTCATTCTGCCTCTACCTCCTGAGTAGCTAGGACTACAACCACGTGCCACAAAGCCTGGCTAATGTTTAAATTTTTTGTAGAGATGGAGTCTCGCTATGTTGCCCAGGCTGATTTCCAGCTCCTGGCCTCAAGTGATTTTCCCGCCTCACCCACCCAAAGTGCTAGGATTACAGGCGTGAGCCACAGCACTCTATCTGCCCATAGTGTATTGGTTTTTTTTTTTTTTTTTTTTTGAGACGGAGTCTTACTCTATTGCCAGGCTGGAGTGCAGCGGCGCAATCTCAGCTTACCACAACCTCCGCTTCCTGGGTTCAAGCGATTCTCCTGCCTCAACCTCCCGAGTAGCTGGGACTACAGGCACGTGCCACCACGCCCAGATAATTTTTGTATTTTTAGTAGTGACGGGGTTTCTCCATGTTTGCCAGGATGGTCTCGATCTCTTGACCTCGTGATCCACCCACCTCAGCCTCCCAAAGTGCTGGGATTACAGGCATGAGCCCTACCGTGCCTGGCCGTATATTATATTAAATGGTTAGAAATAAAAATCATAAGATTAAGTAAGAAAATATAATCTTGTTGCAAAGAGAGCTTTCCTAAAGATACGTAAGGTTTTTTTTTTTTTTTTTTTTTTTTTTTTTTCCGAGGCAGAGTCTCGCTCTGTCGCTCAGGGTGGAGTGCAGTGGTGAGGTCTCAGCTTACTGCAACTTTCGCCTCCCGGGTTCAAGGGATTCTCCTGCCTCAGCCTACCAAGTAGCTGGGACTACAGGCGTGTGCCACCACACCTGGCTAATTTTTGTATTTTTAGTAGAGACAGGGTTTCACTATGTTGGCCAGGTTGGTCTCGAACTCCTGACTTTGTGATCCGCCCGCCTCAGCCTGCCAAAGTGCTGAGATTACAGGCGTGAGCCACCGCGCCTGGCCAAGATTCGTAAGTTAAGATAATTCTTCATTAACCTCATTCACTTCACTTCTCCTATAGTGTCAATTGAAAGTGTCCCTCTGTCTTTCCCAAATTAATCCTTTCACTTGTAACTTGATCCCATTCCTTTCCTTCTCTTCTGGGAGACAAGACTTTTTCTTGAATCTTCAAATAGTTGCTTGCTTCCTGCCCCCAAATAGATATCTTGTATTCTTTAAAACAAACCCCAAACTTTCCCCCACCTTGCCACTCTCAATAATCTTGCTTCATGCCCCAAATGATGAAGGATTAGTCTACACTTGCAGTCTTTCCTCAGTTACTATTAAAGCATCTCTCTCAAACAGCTCAATGACTTTCTAATTATAAAATCCAACGACCTATTCTGATTTCAGCTTCCTCCTCTGACCATTGCAGCATTTTATGTCATTGATAACTTTCTCCTAAACAAAAATACTTCTTACCCTTTTATATGAAACTTCATCTGTTTTGGGTCTCACCTTGAAAGTCTTTCGGGCTTAATTCTCACAATTTTTTTTTAAAGTCTTTCTACAATCTCCATGTAAACCACTGTTTCAAATTCGATAAAACTCAAACTCCATAAAATACCTCCTCCTGTCACTGGCACCATCTTCTTAATCACATAAGGCTGTAAGCTTCAGGTTCAAACAAATCTACCAAATACAAACAGCCACATCGCCCCTCACTCTTCCACACTCACTGCCACCTGCTCAGCTTAGAACCCCGTTACCTCTCTCCTGAAGAACTGCAACACCCTTCTCACTGCATTCCTCACCCCAGGCTCTTCCAGGCACCACCCGCTAACAGGACGTCCGCTCAGGTCCGTTTGGGGTTTTGTCCTCCAAAGCAGAAACCTGGGACTGAGATTCCTGCTGTCTGTACTCCAGCTCACTATAGAGGGGGAACCCAGTAAGCTTGACCTCCGGGGCTCAGGCGCCTGAGAACACTGGGCTGCAGGTGGACCGCTCCCTTCCGGCCTTGCTGGCGAGAAAGCCCGGAAGGCCGGGAATGGGGGGGAAGCGAGGCCCGGGCCAACAGCACCAAAGACGCTCCTAGAGCCCAGATCGGAGTCGGGGGCCCCAGCTATTCAGCCTACTCCCGGGTTTTGGAGCTGTCCCCAGTCCACAGATTTCCCGCCCCTCACACTCACCCCAACACCTGTGCCAGTCAGTGATTCGGCGCCGGGTCCTCTCCTACCGAAGCTGGAGAAGCCGAGAAGGCCGCGAGGACCCGCAGCTGGAGTGCCCAGGAAATTGCCTGATTAACAGCTTCAAAGACACCGACTCTGTCTACCGTATTAGAAATTTTAAATATGCAGGAAGACCGTAAATGAGAGGAAAGACGTCTCTTGAGGCTTAGTATCTAAATCTTCTACATAATCCGGGGCCTAGAAAAATGGTGGGTTTCTGTCCATCTAGATTCAGGCGGTCATCTGCTGCCTAACGCAGTCTGGGGTCCCTCATGGTAGGGGAGGCGGGGTCAGGAATGGGCGGGGCATTCGCTGTTGGTGCCGAGGGATAGAGCCAATGATTGTGGATGACAGCGGCACAGAATGGGCGGAGTCTGGAGGGGCGGGATTTGGAGAAGAGAAAGCGGTGATGCGAAGAGGGGGCGGAGCCAGAGAGTGGATGGCAGAGGTGGGCTGTAGAGCCAAAGTGGGGTGGGAGCGCGAAGATGGCAGCTGCTGAGGAGGAGCCGAAGCCCAAAAAGCTGAAGGTGGAGGCGCCGCAAGCGCTGAGGTGAGCGCTGCCGGACTTGGGGAGGAGGGTGACGGCGCTGCAAGCAAGCCAGGGCCCACGTGGGGTTGCACGGCCCCGACGCTGGGTGGTGTCTCTCACTGCCAGCTTGGGGCCAACACGCAGGACCTCCCCCAGCTGCCCGCTTGGCCGCGACCCCTTGCCAGACGTTCTCTCAGTTTGGCTGAGTCGCCGCCTGTCTGGTGCAGCTCCGGCTCCAGCAGCCCTTCGCCAGTCGTGGCCGGCAGGGGGACCGAGCCGGCTGACCGCGCCACCTGCGAGCAAGCCCAGGCTGGGCTGGTGCGACCCCGGAGGGCCGGACCGGAGCAGCGTCTGTAGGCGGCCGCCTTCTCTTCCCGGGGGATGGCGGGAAAGAGGCTCGGCAACTGCTCTACACTGGGGCAAAGTCAGAATTCTTGGGGATTTTTCAGAGTGTTGCGGAAGGGCACGTTGACCTTCCTTTTCGTGCACATTCTGAAAGCCCGTACCTTTGAGGACCCTCTACCAGGGACCCAGACCCCTCCGATGCTTTGCAGGGGCAGCATTTGGATGAATGGATAGGAAAGGTTGATTTTTCTTATTTACACTTTTTGGCAGCAACGGGGACAGTGCTGCCCGTAACACCTGCCTCACATGTGATTGATGTTGCAACTTTTACTTATGAAGAGTCATTTGTTAAAATATCCCTTCCTAATAAGTATAAAGTGAAGCAGGCAGTCTTTGATGATTTGGAAATGTTCGTTGAAAGGCAGCGATTTTTTTTTCCATCTTAAAATAGACATATCAAACTGATTTAAAACTATTAGGACACTCATGATTAAACAGGACATATCCCATTTCTTCCAGTATCACTCTTCTTCACCTCCAAAGGAAGGAATCACTCACAATTTAAAAGAAAAGGACACTTAGGGGCCTGGTGGTGTGTTCATGCTGCTTTGAATGGAGGGTGAACAAATCCTTGCCAGTGCCTTTAATGTATTCCTACTACCCTCAAAGGGTTAGTGTGCCTACCTTATACCAAGAACATAAACTTTAAAATAAAAACCCTCAGGATATTCTATTTTTATTTTAAATATTCCAACTATACGCAGAATAAAAAGCAACGGCTTTTGAATCAGACCTACCTGAGTTCAAGGCATGTGCTTTCCCTACTCTGCCCTTTATTAGAGTATTTCCTTATAAGGCACCTCCTTCGCCAAACTGGAAGACAGATGCAACTTTTCCCTACCATCCTACCGAACATATAACCCTTAGATTTCCTTAGATTTTTCCTTAATAAAAATTATTATATATAATGCTAATCCATTTTCACTGTGTTTTCCTATTTATTATCTTGTTGGACAGTTCTGTGATCAAAGGAAGGCAAGAATTATGCCTATTTTACAATTGAAGATATTGAAGCCCAAATAAAACAATTAGTACAGGAACAGAAATAGGAACTAGCTGAGCATGTTTTCTTATACCTGCAGTCCTGGTGCTTTGTGAGGCTGTGGTGAGAGCATTCCTTAGGCAACTAAAATTCACTTTATACAATATGAATTTAGTGCCACCTGTAGACATGAAGTTAAAAGATTAGACACTTGAGTACTGGGACAAATCTCTAATTTTGTGGGGAGACATAGACATTTTAGGATCGGCTATTATTACTTTTATTATATTAATTTGCTTTCAGACTCAAAGTGTGATAATGCATTGACTATTTACACTGAATTAATTTATGATGACTTGCTTGACAGTTAGGGGATTGCTACTGGTTTTGGTTAAGGAGAATGGATTATAAAGACTTAGCATAATTTAATGTGCAGCATCAGTGGGAACAAATAATGAGATATATTTGTAGATGTCAGGAAAAATATTTAGATTTAGGGATTTGTGAGAATTTGGTCAGCTCTGGGACAATAATTCTCCACCAGGGGAAATTTTGCCCTCCAGGGGACATTTGGCATGGTCTAGAAAGATATTTTTGGTAGGGAGAGCTATTGGCACCTAGTGGATGGAATTCAGGGATGCTGCTAAACATCCTACATAGGACAACCCCCACAACAAAGAATTATCTGGCCAAATATGTCAACAGTGTTGAGGTTGAGAAATCTGTTCTAGAGGGAGCATCTGACAAGACTAGTCTGCCTTTCTCAAATATCTATTATTTTTCTAGGCTCGGTTGCTTTTCAGCATATAACAGTTGCTTATAAAGAAAGAATCAGGCTCTAACATGTTTTCACGTGGGATTAGGGGAAAGAAGGGAACGTTAATTGAGTGCTAGACATTATACTATGTGCTCTATATATGTTATCTCTTTTAACCCTCCCAGTGACCTATGAGGTAGGAGCAATGATTCCTGTGTTACAGACGAGGTATTTTGTGATGAAAGAAGTGGAGAAACATTTTTGGGAACTGCTCCCTAGATGAAGGTGTTCCATGATGATCACTTATATTTAAGACAACTTAGTTTTCTTTTCTCTCCTTTGGAAATCTCATCCAAGTTCATTTCTTTAGCGATCGCCTCTTAAGAGGCTACAGTGCCTTCCAAGGCTTGTTGAGCACGTGCCAACTCTTTTCCTTCAGTTTGTCTTTCAAGTACATGCTATTTTAGACATGGTGTTAAAAACTGGATATATATAGAGAGAGAAAGAGGTAAGGCACAGGTACCATCCTCTTGGTGGGAAATAAGTGGGGTTTGGGAAAATGACACCTGAGCATTCTTAAAGATGACTAGGAGTTAACCAGTCATCTGTGACTGTAGGGTATCTGTGAAGTAGGGTATCTGCCTTATAGGAAAGTTTGTTTGGTGGCAGAACTGGGAGAGAGCTGCCTCTGTTGGGGAAGTGCAGATAGTCTGACTGAAGCAGAGATGTATGGGGTCCAGGCTTTGTATTAGACACTCTCACATGTGTCCTTTCTATCTCTGTGCCTCTCAGTTCTCAGATCTTAATTTAATTTAATTTTGTATATATTTTTGAGTTGGAGTCTCACTCTGGCGCACAGGTTGGAGTGCAGTGGCACCATCTCGGCTCACTGCAACCTCTGCCTCCTGGGTTCAAGCAATTCTGCTGCCTCCGCCTCCCAAGTAGCTGGGATTACAGGCGTACACCACTATGCCTGGCTAATTTCTGTATTTTTAGTAGAGACGGGATTTTGCCATGTTGGCTAGGCTGGTCTTGAACTTCTGACCTCAAGCGATCCGCCTGCCTCGGCCTCCCAAAGTGTTGGGATTACAGGTGTGAGCCACCGTGCCCTGCCTTCCCATACCTTAATTTTAACTGTCTGCTGAGTATGTGCTTCTGAGTGACTTTCTGACATTTCGAAGTCATATATACCAAACTAAATTATCTGTTATCCTGAATCTGTGCATTTTTCCATATTTCCTGCATCTGTTAATGGCACCAGTAACCTCCTTTACTCCAAAGTTTGAGACCTAGATATTTGATTCATTTTACATCCACATTATAATGTCTTTCCTTTTCCATTCCTGCTGCCACACCTTACATTTAGACTTTATCTTTTGCTTAGATTTTGTTTTGACTTCCTAAGCAGTCTCTTTACTTTCAGCCTCAAGTTCTGCCTACTTTTCTTTAGGCACAGCTCTACTTATTCATCACGGCAAATATTTGTAAACTCTGAAGTTGATGTTAGGAAACGTTGAATCCTGAAAGCCCATATCATTACTCCATCTGACATTAGCAATTAAGGATTATTAAGGATCATGACTTTTAATAGTACTAAAAAGGAAACAAACTACAGTTCTCTAATCAGCAAATGCTGAGCTTTTCTCAAATATTGCTTCCTAAGTATTTCACTTCCATGGACCCCTTTTATTATTTTCCTCTATCTCCTACCTCACTATGGACCCTGTGTTCTAAAATTAAACCTAGGAGCTGGGCATGGTGGCTCACACCTACATTCCAGCACTTTGGGAGGCCAAGGTGGGAGGTTTGCTTGAACCCAGAAGTTCGAGACCAGTCTGGGCAACAAAATGAGACCCTCGAATCTTTAAAAAAAACGAAACAAAAACTAGCTGGACATGGTGGCATATGCCTGTGGTCCCAGCTACACAGGAGGCTGAGGCAGGAGGATTCCTTGGCTTCCCAAAGTGCTGGGATTACATGTGTGAGCCACCAAGCCTGGCCTTAATTAATGTTTATTGCATAGAGTGGCACTGATAACTTTCATTTTTCTAGACCCTATATATATATATATTTTTGTTTGTTTTTGTTTTTGAGACAGAGTCTCGCTCTGTCGCCCAGGCTGGAGTGCAGTGGCACGGTCTCGGCTCACTGCAAGCTCCGCTTCCCGGGTTCATGCCATTCTCCTGCCTCAGCCTCTGAGTAGCTGGGACTACAGGCGCCTGCCATCACGCCCGGCCAATTTTTTGTATTTTTAGTAGAGACGGGGTTTAGTAGAGACGTGTTAGCCAGGATGGTCTTGATCGCCTGACCTCGTGATCCACCCGCCTCAGCCTCCCAAAGTGCTGGATTACAGGGGTGAGCCACCGTGCCCGGCGACCCTATACTTTTAATAATGCAGCCTAAAATTGAGCTTGGCTACTATTTTCTTTTTTCATCATGATAATCTACTATTGAAAGAGTTTGGTTATTTTTGGATGATATTGCATGCCTTTTACTTATATTCGCAAATTTAATCCTTTAAGATTAAGGCTTTGGGCTATGAAGGAATGGAAAACAAAAGTCCCCTAATGCACTTAGTATGAATGCCTTAATAAGATCCTTTCCTGGGCAATATATACTTGTGCAGCGTGAGGGTGGTAGAGAGAGCCAGAGGAAAGCTTGCATGGATGGTTCTGGGTATCCAGGGACAAGCATGGAAGTGCTTGAAACTCAGGGAAAGTGGGAAGGGCCTTAGGAAAACAAGGGGCATTGAAGACTGTGTTTCTTATTTTGGGTACAGGCCTAGACTGAATATTCAGCCTCAAATAAAACATGAGGCTGATGTGCTGCTTTTTTACCTGGAATATGTCTTTGCTTTACTTCCATCAATTAAAATCCTAGCCACATGGGGTGGCTCATGCCTGTAATCCCAGCACTTTGGGAGGCCAAGGTGGGAGGATTGCTTGAGGCCAGGAGTTCTAGACTGGCCTGGGCAACATAGTGAGACCCTAGCTCTACAAAAATAAACTTAGCCAGGCATGGCAGCAGGTTCCTGTAGTCCCAACCACTCTGGAAGCTGAGGCACTGGCACTACTACATTCCAGCCTGGGTAACAGCAAGACTCTGTCTCAAAAAAAGAAAACAAAATATCTTTCCTGTGTCCAAAGTGTTTACAGTTAGGTGGGGGAAAAAAAGTATCAAAATTTTAAAGAGCATTCTGGTCAGAATGGATCCCAGTAGAGCAGTGGTTAAGAGCATGGTCTCTGGCATCAGCTATCTGGTTTGACCCTTGATCCTTATTAGCTAGTGATCTCGGGAAGATTGGCTACTTGCCCCATACCTCTTTTCTCACCTGTAAAATGGGTATAGTAATAGTACGAACCTCATAAGGATGTTGAGAGGGAAACGCAGCAATTAAAAATTTAAAAAGGAAAGGAAAAGATATAGATATACTCAAGAACAAGATAAACATCTCCAGGGACCAAGAACAGAAAAGAAACATGCAGTTAGACTCTGGGTTCAGGAGCTAGTAGAAATAACATGTAGGGGACCTGGGGTCAGATGCTCTGTATGAAACTGAAGCTGGGCTGAGACTGGATGAAAGAGGGCTGAAAACATCTGCTCTTGGCTGTTGCTTTAAAAAGCTGTGGACCTGGAGTGAAGATACAGAAGTGGCTGAGCTGCCAGATGGCTCAGAGTCAGGAACTGTGGTTTCCCCACTATCAGCTAGTACAAGAGCACCAAGCTTGGAGGTCGTGGACTCTGGAAGAGGGGTGGCCTATCACAGAACCCCTGGGAAAAGAGGGAAAGTCTGAGCCTATAAACACACGAGGAAGACCATTACTTAGAAAATTAACACAGTTACCAAGAGATAAATTCACAAAAAATCTGATGGAAATATGGGTAATTTCAAAACAATTGTAAGTATTTTAAAGATCCTTAAAAAAGATAAAAGAAATAATGGTCATAAAAAAACATGAATCAAAAATAGGTAGATATGAAATAGATGGCTATATTAAAGAAAAAATGGAATTATTGAAATTAAAAAAAAATAGGTCAGTTGAACTCTAGACCAGACAAATTTGAAGGGAAAATTAATGAATTGGAAGAAAGTACCCAGATGTATCACAGAGAAATAAATAGGAATTAACAAATATGAGCTGGGCATGATGGCTCATGCCGGTAATCCCAGCACTTTGGGAGGCCAAGGCGGGCAGATCACCTGAGGTTGGGAGTTTGAGACCAGCCTGACCAACATGGAGAAACTCCATCTTTACTAAAAAAAAAAAAAAAAAAATACAAAATTAGCTGGATGTGGTGGTCCATGCCTATAATCCCAGCTACTCAGGAGGCTGAGGCAGGAGAATCTCTTGAACCTGGGAAGTGGAGGTTGGGGTGAGCCGAGATCGTGCCATTGCACTCCAGCCTGGGCAACAGCGCAACTCCATAAATTGAGAGGCACCAACTTACATCTAACTGGGAGTTCCAAAAAGAGGAAATAATGTGAATGGTGGAGAAGCCAGGTTGGAAGAGCTGATGGCTGAGAATTTACCAAAATTTAAGAAAGACCAGTTCTCAGCTTGAAAGGGCATTATATGTATCTAGTAAGATGGAAACAAAAATATAAACTAAAACTACAGAGATTTTCTTGCTAATTATATTAATGTATCTATTATAGAAAGACTGAAAATTTAGACACTCCAAATTTAATAGTGGGCATCTTTAGGTGGAAGAATTATGAGGTTTAAAAAAAAACTTGTATTTTCCAATGTTTCTACACTGAACATATTAGGAATCTTGCTTTTAAGTTGGAGAGACTTGAAGTACACTGAATATATAAGTGGCCAAGTGCTGAGTGGCTAAATATCATCTTTACAGAATGGACCTCTGGGATACCAAATACATCTGAAACTTGGTAACATAATTATTATGACTTTATTGTAGGCTATAATCTTTTAAGTTATATTTCTGAAATCCCAAAGCTCTGGAAGCTGGAAGTTTTTTAAAAAGTTTGAGATGAATTAATTTGGCAGCAAAATTTGAACTGATGTAAAGGTGTCAGTAGTATTTATTTGTCTGACACAAATGTATATGCTTTGCTATGGAAATATTAGGCTGTTAATGACATGCCACATGAATTCCTCCTGGGTGTTCTACAAAATATATAGTGCAGTGTTACCTTCCTAAAATTCATAAAATTCTGAATTCCAAAACATACCCTGCCCCAAGGATTTAAGAAAGGGATTGTGGACTTTTATTACTTATTTATAGTTTACTTTTAAAAGTTGGCTACTATGCAGGAACAATAATTTCTCATCAGAGTTAGTTCCTAGATTTTTTTCTCTAGTCACTGTTCTGCACTTCTATGATACTCAGTAGATGCTCATTTCAAAGATACTTTTTGGCTAGCTCTACTGTAATACCAGTACAGTTGATGTCACTGAGTTATTAGGCTTTTCTTCCTCTCCAGTAGTAACTGAAAAGACAGACTTCTCTTCAACTTTTGGACTTGAAGATTTGGAAGGCTGTTTTACAAAATGGTCTCACAAACTGAAGTTTCACATACTGCTTGAAGAAGATATGTTCTGATGGTTTTTCAAAGCAGATTTAGAGTTTTTGCTCTCATTTATGTGTATTATTTCTGATGTTGTTTGTACTTTTGGCTTCGTACCATTTCTTTAAAAATTTGGTTCTTACACTTCAGATCTAGAAGCAATGTGATTAGCCTTTGATATAAGAACATCTGAGTTTCTATTTGCATTTTTACTTTCATTGCATGCATGCTGACTTTAGTATTTTCTTTACAATTTAGAAGATATATATGTATAGCAATTATGTAAGAAATTCTTGCCTTCTGTAGGCACAACAGTTTGGTTACTGTATTAACATGGTCTTAACCATTTTGTCAGCAAGCCACATTTGGTTAGTAGTGAGTCCTGCTATTTTACTATGTTACCTGCAAACAGGATTGCAGATGTGAAGGTAGCCTGTGTGATCATTGGTCACTCACTGAATTAGGGATTATCAGAAATTATGTTGAAGTGGTCACTTGGCTACTTGCTTTCTACATGCTTAGGCTAGACTTTGGTTCATACTTAGAACCATTTTGAAATCTCTGAAAGACTCAGTTGACTCAACCTAACTGGAAAGTCCATCTAATTTTTTTTTTTTTTGAGATGGAGTCTTGATCTGTCACCCAGGCTGGAGTGCGGTGGCACGATCTCAGCTCACTGCAACCTCCACCTCCTGGGTTCAAGCAACTCTCCTGCCTCAGCCTCCCGAGCAGCTGGGATTACAGGCATGCACCACCATGCCCAGCTACTTTTTGTATTTTTAGTAGAGACAGGGTTTCACAATGTTGGCCAGGCTGGTCTCAAATGCCTGACCTCAGGTGATCCACCTGCCTTGGCCTCCCAACGTGCTGGGATTACAGGTGTGAGCCACAGCACCTGGCCTAAAGTCCATCTAAATATGACTCAATCTAGGAGTTCACCGCTTGTCTCTGTTGTCCTTTAGATTCAATTTATCTCTCACGTAGGCCATTTCAATGTAACAAGATGGCAGTTCTCAACTCCAAGCCAAAATCTCATGAGTCCAAAGGAAGAGAGTTTTTCTATATGCTTGTATCAGTTTTGAGAGAAATTTGGTTCTGCCTGTGTTACACACTACCTTGAACCAGTTGAGGTAGGAGGTGGGACTCAACTCTGGAGGTGGGGCTCAGACACTGGACCAAATTGAGGACTAGCTAAAACAGGGACAGAGTGGAATCAGCTTTCCGTAAGTCACACCTACTAATGTGCCATGTCAGTTTACCATTGCCACGGCAACACCCAGAAGTTAGCGTCCCTTTTCATGACAGTGTCCTGGAAGTTACCACCCTTTTCCTAGAAATTTCTGCATAATCTGCCTCTTAATTTGTATATAATTAAAATTGGGTATAAATATGACCACAGAACTGCTTCTGAGCTGCTACTCTGGGCATACTGCCTATGGGGTAGCCCTGCTCTGCAAGGGGCAGTACCTCTGCCGATGCTTTACACTGCTGCTTCAATAAAAGTTGCTGACACACCACTGGCTGACCCTTGAATTTTTTCCTGGATGAAGCCAAGCACCATCCTGGGCTAAGCCCCAGTTCTGGGGCTTACCTGCCCTGCATTACAATCACTGTATCAGAGGTGGAGATTTGGGCTGGCCTTGGATACATTCTCACTGTCTGCCCGTCTGTTGTGTGCGTGCATGCAGGTAGGGGTGTGTGTGTGTGTGTGTGTGTGTGTGTGTGTGTGTGTGTGGGTAGTACTAGGTATATGGGGAGCCAGTGAGTGTAGGCATTGTTCGTATATGGGGGGGAAATGGATGGGTGTTGATGGGTACACTGTAATCAACAACTCCGACAGGACCTTGTAGAGTAAGGGAGGTAGTGTCATTCCCTCAGCAAGAGAAAAATCCATTTTAGCATGTACAATATTTATTAAAACAACCTTCCTCTTCTCCCCTTCCAAAAAACCCGACAACCTCAGTCTTCAAGGTCTAGCCAAATTCTCTCTTCTCTATAAAACTTTTCTACTCACCAAACCTAGAAATGGTTTCTCCTTTGACTGTTTGTACTTTATACTTTGCGTTATTGCAATGTACAGTATGTGCATGTTTTATCTCACCTATTGCTACTTGAAGTTGGGAAACTAGTTGAATAACTCTTAGTGCCTCATAACTGATCACTTCATTGCAGTATAACAGGCTCTGAATTTCTGTTGAATCAAGGAATTCCTATTTATTTTTTTGAGATGAAGTCTCGCTCTGCTGCCCAGACTGGAGTTCAGTGGCATGATCTCGGCTCACTGCAACATTCACCTCTCAGGTTCAAGCAGTTCTCCTGCCTCAGCCTCCTGAGTAGCTGGGACTACAAGTGCACACCACCACACCTGGCTAAATTTGTGTGTGTGTGTGTGTTTAGTACAGACGGGGTTTCACTGTGTTAGCCAGTATGGTCTCGATCTCCTGATCTCGTGATCCACCTGCCTCAACCTCCCAAAGTGCTGGGATTACAGGCATGAGTCACCGCGCCTGGCCTATTTATTTTAAAATTTTAATTAATTTTTTTTTTGTTTTTAGAGACAGGGTTTCACTATGTTGCCCATGCTGGTCTTGCCCATGCCTGTCTTGAACTCCTGGCCTCAAGTGATCTTCCCTCTCAGCCTCCCAAAGTGCTGGGATTACAGGTGTGAGCAACCATTCCTGGCAGAATCACGGAATTCTTAACGCTTTTTTTTTTGTTTTTTTGAGATGAGGGGGTCTTGCTGTGTTGCCTAGGCTGGAGTGCAGTGGTACAATCATGGCTCACTGCAGCTTTGACCTCCCAGGCTCAAGCGATCCTCCTATCTCAGCCTCCAGAGTAGCTGGAACTACAGGGATGCACCACTGTGCCCAGCTAATTAAAGAAAAAATTTTCTTTTGTAGAAACAGGGTCTCACTCTATTGCCCAGGCTGGTCTTGAACTCCTGAACTCAAGCAGTCCTCCTGCCTCAGCCTCCTAAAGTGCTAGGATTACAAGCCTGAGCTGCATGCCTGGCCTCTTAACCCTTTAAAGATTTTGTTTGTTTGTTTTTTAGACAGAGTTTCACTCTTGTTGACCAGGCTGGAGTGTAGTGGCACGATCTTGGCTCACTGCAACCCCCGCCTTCTGGTTTCAAGCGATTCTCCTGCCTCAGCCTCCCGAGTACCTGGGGTTACAGGTGCCTGCCACCACACCTGGCTAAATTTTGTATTTTTAGTAGAGACAGGGTTTCACCATGTTGGCCAGGCTGGTCTCAAACTCCAGACCTTGTGATCCGCCCACCTTGGCCTCCCAAACTGCTGGGATTACAGGCGTGAGCCACTGGGCTCGGCTGCTTGTAGCATTTAATGGTGCAAAATGGATTCATGTGTTGTCTATAAATTCTTACCAATAATGGGAGTTGATGGAGAGAACTATTACCTGAAAATACTTCACGATTCTTTGGCCTTTCATTTTTTTGTTAAATGGAGTGAGCTTGTGTGCAAAATCAACCTGATACTAAAGGATAAGAAAGGTACTCCCGATTGCATTTCGTGTGTGTGTGTGTGTGTGTGTGTGTGTGTGTGTGTGTGAGAGTGAGACAGAGTCTCACTGTGTCGCCCAGGCTAGAGTGCAGTGGCATGATCTCACCTCACTGCAACCTCCACCTCCCGGGTTCAAGCAATTCTCCTGCCTCAGCCTCCTGAGTAGCTGGGATTACAGTCATGCACCACCGTACCCAGCTCATTTTTGTATTTTTGTGTTTTTAGGTTTCACCATGTTGGCCAGGCTGGTCTTGAACTCCTGACCTCAAGTGATCTGCCTGGCTTGGCCTCCCAAAGTTCTGGGATTACAGGTGTGAGCCACCACGCCTGGCCCCAGTTTGTGTTTCTGTTCTTTCTGGTGACCATAGTGAGCTCGATTATAATAGCCATTTATTATATTTGTCTATGGGGAAAAATTCCCCCAGAATAAATACACTTCTCCTACGTGAACAGTAACATTTTCTTTCTTTTTTTTTTTGAGACGAGTCTTGCTCTGTCACCCAGGCTGGAGTGCAGTGGCATGATCTCGGCTCACTGCAGCCTCCACCTTCCGGGTTGAAGTGATTCTCCTGCCTCAGCCTCTGAGTAGCTGGGACTACAGGTGCCCGCTACCACACCTGGCTAATTTTTTGTATTTTTAGTAGAGACGGGGTTTCACCATGTTAGCCAGGATGTTCTCGATCTCCTGACCTCGTGATCCATCCGCCTCGGCCTCCCAAAGTGTTGGGATTACAGGCGCGAGCCACTGTGCCCGGCCAACAGTAACCTTTTCTTAAGGTCCTGTGGTTGATGTCTTCACTCATTCTTTCTTCTTTTAATATAGTAGAATTGCGTATTTGGGGGAGGAATAGAGTTTCTGAAAGAGTGAATGTACAAAGAAGATCCCAGTGACCTGTTAGAATGATGAATCTCTTTTCTCTGTGTTAGCAAGCCTTTAATTAGTAAGGCTGTTTGCAGTGTAATTAGAACTGCACAAGCATGGAAGGTCAGTAATACTGTTCAGAATTTCATAATGTACTGTGTAACATAACGTACTGTGAAATGAATCCATAATACCACAAAATTTGTTTTTAAAGAAGTTTGTCTCTATTGACTCATCTAGGAGGGGTCACTTAAAAACAAAATAGGGCAAAAAAATCAAATTCAGATGTCTTAGGTTTTCTCAAATTCCTTTAATCTTGATATAGCAAAAGAAACTGTTTCCTTCTTAGCCCTAGAATGGCAGTCTGAAAAATTACTAAGTTTTTGAGGAAACAAATTGAAATGCAAGAAAATTATTTCCTTTACAAATAAACAGTTCTCTTGTTTGTCTTTGAACTTAACCACATAGAGATTTAAATAGTTTGTTGTTTTATAGGCTTGACTGAGGAAGTCTTCTCCTAAAATAGAATTTTTTAAAATAGTTTTTTCTCAGCCCAGCTGAGACCTTAGTTATCATTTTTAGTTCTTAGTTTTGTTGAAGATTGAAGCCATTAAGCCGTAGAAGTGATGCAGATTTATGCTGTTGGCTATATCTGTTCTCACCTACTCAGGATGAATTGATTATACTACATTTTATCATGGGATAGCATGTTGATGCATATAAAACATAGTGATGAAATTCTACTTTGTCTTGTTTTACTTATTGCTTGTTCATCCAAATGTATTAAATTTGATTGTTTAGGTTTGAGATATTATAATAAAACTTGGTTACATTATTAAATTCAGTACATAGTATAAAATGTTTATTAAAAATAGTATTTTAGGCTGGGTATGTTGGCTCATGCCTGTAATCCCAGCACTTTGGGAGGCTGAGGCAGGCAGATCACTTGAGGTCAGGAGTTCGAGACTAGCCTGGCCAACATGTTGAAACCCTGTCTCTACTAAAAATACAAAAATTAGCTGGGCATGGTGGTGGGCGCCTGTAATCCCAGCTACTTGGGAGGCTGAGGCAGGATAATTGCTTGAACCTGGGAGGCAGAGGTTGCAGTGAGCCCAGATTGCTCCACTGCACCACAGCCTGGGCGACAGAGTGAGACTCCATCTTAAAAAAGGAAAAATTTGTCCTTTTTTTTGGGAGGGGAGTGTAGGTTCTTCTCTACATAATACATTGACTTCCTTAGGGGTATTCATCTCTGTTTGAATATCCTAAGGGTGTTCTTTAGAGAAATATATACATTTCTAGACTTATACTCGTAGATTCTTATCTTTGCCTAGTTTCCTCTGGAGGACAAGAATCTCTTCTTTAGCACTATTTCCCCCATATTCGTGTAGCATTCCTACATTTTTCAAATGTAAAAAAACACCACATCAGAGACCTTTGACCTCAGTTCTCTGTGAAGTTTCAATAAACTCCATTCCTGAGAAGACGTGTTAGTTTCTTGTAGATATCAAGTCAAACTCAAAGATCTTTAAGTGTTTTCTTTGTTTCCCAAGATGTTGATTCTTTACTCTCATAAAACAGGTTAAAGCAGGCTCTCTCAGCCTTTCTCTTTGAGAAACTACTTTCATATTTCCGAAGACTGCTTGGGAATGCTGGTGGGAGTTGGGATAGGAGCAGCGGAGGGAGGAGATGCCTAAGAGTGCCTATTCTCAGGTAGAGTTGGAAATGTTCCCTCCTAGAGCTGAGATTTCCTGCAAGACATCGAGTTGGGGTGTGAAAGCAGCAGCAGATTTCAGTATCAGCCAGATGTGGCTTTGAAATGGTGGTTCACAGTTTCTTGTGATTTTTGAAAACTCTGAACATATTTTAGACTTTTTAGATTATTAGTGCTTGATGAGGTACTTAAAATCAGAGTCTAATATTTGGGTTGTACAGTTGAGGGTATTAAAGCCCAGAGAGGCTAGGTGGTATCAGTAAGGTAACACAGTAAGTTATAGCTACTAAGTATCCAAGGTGAGATTTGATCCTGAGTCTTATAACTTACCGTTGCTCTAGGCTCTGCAATAAGAAATGAAGCATCAATTTCCTGGGGAGTTTTTTTTTTAATTAAATTTAATTTTTTTTTAAGATAAGAATAACATATTTGAAGAAAATGTCAAGTACTTTCACTTACATTTTCTTATTGATCTCCACAAGAAGACAACCAGGCAATCTGTCTTTAGCTGAGGAAACAGACCCCCGAGAGGTTAAGAGTCCCTAAGTAGTAAACATTCATCTCACGTTCAGGACCTCTGACTCATGCATCTTGCTGTTTATATTATGTATGAAGATAGAAATTGAGAAGTTGTCAGTAAATTCTGTATGTGCTAGATAAGCACACTGTTTAAAGAAATTCTGTGGCAATTGTCAATTGTGTTTTATAATCTTGTCTAGACTTGTGTCTCTCAAGTTTTCTTATTCACACATATGTAGTTTTATCCCCCCCAAAATAATTATTCTCTTGTGGGATCTACTTAGTGGTATGGTTTGCAAATGGATTAACTCATTGAACTGGAATTTTTAGTAGATTATATTTTCTTTTTTCTCATGTTTTTTTGAGACAGAGTTGCTTTGTTGCCCAGGCTGGAGTGCAGTGGCCTCCTGGGTACACTTCCACTTCCTGGGTTCAAGTGATTCTCCTGACTCAGCCTCCCAAGTAGCTAGGATTAAGGGCATGTGCCACCACACCCAGTGAATTTTTGTATTTTTAGTAGAGACGGGGTTTCACTGTGTTGGCCTGGCTGGTCTTGAAGTTCCAACCTTAGGTGATCTGCCCGCCTCGGCCTCCCAAATTGCTGGGATTACAGGCGTGAGCCACCATGCCCGGCCAGTAGATTGTATTTTCTAATCAAAACTTTAGACAAACCAATTTTGCTTGTGTTTAATTAAAATGTTCTAGTTAAGAACAATTTATTAGTACTATTTTTTGAGATGGGGTCTTACTTGGTTGCAGAGGCTGTAGTGCAGTTGAACAATCTTAGCTCACTGTAACATTCGCCTCCGGGCTCAAGCCATCCTCCCACTGCAGCCTCCCAAGTAGCTGGGACCACAGGCTTGTGCCACCACGCCCAACTAATTTTGGTATTTTTTGTAGAGATGAGGTTTTGCCATGTCACCCAGGCTGGTCTGAAACTCCTGGCCTCAAGTGTTCTGCCCACGTTGGCTACTCAGGAGGCTGAGGTAGGAGAATCGCTTGAACTTGGAACATGGAAGTTGCAATAAGCCAAGATTGCGCCACTGCACTCCAGCCTGGGTGACAAAGTGAGACTCCGTCTCAAAAAAAAAAAAAAAGAAGAAAAAAAAAAGAAATGGTTAAAATAGGAAAAGTCTCAGTTCCTCTTAGCTATTTCTGATTGCTACATGACTTCCATGAAGCTTTTTAAGCTTTCACTCAGTTCTGAGGTGTTTATATGAGCTTGTGAGGAACTTCTGGTTACAAACTGTAATACCTATTGGCTTTTAGCATGGTGCAAGGAAAAGAGCTTTGGATTAGGGATAAGGACACCTGAGTCCTATTAAGGTCTCTGTCTGGATTTGTGAATGCACCTGTTAAGTGAGTTGTATAGACTAAAATGTTTTCCAGACTACATGAGCCTTTTTGAGTATTGCACAAGTGGTATTTTATAAACGAGAAATAGAATAAAAAATATTGTGCATTGAGTACCTAAGAGGTAAGTATTGCTCTGTGAATCATTGTTTCAGTTATATGTATAGGGTACTGGGTTACAATGTAAAAAATGTATTTTTAATTAAAAAATATAAATGTAGAAAAATATAATAGAGATGAGGTCTCACTATGTTGCCCAGGCTGGTCTTGAACTCCTAAGCTCAAGTGATCCTCCCGCCTCAGCCTCCCAAAATGTTAGGATTACAGGCGTGAGCCACTGTGTCTGGCCAAAAAATGTATTTTTCACACAGTTTGGTTTTCTATTCCAAAATTTGGTGGCTTAAAATAACTACTTTATTAGATGTGATGATTTTTGGATTAGGAATTCAGACACAGCTTGGCCTGTTGATTCTGTTCTATATGGTGAATAAGATCACTTGGAGGTGTTTAGCTGACAACAGGTCTGGTCTGGAGGGTCCATCTTATCTTTATTCACTCACCTTATGCCTTAGGGTAACTGGAGGCTTGGCTCAACTGGGCTTCTCTTAGTGTAGTTTGAGATCCTCTCTGTGGTTTCTTCAGCTGGGTAGTTGGACTTCTCACGTGGCAGCTCCAAGAGACCAAAGCAGGAGCTGGCAGCCCTCTCAAAGGCTAGCTTAGAATCTGGCATAGCATCACCTTCACTATACACTATTGGTCAGAGGAGTTCCAGGCTAGCCCAGATTTAAGAGAAGGGAACATAGACTTCTTGTCTCTAAGATATTGTTCCCATTTTAAGTCTGCCACAATTATGTAAAATAATTTAGAAAAACATGACTGAATTATATATCCAAGCTTTTAATTCTGTTATTGCCCTTTGAAGGATGATCACTTTTAAAGTGTTTTTTCCTCCATTGGGAAATTTGTCTGCTTTTGGTAAATTTTCATAGTTCAATTTGAGTATGTATATTATTTTTCCATGGAATACTGAGGGTTTTATGCTTTTGAAGAAATGATTTAAAGTTTAAAATTTCTTTCTCTACATTGATCTGCTGGTTTTAATTCTTTGAATAGCACTTATGATCATTTGATGCTGTTCTTTTTTGTTACTTAATTATTCATCTTTCTCTCCTTAGAATGTAAGTTCTAAAAGGGCAGCACATGTTCTTGATCTTTGCCAAATCTGTAGTGTCTCCTGTAGTAGAACAGATGCTCGATAAATATTTGTTGAGTTAATGAATGAACAATTTAAAAGACTGTGAGCTGGGCGCGGTGGCTTACGCCTGTAATCCCAGCACTTTGAGAGGCCGAGGTGGGCAGATCATGAGGTCAGGAGATCGAGACCATCCTGTCTAACACAGTGAAACCCCATCTCTACTAAAAATACTAAAAAATTAGCCGGGCATGATGGCATGCGCTGTAGTTGCAGCTACTTGGGAGCCTGAGGCAGGAGAATGGCGTGAACCCGGGAGGCGGAGCTTGCAGTGAGCCGAGATCGTGCCACTGCACTCCAGCCTAGGCGACAGAGCGAGACTGTCTCAAAAAAAAAAAAAAAAGAAAAAAAGAAAAAAAAGATTGTGAAGTATCATAGATCAGATCTACGTTGAAGTGATAAAAATAAGGAAAATCTTTTTTTAGACGGAGTCTCTCTGTGTTGCCCAGGCTGTAGTGCAGTGGCATGACCTCGGCCCACTGCAACCTCCACCTCCCGGGTTCAAGCGATTCTCCTGCCTCAGCCTCCTGAGTAGCTGGAATTACAGGCATGTGCCACCACACCCGGCTAATTTGTGTATTTTTAGTAGTGATGGGGTTTCTCCACGTTGGTCAGGCTGGTCTCGAACTCCTGACCTCGTGATCCTCCCGCCTTGTCCTTCCAAACTGCTGTGATTACAGACGTGAGCCACCGTGCCTGGCCAAAATAAGGAAAATCTTTTAGATAGAAAATATAGGACCGGTGTGGTGGCTCATGCCTGTAATCCCAGCACTTTGGGAGGCTGAGGCAGGTGGATCCCTTGAGCTCAGGAGTTTGATACCAGCCTGGGCAACATCGTGAGACCACATCTCTACCAAAAAATTAGCTGGGCATGGTGGCGTGCATATGTGGTCCCAGCCGCTCAGGAAGCTGGGGTGGGAGGATTGCTCGAGCCTGGGAGGCGGAAGTTGCAGTGAACCAAGATTGTGCCAGTACACTTCAGCCTGTGTGACAGTGGGTCCCTGTCTTAAAAAAAAAAGGAAAAAGAAAATATATTTCATAAGGTTAGCAACAAGCTTTTGAGAAGGGCTATTCTTTATTTCTGTGATGTACTTTCTATATTTTTGTATTAAAATCCCTTTTCTGTTGTGAAATGATAGTGATATTCACTTCTATAGTTTAAAAATATGTTCTGTGCAGCATAAATAATTGATAAGCAGTGTTATCTTGTACTTTCAGATTGGAGTTGCCTTTGAGAGTCAAAGATTTGTAGCTCACGGAAAATAAAGAAGTACTGTGTGGGTGTGCCTGGGAGGGAGTTTTGCTAAGAATTCTTACTAAATAAAGTTCAATCAGTCAAATGTTATTGTACTCTTCAAATTCTCCAGGGAAATAAATTGCCAGCTTCCATTTAAAGATTGTATTTTGTTTGAATATGTGATGTTAAAGTGAAATGTGACATATAAGAATCTAAAGATGATAAAAAGATTAAAAGCAAACAACATAATAGCATTCTTACAATGTCTTTTGCAGGAGAGAATTAATAGATTTAGCAGTGTTTCTTTGAATAAACTTGTCCATAATGAAAGCCAACTAAAATTGCATTAAAATTTATCAACTCCTTTAAAAAAATTCAATATGTATTGAGATACAAGTATGCAAAGTATTTTCTTTCATTGTCTAATAAGAACTTAAAGGAACCTGAGATGTCACCTATAACAAACTCCTTTGTGTTTCAGAAAAGGAAACTGATGGTCAAAGAGGTAATAATTTGTCAAAAGTAATAAAGTTATTGGTAAGTCCAGGATTCGAATCCCTTCTCATTCCCAGGCTCCTGACCTTTACATGGCTGCACACTATTTTAGGGAGACAAGTTTTAAGAAGTTTCTCTTTTTGGATATGATATAGATTCTTTAAATAATATTATTTTACTGATTTTTGAATTCATATTAAATGAGGGTTTGTATTTTTAAGTAACATGCAGGGAAAACATTCCACATTCATGTTATGACAGCTGGGCTCGTCAAGGCTTTGCAAAGCTCTAAAAGTAGGATACAGACTTTTAACTTTTGTCAAGTTATGACTTAAAATTAATCAAAAAAATCATGAGGACACCTTATTTTTGTTATTCCTGTCTTAAAGAATCTTTATACATGAAAAAAATGAAACATTTATAAAATTAGCCCAATTTGTCTAAAAATAAGGGTAGTTTTGACGGTTGTGAATTTCTTTTTTTAAAAAAACTCAGGAACAAGGTTATGATTTTAAAAATGCAAGTTTTCAAAAAGGGCAGGAGTAAGTTTTGTATTTTTAAGCCATTTAAAAAAGATAGTAAGGCCAGGCACGGTGGCTCACGCCTGTAATCCTAGCACTTTGGGAGGCCGAGGCAGGCGGATCACGAGGTCAGGAGATCGAGACCATCCTGGCTAACACGGTGAAACCCTGTCTCTACTAAAAATACAAAAAAAATTTGCCAGGCGTGGTGGCGGGCACCTGTAGTCCCAGCTACTCTGGAGGCTGAGGCAGGAGAATGGCGTGAATCTGGGAGGCTGAGCCTGCA
Organism: Pan troglodytes; assembly: GCF_028858775.2. Taxonomy (NCBI): domain Eukaryota; kingdom Metazoa; phylum Chordata; class Mammalia; order Primates; family Hominidae; genus Pan; species Pan troglodytes. The sequence goes on from NC_072406.2 coordinate 86,391,604, forward strand.
GTGAGCCGAGATCGCGCCACTGCACTCCAGCCTGGGTGACAGAGCAAGACTCCATCTCAAAGAAAAAAGAAAAAAGAAAGTTGATATTTAATAATAATTATAAAAATTATAACTGTAAAACCAGTATTAGAAAATTAATGATGGATGAATGTAAATAAAGTAAAATTATGCATAATCCTACTTTCCAGAGATAACTAATAACATTTAGGTGTATTTCTTTCCATTCATTTTTTTCTATGCATATATGGTGTGTATTTTTTTAAACACAGTCAAGTTCATACTCTACTTCCTTTTGTTTTGCTCTTTTCATTTAACATTATATCATGAGCATTTTCTTATGTCCCTAAAAAGTCTGTGGAAACATTTTATAATAGTTCCATAACATTCTGTAATTTATTTAACTATTACCCTATTTCTGGTTATTTGGGATATAATAAATTTTTGCTATTGTTAATAAGGCTGAAATGAATAACTGGGTATACAAATCTTTATACACATTGGTCTCTCTTTTAATGATAGTTGCCTAAAAATTGGAATTACTGACACATATTGCCAAAATTCTTTATAGTAGAAATGTACTAATTTATACTCCCATTAATTTTATATGAGAGTGCTTGTTTTATCGCACCCTTAACAAACTGGTTGTGTTTGAAGAGAACTTTGCTATTATTTTGGGGCTTGAAGCATTTGTTGAAGAGATTAGTGGATGGGTCCACATTTTTGGTATGCTATTTGGAGGCACTTAGCTATTTTGGATTATGTATCTGATTGCTTTTATAGGGCCAGACCACAAGATTAGATAAAGTATATGGAATATTTACATATCAGTCTTACGAAGAGCAAACTATTCAGACCCACTTATCTTGATTCAGCTATTCTAATTGTAAAAAGACTACTGAAGGTTAAAAATTTCAGTTGACTATTTTCTCCTAAAGTAGGATAAGCTAGGCTTTTAGGAAAAAAATAGGGTTGAAATAAATTGTTTAGAAAATTGATCAAAAGTAGTAGTTACTCAGTACTCTCTCTCTCAGCGCTCACTTTCTGTCTCTCTCTGTCTCTGTGTGTGTGTGTGTGTGTGTGTGTATTTAGAAAAAGACTAGAATGGAAAGATTAGAAATAGAGCATGAAAGGCTGGGGAAGGGAAGTTGCTGTGAATAACAGAACTTCTGCCTTTACCTGGGAAAATATATCTTTACTTTTGTCGCTACATTATTGACTCTGAAAGATCACATGAGTCCTCTTTCTTGAAATAATATTTTTGTGTTTGTAACTGCTGACATGACTGGTACTTAAATTTTGAGAGAATAAACTTTTTGAAAGTTTTTTTGACCATTAATAAAAAACTTTTTTTTCATTTCCTACAGTACATGGATTTTCTTTTTTCTTTTTTCTTTTTTTTTTAGACAGGGTCTTGTTCTATCTCTCAGGCTAGATTGCAGTGGCGCAAACACAGCTTGCTGTAGCCTTGAACTCTTGGGCTCAAGCCATCCTTCCATCTGAGCCTCCCAGGTAGCTCTGACTACAGGTGTGTGGTCTCCCTATGTTGCCCAAGCTGGTTTTGAACCCCTAGGCTCAAGTGGTCTTCCTGCCTTGGTCTCCCTCAGTGCTGGGATTACAGGTGTGAGCCATTGCACCTGGCCAGACAGCTGATTGGCTGGGCGCGGTGGCTCACCTGTAATCCCAGCATTTTGGGAGGCCGAGGTGGGTGGATCACCTGAGGTCGGGAGTTTGAGACCAGCCTGACCAACATGGAGAAACCCCATCTCTTATTAAAAATACAAAATCAGCTGGGTATGGTGGCACATGCCTATAATCCCAGCTGCTAGGGAGGTTGAGGCAGGAGAATCACTTGAACCTGGGAGGCAGAGGTTGCAGTGAGCCGAGATCGCGCCATTGCACCCCAGCCTGGGCAACAAGAGTGAAACTCCATCTCAAAAAAAAAAAAAAAAAAAAAGCGGATCACGAGGTCAGGATATCAAGACCATCCTGGCCAACATGGTGAAACCCCATCTCTACTAAAATACAAAAAATTTGCCAGACCTGGTGGCGCACGCCTAGGGGATTGCTTGAACCCGGGAGGCAGAGGTTGCAGTGAGCCGAGAGTGCACCACTGCCCTCCAGCTTGGTGACAGAGTGGGACTCCATGTCAAAAAAAAAAAAAAACGGTTAGATGCAAATATCAAAAATGAGTTAAAAAATATCTTTGGTGTGGCTTCAATTTTATTAACTATTTTAATATTGCAGACCCATATCTTCCCTTAATTATACTGAATTTAATATATTTGTTAAAAAATAAAGTTTTAAGACTACCTGTTTTGGTATCAAAATTAGTTTTTTTTTTTCTTTTTTTTTGAGATGGAGTCTTGCTCTGTCACCTAGGCTGGAGTGCAGTGGCACGATCTCTGCTCACTGCAAGCTCCACCTTGGGTTCACACCATTCTCCTGCCTCAGCCTCCCAAGTGGCTGGGACTGCAGGCACCCGCCACCACGCCCGGCTAATTTTGTTTTTTATTTTTAGTAGAGATGGGGTTTCACTGTGTTAGCCAGGATGGTCTCGATCTCCTGACCTCGTGATCCACCCGCCTTGGCCTCCCAAAGTGCTGGGATTACAGGTGTGAGCCACTGCGCCCGGCTAGGTTTTTTCAAATTGAAATTTTTTTTTCTTTTTCTTTCTTTCTTTTTTTTTTTTTGAGATGGAGTCTTGCTCTTGTTGCCCAGGCTGGAGTGCAGTGGAGCAATCTCAGCTCACTGCAACCTCTGCCTCCCAGGTTCAAGTGATTCTCCTGCCTCAGCCTCCCAAGTAGCTGGGACTATAGGTGTGTGCCACTGCGCCCAGCTAATTCTTGTATTTTTAGTAAAGATGGGGTTTCACCATATTGGCCAGGCTGGTCTCGAACTCCTGACCTTGTGGTCCTCCTGCCTCAGCCTCCCAAAGTGCTGGGATTACAGGCGTGAGCCACCGTGCCTGGCTTTAATTTGAAAATTTTAATGTTACAAATCAAGGGTAGGTGTTACCAAAGTATGTTAAGCATGAGCAAAAGTGCATTTGATTGTTCAGAGGGCCAAGTTCATGTTAGCTTTGGGATCATGCCTCCAGAGATGTAAGTTTAACTATTATGATAATAACAAAGTAATAATTATGCCATGTGCCAAGGATTCTATTAGACTCTTTACTATAGTTAATTAAATTTTAATCTTCACAGTGCCCTGAACAGCATGTAATGGGTAAACCGAGGGACAGACAGATTAAGAACCAGTTTAAAGGCTGGGTGTGGTGGCTCATGCCTGATTCCCAGCATTTTGGGAGGCTGAGGTGGGCGGATCACTTGAGGTCAGGAGTTCAAGCCCAGCCTGGCCAACACGGTGAAACCTTGTCTCTACTAAAAACACGAAAAAAAAAATTAGCTAGGCATGGTGGTGCGTGCCTTTAGTCCCAGCTACTCGGGAGGCTGAGGTGGGAGAATTGCTTGAACCCCGGGGATGGGGGCGGAGGTTGCAGTGAACCGAGATCATGCTACTGCACTCCAGCCTGGGTGATAGACTGAGACTCCATCTCAAAAAAAAAAAAAAAAAAAAAAAAAAAAAAAAGAACCAGCTTAAAGTCATACAGGTAATAGGAAGTCAAGCAGAAGTTGCAAACCAGATACCTCTTGCTACCTTTACAGGCTTGCCACTCAGCCTGGCCCACAGACCAGAAGCAATTGGTGAGACCTGGGAACATAAAGAAATGCAAAATTTTGGTCACTGATACCTGCAGTGCCAAACCTGCATTTTAACAAGATCCACGAGATTTGTATGCATGTTAAAGTTTGAAAAGCACTGATGGTGTGAAATGTGGATTATCTATCAACATTTTCCACAAGAGAAGGTGGGTAACTCTAGCCAGTGTCTCCACCACTGTGAATTGCTAATCCAGCTGCTGCTTTGCTTCAGATCCTGTTTAATCCAGAGGAACAATTGACTAATTCTGCTTGTGGACCTTCGGTCAAAGTCTTAACCACGCCAAGTATAGCTCAGTGTTTTAACAGCTTTTACTCATGGACTGAACACATCAGTTTTATAGACCATGGCTTCATTCTGGATAGGCATTTCCTAGATTAAAGAGAACAGTGCTAAAAATAGCATTTTCTAAAGAAACTTGAAATCTTCTGGAATATTTGATGTGTTTTATGGCTAGCAAGAAAACAGATTTGTATAAACTGGCTTCCTTACTAATTTCATTTTGTGAACTTAATTATTCTATCACAGGGACAGTGATAGGTAAAGCTAACTTAGACTATAGAGCAGCACTGTTCTGTAGAAATATAATGCAAGATTCCTGTAATTTTAAATTTTCTAGTAGCCACATTAAAAAAGGTAAAAAGAGGCCAGGAGTGTTGGCTCACGCCTGGAAGGCTGAGGCGGGCAGATCGCTTGAGGCCAGGAGTTTGAGACCAGCCTGGCCAACATGGTGAAACTCCGTTTCTACCAAAAATACAAAAAAATTTAGCCAGGTACGGTGGTGCATGCCTGTAGTCCCAGCTACTCAGGAGCCTGAGGCACAAGAATCGCTTGAACCCAGGAGGCAGAGGTTGGAGATCGCGCCACTGCACTCCAACCTGGGCGACAGAACAAGACTCCAGCTCAAAAAAAAAAAAAAAAAAAAAAAAAAAGTGAAATGTAGTCCAACTAAAACAATACAATTGTGTTTAGTGGAAAAATATGTTGCTTCAGTTATAAAATTTAAATGAATTAAAATTAAATAAATTAAAAATTAAGTTCTTCAGTCCCATCAGCCACATTTCAATATCGGATGGTATTGGTTGCTTCTGATATAACTGATTTCAGACATATGAAATTGATCACCATCCTAGATGGTCAGTAAGTTAATGCCACTGGATATTGTAGTCTATTAATAACATTGTAGAACAGGGCCCAGTCGTTCACACCTATATTCCCAGTGCTTTGGGAGGCCAAGGTGGGAGGGTTGCTTGAGGCTAGGAGTTCAAGACCAGTCTGGGCAACATAGTGAGACCCTGTCTCTACAAAAATAAAAAAATGAAAATTAAAAAAATTATTGCACAGAGAATAAAGAAATAAAAGCAATTTGGATCATAAAGCATTTACTGATTCCCCCCTTTTCATAGTTGGAGTTAATTTTCCTTTTATTGGTTCACAATTTCTTAACTCTTCAACTGCATTAAACTGTAAGATTAGAGCCAGGAGTTAGGGTGCCATCCACTTTTCCCCTCTATGGTCTTAGATTCTTTTTTTTATAGCCCGCATGCTTCTTTGGAAAGTGAGGTAATTGTGTCAAATAGGATAGCCTTGAGTGGGGCCCAGAGGTTGTAAAATTTTATGTCTGTACCTGATTCACCTGGTAACTTGCTAAAAATACCGATGTCCACGCCTACCTTTCTAGATTCGGATACATAAAGTGACACTTTCCATATTAAATAAGCTGCTCTAAGTGTTTCTGAAGTTCAGGAACGTTTGGGACCATCAGATCCAGCAACTGACTCTCAAAGGCTGCGGACTGGAGCCGTTGCCAGGCATTTTATATTTTCCTAGGCTGAGGCTTCCCAGGCTGTTGCTTTTTTTCCCCCCACCTTTGCAGATGGATTTTGCAGGCTGTTAAATCCCACTCCCGAAGACCTGCCCTGACAGCGCCTCTTTCCTAAGTGCTGTTACAGGGAGCTGAGCTTGCCGAGGTAGACAGTGGCCATGTGACTGCTAAACCGGTTGCCAGAGGCGCGGCCATTTTTGGGGCGGGCACCCAATCTCTCGCCCTGTAAACTGCGGGGTGACGGGGACGCTGTTACCAGGACTCAAGATGGCCACCGCGCCCGCTAGTCAGCTCGCTAGCCCGCGCGCCAGTGAGCTGGCACGAGACACGCGGTGGCCCACGGCTTCTGGGGACGATCTCCAGCCCTTCGCACGGGGCGGAGCGCCCGCCCTCCCTCCAATCAGCACGCCGGGCCGGCTAGCCAGGGGCCGCCCGCGCGCGGGGTGTGTGAGGACGCGCTCCCAGTCGCTGAGTGCCTGAGCCGGGAAGCAGTTGCTGTGGTACCTGCTGCTGCCCGAGCGGACGTAGAGCATCGGACGCGGGCGCCGTGGCGTTGGGCAGGAGGGCGAAGCCATGACGTCAGTCAGGTAACGAGCAGGTGGCTGCCTTGACTGCTCCGGGCTGGGCGTTAGCCTCCCGAGCGCGTGAGCACTGTCGCTCCTTCTCGCGGGTGGTCTGGAGCCTGCCTCCGCCTCTGGTCCCCCTCGTGTTGGGGGTTCCCTCCGCACTTTTCATTTGGGCATTTCTGCTTTCCTCAGAAGTTTTCGGGTCTGTGGCACATTGCGGAGTTCTGTGTGTCGCTGCTTGGTCGAGGTGACCCTCGCCCAAATTCCAGGGTTGCAAGCGTTCTTGGGTGTGTAGTGGATTTCCCATGAAAAATGTGCCCCACCCGCGCCCCCGGGGGCGGCCCAGGGCCGGAGGGAGCGTGGCATGCACAGTGTGTGTCATACCTGCGTGTCATGCCCTCTGACAGAACTTCATTGTTGGCCGGGAGCAGACCTGCAAAGTTGGCCCTTCTCTGATGCAGGTATATTGCCCTCAAGTTGTGAAATTGTGTGTCTCTAAAATGTTTGCTCACGACTGGAATTAGGACCCTGGTTCCCGAAGGTACCATCTTGTTTCTTTACTCCTTTTATCTCAGAGTCACAAGTGAAATGAGTTGAGAGATACTGGGCATGTAGCGAAAGCCATGAAACTGGAGACTTTCCCCCAATTGCTCTTCCAGTTTGGAAGGTTCTTTTTTTGTTAATGAGGACAGGATAATGGGCTTGTCCACTTTCTCCCAGTAGCCTTGACTGAATGTTTAATTTACGCTAGTTCAACTATTTATAAAAAGAGATAAATTGCCTTATATACCCAGTGTTCTGACTGGCCTTTTTAAAAGCAGAACTTGGGCTTTGTTGTCCCAGAGAAAGGGAGGCCCCAGCACAAAAATGTGAAGAGAAATAAAATAAGCTCATTTTTGGTCTATGAGCTTTCCAGGCTCCACCCGTCCTGGTGATTTGAGGGCTTCTCAATGCCAATTTTTACTACATTGTGTTTAAGAGACAGCTTGGGAACCTAACCCTCAGTAAGATCTAACTGTGCTGAACTCGGACATAGTCTGTCTCTTAAATTGCATAATTATATATATATATATATATATTTTTTTTTTGAGACAGAGTTTCGCTCTTGTTGCCCAGGCTGGAGTGCAATGGCACGCTCTCTGCTCACTGCAATCTCCGCCTCCCGGGTTCAAACGATTCTCCTGCCTCAGCCATCCAAGTAGCTGGAATTATAGGCGCCAGCCACCACACCCAGCTAATTTTGTAGTTTTAGTAGAGATGGGGGTTTCACCATATTGGCCAGGCTGGTCTCGAACTCCTGACCTCAAGTGATCCACCCGCCTCAGCCTCCCAAAGTGTTGGGATTACAGGAGTGAGCCACCGCGACTGGTCTAAATTGCCTAATTCTGTACTAACATAGACAAAGTACTTATCTCATTATGCAGAAGGAGATTCAGGTGCTGAAACATGGAGACCCACATGGAAAGATTTCACAGTAAATTATATTGGGGCATATAAATCTAGCTTTTAAAGCTAACAGTATTTTAGGATGAATTAGAATTAGGCTATTATACCCAGAGTTAATTCCCCTTCTTCCCATTCCCACTCTTATTATCACAGAATGCTACTAATTAGGTGTAGGGGTCAAATACTTTCTGTGTTAAGAATCAGTTGTTATGTGGATTCAGTTTTAATTGACTGTCATCTTCCTGACCGTGCCTCATTGGAGAAACATCCAAATCTAAAGCTTCTGCTGTTTAATAAGTGACAGCAGGATGTATCTTTTACTGTAGGGGTTGATAGTTGTTTTTAAAAGACTGATGTAAAGGTTGACACCAGCCTTACTTGACATATTTTGAAAGGATGGATAACTGATAATAAAATTTATTTATGCTTGTTTCTTCAGATGTCAGTCTGTATTTTACATAATCTTGAACTGTGGTAACATGGCTCGAAAAAGCTCTTTTAGATGTTATTTAAACCAGCTATTCCATTTTACACCTGAGGAAACTGAGACAAAAGTTGAGTGCCTTGTGCAAAATCAGCGGCAAAATTAGGAATTGAATCCAGATTTCCATGATTTAGTGCTCTGCATGGTGCCTTTGTAGAAACAATATACTATTTAAATTTCCTGAAAAAGCTGTTTCTGTGGACAGAAATTGTAAAGTATCATGAGAGACAACTATAGTAACTCTTTTGCTTTCTTCTTATCCTGCAACAAACTTGATAACTGGGGTTTAGAAGTAGGCAGGGTTAGCCAAGAGAACACAACTACTGGGTGTTGGGAAGTGCAGGGAGGCCATTGAAAGTGAAGTGACTCTGTATGGTGATAGTTTTGAATGAGTTGGTCATCCTACAGATACCAGCCATTTCCTGGTGAACACTACATTTAATGCAATTATGTCATATCTTTAGTTTTTGCAATAATGATGTCAGACATGTTCCTATCAGAGGCATTTGAGCCAGAGCGACTCCATCTTGAATAGGGTCTGGGTAAAATAAGGCTGAGACCTACCAGGGTGCATTCCTAGGAGGTTAGGCATTCTTAGTCACAGGATGAGATAGGAGATAGTCAGAAGATACAGGTCACAAAGACCCTACAACAGGATGCAGTAAAGAAGCCAGCAAAAACTCACCAAAACCAAGATGGTGATGAGAGTGACTTCTGGTCATCCTCACTGCTTATTATACACTAATTATAATGTATTAGCATGCTAAAATACACTCCCACCAGTGCCATTGACAGTTTACAAATGCCATGGCAACGTTCAGACCTTACCCTATATAGTCTAAAAAGGTGAGAGACCTTCAGTTCTGAGATATCAGAACTGATTTCTTCCTTTCCTGGAAAACTCATGATTAATCCACCCCTTGTTTAGCATACAATCAAGAAATAACAAGATACTTAGTTGAGCAGCCCATACCCCTGCTCTGTCTTTGGAATCGTTATCCTTTTGTTTCTTTACTTCTCTAATAAACTTGCTTTCACTTTATGGACTTGCCCTGAATTCTTTCTTGCATGATGTCTAAGAACCCTCTTGGGGTCTAGATCGGGACCCCTTTCTGTTAACATTCTCATTTTGTGCTCAGTCTAACAGTAGCCTAAAAGGTAGGTATTATTGACCCCCTTTTACTGATAAGCTGAATGATTACAAGATATCCAACTCTGACTTTGTGTCCAATGTTCTTGTTTTATACCACCCTTAATTGTTGCTAAATATAGTAGTATGTGACTCTTTTCATAGCAATGGCTATGAAAGAATACAGGATTGGAAATCAATGAGGACCAATGGTCAGAATATCTTGGGCCCCATTGAGGGCCTTTTCTGAGTTACTGAGCTTCCATTTCTCTTTTCTTTTTATTATTATTATTATTATTATTATTATTATTATTATTATTATTTTGAGACAGTGTCTTGCTCTGTCGCCCAGGCTGGAGTGCAGTGGCGCGATCTCGGCTCCTTGCAACCTCCACCTCCTGGGTTGAAGCCATTCTCCTGCCTCAGCCTCCCAAGTAGCTGGGTTTACAGACGCCCGCCTCACGCCCAGCTAATTTTTGTATTTTTGGTAGAGACGGGGTTTCATCATGTTGGCCAGGCTAGTCTTTTTTTTTTTTTTTTTTTTTTTTGAGACGGAGTCTCGCTCTGTCACCCAGGCTGGAGTGCAGTGGTGCCATCCGGCTCACTTGAAGCTCCGCCTCCTGGGTTCACGCATTCTCCTGCCTCAGCCTCCCTAGTAGCTGGGACTACAGGCGCCCGCCACCACGCCCAGCTAATTTTTTGTATTTTTAGTAGAGACGGGGTTTCACCGTGTTAGCCAGGATGGTCTCGATCTCCTGACCTCATGATCTGCCCGCCTCAGCCTCCCAAAGTACTGGGATTACAGGCGTGAGCAACCGTGCCCGGCTGGCCATGCTAGTCTTGAATTCCTGACATCGTGATCCCCCTACTTCGGCCTCCCAAAGTGCTGGGATTACAGGCATGAGCCACCGCGCCCAGCCCCATTTCTCTTTTCTATTCTGGACATTTGTTTAATGAAATAACTCAGTAGCAGAGATACTAATATGCATCCTACCAGTGTTGTTGGATAAGTGTAAAAGTGCTTTTAAATTTTAAAGCATTTTAAAAATAGAATAAAAGCACTTTGAGCCCTCTAGAGAATGGTGTCATCTGAGGAAAAAAATGTTTAAATCTTAAATTTTTAGACAGGAAACAAATTTACCTATCTAATTTTCTCATTTTATAGTTGAATTAAAGCCCAGAGATAGTGTGACATGTTCAAGTTCACACAGTTACATATCTTGAACTAGATATGAGATCTCTAGATACCTTGTTCAGTTCCCTTTCTAGTATAGCATTCAACTCTGAGGAATTCTTAAATAATGATTTTTTGGGGGGGGGGTCTCTTTAGGAATTCCTAAATAATAATTTTAAATGAAAACTTTTCTTTTTTTTTAACTTAAGATCTTTGAATTTGGCTGGAGTTAGTATTTCATCATTTGTATTCTATTCTACTTAATTACTGATTAAGAGTCTAAATTTACAGCCTCTGAAACCAGGTATCCTTGGGGAACAACTTATATCCTTTGTTATGTATATCAGATTCCTACGGGTCTTCATTTGGAAAATGATAGAACATATTTGATAAATTGATGCTTTTGTCATTTTAAATTGGCCCAATAGTTAAGTTGGCGCCTGAGTTAAGTTCAGGAGACAGAGGAAGATGCAGAATGTCAGGATTCAAAGAGGATCTTAGCATTTTACTTTTTTTCCTTTTCTATACTGGATCTTGTGTCCAAAGTAAAGTGAAATGTCCTACTTAGACCTAGTGGTAGAGCCTAAGATAGAATTTAGACCTTCTGACTCCTAATTTATGTATTTTTCACTGAGCAACACTATTTCAAAATTCCCCTCTGAATATTGCCTTGTTTTCCTAACATCAGTGTCTAGTCTGGTTTTGGGCATCGCTTACAGCTTGGGTTTGCACCAGGGAAGACTAGGAAATGGAGTTGGGGAATATTTGTTGTAGAGCTAATGAGCCCTATTCTTTGGTCTGCCCAGATAGGTCAGGTTTGGTCTAAAACTATTCTGGGACTCTGGACATCACTGTGCCCTACATGATGATTCTGGAACCCACTTTTGTGGGTTAAGCCTACATTGGAAAATTTATGTGGGCAGTGGGTGGGGTTGTGGGGTATTTTCCTTCTAACACTCGAAACTTTTTGAGGTATGTCCAATAGAATCTGCCAAGCCACTCAGAACATTCATATGGAGACTAAAATCTGGCTAAGATTGAAACTGTCTTTGTTGAGTTGGTTTCTTTAGAGCCTTAAAACAAAGTTTTCAAACTCATTTTTACCTGTGTTTTTAAAATAAGAATTGTAAATTCACATTACTGCACAATTTTTTTTTATGCTGTGGGATTTTTTTAGAGAGGTAAGTGAGCTTTTAAACTAAAATTGTTTCATTTATGGAATATTTTGAAGAAGTAAAACAGGAATCTTTTTATTTATTTATTTATTTTTGAGACACAGTTATACTCTTATTGCCCAGGCTGGAGTGCAATGGCACAATATCTGCTCACTGCAACCTCCGCCTCCCGGGTTCAAGCAATTATCCTCTCTCAGCCTCCTGAGTAGCTGGAATTACAGGCGCATGCCACCATGCCCGGCTAATTTTTGTATTTTTAGTAGAGATGGGGTTTCATCGTATTGGTCAGGCTGGCCTCGAACTTCTGACCTCAGGTGATTCTCCTGCCTTGGCCTCCCAAAGTGCTCACAGGCATGAGCTACCGTGCAGGCCAGGAATCTTTTATGTGCAACGTTGTCAGCTGTTAATGCTCCTATTTATAAATAGGTCACCTTTGTTTGAAAAAAGCATACAAGGTTTTCTAACTCCAAATCTTTCCAGCCACAATATTGCTACGTTAAGCAGAACTGTCAAAGATAAAACTTGAACCAAAGTGATTTTCTAGACTGTTTGAATGTTAACCCTTTCCTGCAATATTGGTTAACAGTCACGTCTCCCTATCTCTTCATACCTCCTTGGTTTTATTTTATTATTTTTATTTTTTGAGGCACGGTCTTGCCCTGTTGCCCTTGCTGGAGTGTGGTGGTATGAACACAGTTCACTGCAACGTCAACCTCCGGGCTTAAGTGATCCTACCACCTCAGCCTCCTGAGCAGCTGGGAGTAGTCCCACTTGTAGTCCCTACAGTCCCACCTGTAGTCCTGTAGTCCCACCTTTGTATTTTTTGTAGAGATGGGGTTTAACCGTATTGTCCAGGCTGGCTTTGAACTCCTGAGCTCAAGTGATCCACCTGCTTTGACCTCACAAAGTGCTGGGCCTCCCAAAATGCTGGGATTACAGGCATGAGCCGCTGTGCTCAGCCACATCCTTGGTTTTAAATTGTTATTTAAAAAATACTGTTGCTGGGCATGGTGGCACATGCCTATAATCTCAGCACTCCGGGAGGCCAAGGTGGGAGGATCACTTTGAGGCCAGGAGTTCAAGGCCAGCCTGGGCAATATGATAAAACCCCGTCTCTACAAAAAATACGAAAATTTGCAGGGTATGATGGTATTGTGCCTGTAGTCCCAGCTACTTGAGAAGCTGAGTCGGGAGGATCCCTTGATCCTGTAATGAAATATACTATTTTTTTTTTTTTTTTGAGATGGAGTTTTGCTCTTGCTGGCCAGGCTGGAGTGCAGTGGCGCCATCTTGGCTCACTGCAACCTCCACTTCCCAGGTTCAAGCAATTCACCTGACACAGCCTCCCTAGTAGCTGGGATTACAAGCGTGTGCCACCATGCCTGGCTGATTTTGCATTTTTAGTAGAGATGGGGTTTCTCCATGTTGGTCAGGCTGGTCTCGAACCCAGCCTCAGCTTACCCACCCACCTTGGCCTCCCAACGTGCTGGGATTATAGGCACAAGCCACCGCGCCTGGCCATGAAATATACTATTAATAAAATGAAATACTGTGATAAAACATAAATAAACATTTTTATTTTTTACTTTTTACTTTTTTAGCTGGCATTCTGGTCTGAGATTATTTTATTTTATTTTTATTTTATTCGAGACAGAGTCTCGCTCTGTCACCCAGGCTGGAGTGCAGTGGCACAATCTCAGTTCACCGCAACCTCCACCTCCCGGATTCAAGCAATTCTCCCTGCCTCAGCCTCCCGAGTAGCTGGGATTACAGGTGCCCACCACCACGCCCTGCCAATTTTTGTATTTTTAGTAGAGATGGGGTTTCACAATGTTGGCCAGGCTGGTCTTGAACTCCTGACCTCAGGTGATCCACCCACCTTGGCCTCCCAAAATGCTGGGACTACAGGTGTGAGCCAATGCACCCGGCAGAGATTTTTATTTTTTAAATGGCAAAGCTAGGTTATGAACAGGATGACCATATGTTCCAGTTTGCCCAGGACAATTCTGGATCATGCCTGTTATCCTGACATTATTATTTATTATTATTTTTTCTTTTGTAGACACAGGGTCTTGCTCTGCTGCCCAGCTGGAGTGCAGTAGTGCAATCATGGCTCACTGTAACCTTGAAATCCTGGGCTCAAGTGATCCTCCCACCTCAGCCCTCCAGAGAGGCTGGGACTATAAACACACACCACCATGCCTGGCTATATTTTGTGTGTGTGTGTGTGTGTGTGTGTGTGTCAGGGGGGTGGGTAAAGATGGGGTCTTGCCATGTTGCCCAGGCTGGTCTTGAACCTCCTGGCCTCAAACTCTTGGTCAAGTGATCCTCCCGCCTCAGCCACCTAAAGTGCTGGGATTATAGGCATGAGCCATTGTCCCCGGCTATCCTGACACAATTATTAATAGACATATAAATGTGTCTCATTTACTCTCAAAAGTGTCCCATTTGGATAATAAATTATCTGGTCACCTACATATGCATTACAATCATTTTGTTGTACTAGGTTTTGTTTGTTGAAATGTTATTTGAACTAGGACCATAAGATAATGGAATTTTGGCCTATTTTGGGTACATTTGGATGTTTTTCATTGGTCAGACATTTTTATTGTATGGAGAGTTCTGAGTGTACAAATGTATATTGAATAGTAATGCACATGATTTGAAATTAGGGATTATTTGTTATCTTACTTTTGGGAGGTTACATAACCTTTAGGAACCTCTTGTTTCCTCATCCGTTAAAAAGAGATAATAGCGATACCTATCCTACATGGGTGTTTTGAAGATATTAAAGAGGTGACATACCAAAAAATGCATTTTAAGTTGAAAATTGTTATATAAGTGTTAGTCATGTCACACATGTGCCTTTCTGCAATTGAATTTAAAATGAATAATTTTACCTAGTTTAGGGGAACTTACTATTTGATAGAGCACTGGTAGTGTTTTGCTGTAAAGGAGAGCAGGGAAATAATGGTAGTTGGAAGTATATGCTGGGCTAAGGTTTTCTGCGGGGAGGTTTTGAAATTTTCACATTTGTGTGCTGAAAAGAGTGGTCCAATAGAAAGCAGAAAAAATAGATGATGCTTGACAGAAGGAAGAAATCAATGTTGAGTAGGAAAGAAGGATAGAATCTAGAATACATATGGAAGGATTGGCTTTACGTAACCAAGAAACACATTTCCCTAGTCTGTTCACTTTAAAAAAAATGCCAACAATATAATTTTTTTTTTTTTATTGAAACAGAGTCGTCGGCCGGGCGCAGTGGCTCACGCCTGTAATCCCAGCACTTTGGGAGGCCGAGGCGGGTAGATCACGAGGTCAGGAGATCGAGACTATCCTGGCTAACACAGTGAAACCCCGTCTCTACTAAAAATACAAAAAAAAAAAAAAATTAGCCAGGCGTGGTAGCGGGCGCCTGTAGTCCCAGCTACTCGGGAGGCTGAGGCAGGAGAATGCCGTGAACCCGGGAGGCGGAGCTTGCAGTGAGCCGAGATCGTGCCAGTGCACTCCAGCCTGGGCGACAAAGCGAGACTCCGTCTCAGAAAAAAAAAAAAGAAAGAAAGAAACAGAGCCTCCCTCTGTTGCCCAGGCTAGAGTGCAGCTGCCCGATCTCGGCTCACTGCAACCTACCTCTCCTGGGGTCAAGGGATTCTTCTGCCTCAGCCCCCTGAGTAGCTGGGATTACAGGTGCGCCCCACCGTGCCAGGCTAATTTTTGTATATTTTTGTAGAGATGGAGTTTCACCATGTCGGCCAGGCTGCTCTGGAACTCCTGATCTCAAGTGATCTGCCTACCTCGGCCTCCCAAAGTGCTGGGATTACAGGCGTTAGCCACTGTGCCTGGCTCTCTCAGTATAATTTACCTAAAGTCAAATCAGCCTTCCCTTTCCCTTTCCCTTTCCCTTCCCCTTCCCCTTCCCCTTCCCCTTCCGCCTTTCCCCTTTCCCTTCTCCCTTCTCCCCTTTCCCTTCTCCTTTCCTTTCCACAGGGTCTTACTTTGTCGCCCGGGCTTGAGTGCAATGGGGCAAACACGTCTCACTGCAACCTTGACCTCCCCAGCCCAAGCCATCTACTTGCCTCAGTCCCCCAAGTAGCTGGGGCTACAGGTGTGCACCACCACGCCTGGCTATTTTTTTTGTATTTTTTGTAACAATGCCGGGGGAGTGGGGTGGGGGTGGGGTCTTGCTATGTTGCCCAGCGTGGTCTTGAACTCCTGAGCTCAAGTGATCCACCCACCTCGGCCTCCCAAAGTGCTGGGATTACAGGTGTGAGCCACTGTGCCTGATCCAGCCTCTTTTTAATTAATTCTGTCCCCCTTCTCACCCAGGCAACCACTTTTGGACTTCTTTTACTGTAGATGTTAGTTTTGCCTGTTCTAGAACTTCACATAAATGGAATCATACAGCAAGGAGTATTTTGTGTCTGATTACTTTTGTTCAATATAATATTTTTTAGATTCACCCATTTTGGTGTGTGTATCAGTAGTTTTTCCCTTTTATTGTGAAGTAATATTCCATTATATGTATGTAGCAACAAGTCTTCTATTGATGGGCTTTGGGTTATTTCCAGTTTTTGGTTACTATGAGTAAAGTTGCTATGAACATTTTTGTATATAT
The DNA here is from genome assembly GCF_028858775.2 of Pan troglodytes. Taxonomy (NCBI): domain Eukaryota; kingdom Metazoa; phylum Chordata; class Mammalia; order Primates; family Hominidae; genus Pan; species Pan troglodytes. The sequence continues at coordinate 86,407,738 of NC_072406.2, forward strand.
CTTTATGTGGACTTGGGTAAATATCTAGGAGTGAAATTGCTGTGTACTAGGGTAGATTTATGTTTAACTTTAGAAACCACTAAACTTTTCCAAAATGGAAAATTTAACACTTTTTACATTCCCACCAGTTTTTTTTAATGAGAGTCCAGTTTTCCACATTCTTCACAATGTTTGGCATTTTAAAATTTAGGCATTCTCCTGAGTGTGTACTTGTATTTCATCATGGTTTTTGTTTATATTTCCTTGATGGCTAATATGTGATTATTGGCCATTTGCTTATCTTTTATTTTGAAGTGTCAATTCATTTCTGAAATATTATCACTGAATAATATTTCATTGTATAGATATGCCACAATTTATCCATTTATCACTTGATAGATATTTGGATTATTTTCACTTTTGGGCTATTATGAACAATGGTGCTGTAAACATTTATGTACAAGTTTTTATTAAACTTTTATGTGCAACCCTATTTTATTGGGTTGTCTTTTGTTGCTGATTTGTAGGAGTTCTCTTTATATCTGAATGCAGGTTATTTGCCAGGTTTCTCAGATTTTACACACACACACACACTCTTTCTCTCTCTCTCTCTCTAAATATTTTCTCCTGGTCTGAGCTATGTTGTTGCATTTTCTTAATGCCTTTTGAGAGCAGAACTTTTAAGTTTTGAGCAAGTTGAATTTGTTGATTTATTTTATTTTATGGTATTACCTTTTCTGTTCTAAGAAGTCTTTCCTTACTCTCTGCTAGGCTTGTGAAACTATTCTCTCATGGTTTTTTTCTAGAAGCTTTATGTTTTTGTCTTTTGTATTTAGGCCTATGATCTATCTTAAACTACTCTTTTGCTATCATGTAAGGGTTTCTCAAAAGGATTTTCAATTAATTGATTAGATAGCTATGGGTCTTTTCTTGGATTTGTTCTATTCTGTTGATTTATTTGTATCTTCTTATGTCAATGCCACACTGTCTTAATTATTGTAGCTTTATAAGATTGGTATTGTTACTTTAAATTTTGATAGAATTAATCAGTGCAGCCGTGTGGGCCTGGAGTGTTTTTGCGGGAAAAAGCAGAAGGTTTTAAATTAGTGTAATTACTTTTACAGGTTTAATTACTTTAGCTGATATATAAGCATTCAGGTTCTTCACTTTTTCCTGTGGCAGTTTTAAGAAGTTGAATTTTTAAATGAATTTATTCTCAATTGTTGAGTTGTTATAAAGTTCATAAAATTTCCTAATATTCTGTTATTGCCTGTATGAACTGCTGTATTTCTCCATTTGCATTCTTGATGTTGGTACTTCTTTTGAATTTTTGGATCAGTTTTGCTAGGGGTTTAGCAATTAATCTTTTCAAAAACCCAGATTTTGTTTTGTTGAATTTCTATTTTGGACATGTATTTTTAATTTTAATGTATTTCTGCTCTTTTAATTTTCTTGCTGTACTTTTTTTTTTTTTTTTTTTTTTGAGACGGGGTCTTGCTTTGTCGCCCAGGCTGGAGTGCAGTGGCACGATCTTGGCTCACTGCAAGCTCCGCCTCCCGGGTTCACACCATTCTCCTGCCTCAGCCTCCCAAGTAGCAGGGACTACCGGCGCCCGCCACCACACCCGGCTAATTTTTTGTGTGTGTTTTTAGCAGAGACGGGGTTTCACCGTGTTAGCCAGGATGGTCTCCATCTCCTGACCTCGTGACCTGCCTGCCTCGGCCTCTCAAAGTGCTGGTATTAGGGGCATGAGCCACCGCGCCCGGCCACCTTGCTCTACTCTTGTGGATTTGATTTGCTCTCTTTTTTCTACCTTTTTTGAGTTAGAAGTTTAGATTATTGTTTTTAAACCTTTCTTGTTTTCTAATGTGCATTTCATTTCATTCATTCATTCATACATTCATTCAGAGATGGAGTCTTGCTCTGTTGCCCAGGCTGGAGTGCAGTGGTACGATCTTCGTTTACTGCAACCTTTGCCTCCCAGGTTCAAGCGATTCTTCTGCCTCAGGCTCCCGAGTAGCTGGGACTATAGGCGTGCACCACCACGCCAGGCTGATTTTTGTATTTTTAGTAGAGACGGGGTTTTACCATGTTGGCCAGGCTGGTCTCTAACTCCTGACCTCGTGATCCGCCCACCTTGGCCCCCCAAAGTGCCACCGCTCCCAGCCACATTTCTTTCATTATTATTATTTTTTCTTTGCTAACCCCCAGTAGTCATTCTAATGTAGATTTCTTATATAATTAACATTTTCTTCTAAGTACTCCTTTAGCTGCAGCATACAATTTCGATGTGTTCAATTCAAATTTCTATTTCCATTGTGATTTTTCTGGTCCACAGGTCATTTAGAAGTTTATTGTTTCTTAATATTTGGGGATTTTTTAGCTATTTTCAATTTTACATGGTGTTCAGGGAATGTGTTGTTGACATATTGTGTACATATCTGTACCATATATCTGTAAATGATAAGTTGTTTATCATTTTAATCCTTTGATAGCTACTGAGATTAGTTTTAAGGCCTACCCTGTGGTGGTCTGTTTTGGTGAATGTTACCTGTGTCTCTAATTCCGCTCTGCAATATTTTGAGGTTTTCAGTGTAGATATGTTATGTATCTTTTATTAAATACGGTGTATACTGCAGTTATTGAATTTAGTGTTCTATAATTTATCAATTAGGTCAGATAGTTTTATGTGTTTGTTACTATGTAACTGAGATATAATTCAGCTACTGTAAAATGCACCACTTAAAAATTGCACAGCTCAGTAGTTTTCAGTATATTCACAAGGTTGTACAGCCATCGGCACTATTTAATTCCAGAACGTTTTTGTCCCCCAAAATGAAAACCCATACCCGTTAGCAGTTACTCTTCATGTCTCCCTAACCTCTAACCCCTGGCAACCACTAATCTACCTTGTCCCTACAAATTTACCTATTCTGAACATTTCCTAAGTGGAATCATATAATATTTGGCCTTTTGTAGCTGGCTTTTTTTTTTTTAACTAAGTATGTTTTCAAAGTTCATACATGTTGTAGCGTGTATCAGTATTTCATTCTTTCTTATGACTGAAATAATATTTCATTGTATAGATATGCCCCAATTTATCCATTTATCACTTGAGAGATATATGGGTTATTTTCACTTTTGGGCTGCTATGAATAATGGTGCTATAAACATTCATCTACAAGTTTTTGTGGTGTTCTATTTTTCTATTTCCCCTAAGGGTAGAATTGCTGGGGCATGTGGTAATTTTATGTTTACTTTTTGAGGAACTGCCAAACTATTTTCCAAAGTGGCTGAATCACTTTATAATTTGCAACAGCAATGTATGAAGATTCCAGTTTCTCCACATTCTTGTCAATACTTGTTACCGTTCTAGTTTTCGCTGAGAGGCTCTGTGTGCTTGTTGGAGCACACTTTCAGCACTCAACCAGGCTTTCAGTTCATCCATAGCCTTGACTTCCTGTTTTGCCGAGCTTCATGCTCAGTCAGTGGTGATTGCTTAGGGCCTTCTCAGGTCTTTCTTGAGTATGCCCATAGGCCTGGGCACACTGTTTTCATCTTCCAGGGTCTTAGGAATTTCAGAACTTTTCAAAACTCCCTATGGACATCTCATTCTCCTACTTTTCCTTTTGTGTTTTTTGGTTAGCTTGTTTGCCCCAGCTGCTTCAGGGAGCTGAAATGTTAAGCAATTGTAGCTGATTGTTTTTGACAAATAAATACCTTGGGGGAAAAGGCTGTTAGCAATGGGCAAGCTCTGAATCAGGTTAAATATTAGGAAGTCTTGGGAGTGGGGTTTTTCAGGGAATTGCTAGTCAGCTCAAATAATAACTGTACTCTGAAAATGGGACTTTGAAGGAACTCTAGCCCTGTTCTGTCACTTCCACTGGCTGCTAGGCTCCAGGATTCCACAGATTGTGGTTTGCTGCTTTTCAGGGCTAGCCTGGAGCTGGGAAGAGGGGCATGGGAATAAGGCATGTTAAAATGCCACAAAGCTTGCTATTCTTACTGAGATGCAGCCATCTTTTTTTGAATAAATGCTCCTTGGATTGTTGCAAACTTTTTGGTTAATATTCAGAGTTCTGAAAAAGGCTATTTTTGACTTTTTTTTTTTTTTTTTTTTTGAGATGCAGTCTTGCATTGTCACCCAGGCTGAAGTGCAATGGTGTAATTTTGGCTCACTGCAACCTCTGCCTCCCAGGTTCAAACGATTCCCCTGCTTCAGCCTCTGGAGTAGCTGGGATTATAGGCACCTGCCACCATGCCCAGCTAATTTTTGTATTTTTAGTAGCGACGGGGGTTTCACCAGGTTGGCCAGGCTGGTCTTGAACTCCTGACCTTGTGATCTGCCCGCCTCGGCCTTCCAAAGTGCTGGGATTACAGGTGTGAGCCACTATGCCCGGCCCAAGTCTTGACATTTTTTTGCCAGTGTTCTTGTTGGTTTTATGGAAGAGAGGATTTTTGGAGGTCCTTACTCTGCCATTCCCAATGATGTCACCCAATTTGTTTTTTAAGCATTAAAAAAAATTATTTTAAAATATAAAGACAGGGTCTCACTATGTCAATTAAAAAGACAGGGTCTCACCCAGGCCGGTCTCGAACTCTTGGGCTCAAGTGATTGTCCTGCCTCGGCCTCCCAAAGTGCTGAGACTACAGGTGTGAGCCACCACACCTGGCCTAAACATTTTTAATATATCTGTTTTTATATCCTTTTCCTCCCTTTTCTTTTGAAATACAACTCACAGAAATTGCAAAAATAGTACAGAAAGTTCCTGTGCACCATTCACTCAACTTCCCCCAATGATATATCTTTTATAACTATAGTGTGTTACCAAAACCAGGAAGCTGATTTCGGTGTTATACAATAGTATTAAATTGACTATAGACTTTATTAGAATTTCACGGGTTTTTGTATATACTGTTTTTAATTGAGGAGGAGGTGGTGTATAGTTCTATAAAGTTTTATCATGTCCAGATTCATGTAGCTATTACCACATTCAGGGTATTAAACTATTCTGTTACCACAGAGAAATTTCTTCATATTATTTCTTTATGGTTATGCTTTTCTCTGAACCCTAACCCCTGGCAACTACTGATCTGATTTCCATCACTGTAATTTTGTAACTTCGAGAGTGTTATATAAATGGAATCATATAGTAGGTAACCCGTAGATACGGCTTTTTTCTCACTTAGCACAATGCCTTTGAGATCCGTTTAAGTTGTTGTGTGTGTCATAGTTCATTCCTTTTTATTGCTTCTCTTTTATGGGTGTACCATAGTTTGTTTACCTATTTACTTGTTGAAGGACATTTATTATGTTTCCAGATTTTTACCATTTTTTTTCTTTTTCTTTCTTTTATTTATTTTTTTTGAGACAGAGTCTTGCTCTGTCACCCAGGCTGGAGTGCAGTGCCGCGATCTTGGCTCACCACAACCTCTGCCTCCCGGGTTCAAGTGATTTTTCTGCCTCAGCCTCCTGAGTAGCTGGGATTACAGGCGCACACCACCACACCCAGCTAATTTTTCTATTTTTAGTAGAAGCAAGTTTTCACTATGTTGGTCAGGCTAGTCTCGAACTCCTGACCTTGTGATCCGCCCGCCTCAGCCTCCCAAAGTGCTGGGATTACAGGCGTGAGCCACCGCACCTGGCCCATTTTTATTTTTTTTTTCAAACAGATATGGTTTTGCTCTCTCTGTCACTCAGGCCAGAGTGTATTGGCATGATCATTGCATACTACAGTCCTCCTGGGCTTAAAGAATTCTCCCACCTCAGCTTCCTGAGGAACTAGGAGTAGAGACATAAACAACTGCACCCAGCTAATAATTTTAATTTTTGTAGAGATGAGGTCTTACTATGTTGCCCAGGCTGGTCTTGAGCTCTGGCCTCAAGTGATCCTCCTACCTCAGCCTCCCAAAGTGCTGGGATTACAGGTGTGAGCCACCATGGCTGGCCTAGTGTTTTACAAATAAATCTGTTAGGAACATTTGTGTACAGATTTCTCTGTGTACTTAAGTTTTTCTTCCTCTAGGATAAATGCTGTGTAGTGTGATTCTTTAATTTTTGGTGTGTCTGCGTGTTTTACTAATTACTGAAAGAAGGGTGCTAAACTAAGATTATGTATTTGCCTATTTCTTTTGTTTCTAAGTTTTTAAAAAAGTATTTTGAAGCCATTTTATTTGGTGTGTACATATTTTGTATTGTTACCTTTAGTATTTCTTTTCTTGATGATTTGACCTATTTTCATGAAATCCCTTTGTATCTGGTGATACTCCGTATTTTAAAGCTTACCTTGTCTGTGTCTTATATAGCCACTGTGTAGTGTTTATATAGTGTCTTAATATAGCCACTGTAATTTATGATTAGTGTTTTCTTTTTTTTTCTTTTTTTTATTATACTTTAAGTTTTAAGGTACATGTGCACAACATGCAGGTTTGTTACATATGTATACATGTGCCATGTTGGTGTGCTGCACCCATTAACTCGTCATTTAACATTAGGTATATCTCCTAATGCTATCCCTCCCTCCTCCCGCCTCCCCCCACCCCAGTGTGATTAGTGTTTTCATGGTGTGTCTTTTTGCTAACTTTTTATTTTCAAAACTTCTTTGTCTTTATAAAAGTGTATCTTGTGCTAGGCATGCTGGCTCATGCCTGTAATCCTAGAACCTAGGGAGGCTGAGGCAGAAGTATAGCTTGAGCCCAAGAGTTTGAGATGAGCCTGGGCAACAGAGGGAGACCCAGTCTCTATTAAAAAGAAAAAAATTAACTGGGTATGGTGGCTATAGTCCCAACTTCTTGGGAGGCTGAGGTGGGAGAGCTTGGGAGGTTGAGCCTGCAGTGAGCTGTGATTGCACCACTGCCCTCCAGCCTGGGCAACAGAACAGGAGCCTGTCTCAAAAAAAGAAAGAAACAAAAGATCAGAACCTATAATCACAGAATCACTGAAAACCCATGGAATTATCATATGCTAGCCATTGGGAATACAAATGTAAATGAGATTTCAAAAAAATCTTTACCTTTTGTTGTCTAGGTGATTAAGATCAGTTGATTGAGATAAAGTTCAAAGCAACCCCTAAAATCAACTAAAAAGTTCATCATCAACTAAAAAGTTTTAGAACTGAGCAGGAGGGAATGAATAAATCTTTGGGAGGGAGGGATGCAGTGCCTTGATATACAGTACCAGGAGCCATTTTCTACATTGTTAACAGCACTCTTGAGTGATGTTGGTGGCAGCTTGTATATCTTATGTGGAAGCCCTTGGGTAGGAGTCGATCAGGAAAAACTTCCCAAGACAGGTAGCATACAGGGAATTTTAAAAAGATGAATGGGAGTTTGCCAGGCAAAGGAAGCAGGAGAAGAACTTTACAAGCAGAGTCTTATTCAAAGAACAGTAAGGCATTATGATTAAAATAGTTTGTATATATTAGAATGGTGAGAGGTAAGGTTAAAGAATTACTGAATTTTGATTATCTTAATGTGCACATTTCTTCCCATTTTAACAACTCTGAAATTGGCGTACATCTTACAACTGATTGTGTTTTGCATCACCATTGGAAATTGGGATTATTTTATGAATAATGGCATCTTAGATATGATGAAATATGGTAAGTTTGAGTAGATTCAATGTCCTTTAAGTTATGCTTTTGGATTTTATCCTATTAATAATCAGAAGCTAGGTAGATTTTAAGTAGAAAAATATTATGTCTAGAATTGGTTAAAATAATATGACTTTGGTGATATTGTGCAGGATTTATTGTGGCTAAAACAATTGCTAACAATGTAGAAATTCAGGCAATGTCTGCAGAGGGCCTAGTGCTAGTGGGTGTATTGTGGGAAATCCAGGTACAGGAAGCGTTTGATAAAACCAAGATGATGTCGTTACTAGTAAGACAGGGCTAGTTGACGTAGAGAGGAGAGTCATATATAAAGCTGAGGTTTCTGGATTTAAAGAGAAGATGACTGGTGTAACAGTTAAAGGCAGTCATTGTTAGTGTTTATTCTGGCATCATAATTAAATGTTTCTATTACTGAGAGGGCTAATCAACATTCAAACATTAATGTATCAATAGCCAAGAAAAGATTTTCTCAGGAACTCTTACTGTAAAATATATGTCAGTATAAAATTTGTTGACTGTCCAATAAAATAATAATTATAGTGTAGGTTTATGTTGGCTGCAAGCCTAAATTATGAGACATTTATAAAATTACTGACCGCCCCCCCCCCCAAAAAAAAAGATTGTTCAGAATCTCTCATCCTAGCATCCATTCCAAGAAAAAGATATTGCTAACATTTGGAATAAAAAGTAATCCCAGTACGGGTTAGTCATAGTTTTTGGCTATAGACTAAACCTCGTCTTGTTCACATTCTAGTAGAACAAGATAAAAATAAATGCTTATTCATATAGTATGTTCATCATTTAAGAAGGTCATAGTATTTACTGGCCTGGACACTAGTTTATATGTGTTTGTATTTAAGAAACTAGCCATTATAATCTCAATTATGTGCAGTGAAGGAGAGAGAAACGTGACATGAGCAAAGTTTTATTTGCTTTTGAAAATAATTGTATCTTTTTTACTTAACTTACTATTTCAAGATATCTTTTATATGCTACTTTATTTAATTAATTTGTTTTTAAGACAGGGTCTTATTCTGTCACCCAGGGCTGGAGTGCAGTGGTGCGATTACAGCTTACTGCAACCTCGACCTTCCAGGCTTAAGCGATCCTCCCACCTCAGCCTCCCTGGTAGCTGGGATTATGGGTGTGCACCACCATGCCTGGCTCAATTTTTTATATTTTTCTTTTCCTTTCTTTCTTTCTTTTTCTTTTTTTTTGAGGTAGTAGCATACTCATGGCTCACTGTAGCCTCAACCTCCTGGGCTCAAGGATTCTTCCACCTCAGCTTCCCTAGTAACTGGGGCTATAGGCACATGCCACCACACGCGGCTAATTTTTGTATTTTTTGTAGAGATGGAGTCTCGCCATGTTGCCCAGGCTGGTCTTGAACTCCTGTGCAGAGGCAATGCGCCCACCTCAGCCTCCCAAAGTGCTGAGATTACAGGTGTGAGCCACTGTGCCCAGCCAATTTTTTGTAGAGATGGAGTTTTGGCATGTTGCCCTGGCTGGCCTTGAACTCCTGGACTCAAACCATCTACGTGCCTCAGCCTCCCAAAGTGCTGGGATTACAGGTGTGAGCCACCACATCCAGCCTGTGCTAATTTAAATTCCTTTCTCCTCACTGCTGTACTAGCCACAACTTCTGCAACCAGTTTCATGTGGGCTTTGGACAATTGCAGCCTAACAGCATCACTCATCAGGGTCTATGTTGCATACGTTCTCCCTTGGGGAACTGTAATGTTAAGATTAGACTGGGTGTGGTGGCTCACACCTGTAATCCCAGCACTTTGGGAGGCCAAGGAGGGCAGATCACGAGGTCAAGAGATGGAGACCATCCTGGCCAACATGGTAAAACCCCATCTCTACTAAAAATACAGAAATTAGCTGGGCATAGTGGTGCGTGCCTGTAGTCCCAGCTACTTGGGAGGCTGAGGCAGGAGAATCGCTTGAACCTGGGAGGCGGAGTTTGCAGTGAACCGAGATTGCGCTACTGCATTCCAGCCTGGTGACAGAGCGAGATTCTGTCTCAAAAAAAAGAAAATGAGCACTAATAATCTTTTCTATATTACAGTTTTATAATAAAAATGCATTACATATTAAACAGATTCACAAAGTGAACTAATGACAATTTACGTCTGTCCCTATAGTTTCAGTTGTAAGTAACTAAAAACCAGCCTCAAATGGAAATAAACAAAACTACCGACATATGTAATTGAAAAGTCCAGATACCTGGGTGATGAAATAACCTGTACAACAAACCCCCATGACACAAGTTTACCTATGTAACAGACCTGCACTTGTACCCCTTTACTTAAAAAAGCAAAACACAAAGAACAGAAAAGTTCAGATGGAGTATAGGTTTCAGGTAAAGCTTTATTAGGTGGTCCAACAGCTTCATTAATGACCTGGTTTCTTTCAGTTTTTGCACTCTGCTTTCTGTGGTGATAAATTTATCCCAAGGCAGCCACATTGAAGCCATTAGGTTTTTAAGGCTTCTAGCACATTCTTCATTTATATCTATTAGGGAAAAATATGTTCTGTATCTGAGCATCATAGAAAAAAATCTTGGGTTCATTCTGATTTTCCTGGCTTAGGTTACATGCCAGTCTCTGAACTGATTACTAAGGCTAGAGAAATATATTGTGCTGATTGGCTTAGGTTTGCCCCAGGGATCAATTCCACCCAAATTCCATTCTTGAGTGAGGAAATTTGGGGTAAAAGAGGGAGGATAGCAAGGAAAAGATGACAGACACACAATTCCAGTTTATTATAAGAATGACTTCAAATGACCTTAACTGAATTGTAATATTATTTGGGAACAAGTCAAATATTATTAACATTTAGGCCCAGAGATGGTAGATGGCTTGCTTAAGTCTCCCAGCAAGCTACCTCAAGAACTGAGACTTGGGCTGGGCGTGGTAGCTGACACCTGTAATCCCAGCACTTTGGGAGGCCCAAGGCGGGTGGATCATTTGAAGCCAGGAGTTCGAAACCAGCCTGGCCAACATGGTAAAACCCCATTTCTACTACAAATATAAAAATTAGCCAGGCGTGGTGGTGGGCACCTGTAATCCCAGCTACTCAGCAGGCTGAGGAAGGAATTGCTTGAGCCCATGAGGCAGAGGTTGCAGTGAGCAGAGATCATGCCATTGCACTCCAGCCTGGGTGACAGAGAGAGACTCCGTCTAAAAAAAAAAAAAAGAAAAAAAAAAGAACTGAGACTCAGAAGTGAATTATTTGACTCTTGAATTGTACTTCATTCTTAGAATCAATTATTGGGCTCCCTGTAAGACTGTCTTTACTGAGTTTTTAAACGGAGTATAATAAACTCTTTTGGGAATGCGGTAGATGTTCAAAGGTTTGACTTCTTAAAAAGAGGTGTAACAATTATATTCCTTAAAACTGAGAGGGGACCAATTGAGGGTAGAGGGGTTGATGTGGGGGCAGGAGGATACTTTTTTGTTGTTATTGTGATGAAAATGTTCCATAGTTTTGTGGTTATATGACTGTATACATTGAACTGGATGCTTACAAACGGTGATAAAAAGGGTGAAGGAAAATAAAAAGCCAAGTAGCCCAATAACACTGCTCATCCTTGTTTTTTTGTTTTGTTTTGTTTTTTAAATAACAAGTTCTAGGAGTTTTTATTGTTTGAATAAGAATATATAAATCAGGCAGAGTAGTCCCAGTGAAATCATGGTTAGATTTTACTGTATTTGTCTATTGATCCTTCACCTTCTAAGCACTTAAAATACTTTTTTATTAGACTTGCTTTGATCACAAATGCAATTTAAGTGTGAATAAGTTAGTGTATTATCTTTCCCTCCTCCACTCAGCTTTCTTTAAATAGAAAAGGGACAAATGTCTCTTTATTGCATATTCAGCCGTAGTTGCTCAATCTATGGTGTTAATAAGAGACTGTAATTTTATCTTCTAAAAATCATTACAGATTATAATTATAGGCTGTACCTCATTCTCTTAAAAAAATATTGGCATGTTAGTCCATTGATATTACTGATAGTTGCCAAATGGTGAGAATGGTAACTGGTTTGGAGGCAACTGAAAGGGAGGGGGATCATCAGTAAACTGGAGACCAGTAAAAAATTACACAGAAACAAATCTTTTTGGATAAACTAGATGAATGTCTCTTATTGAGACTGATCCAACAGTATTCACTGGCCCATTTCTTGCTGCTAGATGAGCTTCTGTTTAAGGCATCACTTGTGGTGGAGTTCTTTCTTTTATTTGGATTGGAACCATACTGTGATCTCTTATGGAAAACAGACTTCCTCCAAGTCTGTTAAATATAATTTAAAATTATATCGTTTCTTGTTGATTTGTTTGTTTTTGTTTTGCTTTATTTCATGTTATAGGCATCTGAAATGAATCCTTATATATATAACATACAAGTATATGTATGAGAAGACATGAATATAAGAAGTATAGGAAACATAAGACATGAATAAAAGTTTTAGCTAGACATTTTTAGATGAAAAGATGTGCATTTAAATTTGTAAAAGTTACAAATCATTCTATAAAAAGTTAGCATATATTTAAATTTTTTGGATACATAATAAGAGAATTATATCACTTCTGATATCCGTTGTGAAGACCCTACCACAGTCATTTTTTTGTGAAGGGTAGATAGGGCTCTTGCTTGTACTCTTCCAGGATGTGCCACGGGCTCCCTAATAACATTCAGGGGAGTGCATGTGCAGGTTTGTTACATGGGTATATCATATGATACTGAAGTTTGGGTTTGTAATGATCCCCATCGTCTAAGTAGTGAACATAGTAACCAATAAGTAGTTTTTGAGCTCTTGCTTTCCTGTCTCCCTCCCTGATTTTGGAATCTCCAGTGTCTTTTGTCCCGACATCTTTGTGTCTCTGCATACCCAGTGTTTAGCTTCCACTTATAAGTGAAAACATGTGATATTTGGCTTTCTGTTTCTATGTTAATTCACTTAGGATAATTCAGCTGCATCCATATTGCTGTAAAGGACATGATTTCCTTCTTTTTTTTTATGGCTGCATAGTATTCCATGGTGTATATGTATTGAATTTTCTTTATCCATTCTACCATTGCTGGGCACCTAGGTTGATTCCATGTCTTTGCTATTGTGAAGAGTGCTGTAATAAACATATCCCTTTTTGGTGGAATGATTCATTTTTTTCATTTTTTTTATTTTTTAGGCAGAGTCTCGCTCTGTCGCCCAGGCTGGAGCGCAGTGGCACGATCTCGACTCACTGCAACCTCCTCCTCCTGGGTTCAAGTGATTCTCCTGCATCAGCCTCCTGAGTAGCTGGGACTACAGGTGCGCGCCACCACACTTGGCTAATTTTTGTATTTTTTATACAGATGGGGTTTCACCTTGTTGGTCAGGATGGTCTTGATCTGCTGACCTCATGATCCACCCACCTCGGCCTCCCAAAGTGCTGGGATTACAGTCGTGAGCCACCGTGCCCAGCCTAGAATGATTCATTTTTCTTTGGGTATATACCCATAATGAGATTGCTGGGTCGGATGGTAATTATATTTTAAGTTTTTTGAGAGATCTTTAAACTTCTTTTCACAGGGGCTAACCTAATTTGCATTCCCATCAACAGTTTATAAGTATTACCTTTTCTCTGCAACCTTGACACCATCTGTTTTTTTTTTTTTTTTTTTTTGACTCTTTAGTAATAGTTATTCTGGGCTGGGCACAGTGGCTCACACCTGTAATCCCAGCATTTTGGGAGGCTAAGGCAGGTGGATGAGCTGAGGTCAGGAGTTCGAGACCAGCCTGGCCAACATGGTGAAACCCCATCTCTACTAAAAATACAAAAATTAGCCAGGCATGGTGGCAGGCACCTTTAATCCCAGCTACTCAGGAGGCTGAGGCAGGAGAATCACTTGAACCTGGGAGGTGGAGGTTGCAGTGAGCTGAGATTGCACCATTGCACTCCGGCCTGGGCGACAAGAGCGAAACTCTGTGTCCAAAAAAAAAAAAAAAAAAAAAGGTATTCTGATTGGTGTGAGATGGTGTCTCATTGTAGTTTTGATTTGCATCTTTCTCTGATAATCATCTTTTTTTCTAAATGTCTTTATGCTACCTCTAAAATGTTCTACGTATAATAGGCAAATGTTTAATAAACTGGTGTGTTAGGTTTATTTTCAGGTTGAAATGAAGATAGTTATTTTTATTTTGTGTACCTTTTACATATCAACTTACTTTTAGAAGTATTTCTAACTTGTGTTTTGTGTTTTTTTAGAGAAAATATTCTCTTTGGAATGGGAAATCCTCTGCTTGACATCTCTGCTGTAGTGGACAAAGATTTCCTTGATAAGTAAGTATTAAACTCTTCATATGCACTATGTGGAACTTATATTTGAAGAAGAATGGATGAAAACTTTAGAAGTGAATTTACCACCGAATGTCTTCAATTAAAGGAAAACTCAGGAAATTTAAGTTTGGTGATAGCAAGTGTGCTATCATTAACTATTGAATAACTGAGTACAATTTTCCTTGGGAAAACTTATATACATTGCTATTTTTACTTAAAACTTTTTTGCTTATTATTTGGAAGGAGAAAAGTTTATATAATTTACCTAATTATTTAATTCCCCAACTTTTAAACTACTGTCAGTGAGCTACGTCTATAATGGTATCATAATCTACAGACATTCTACCCTGAATGTGCCCAGTCTGGTTTCCTCTCAGAAGCTATAATGGGAGAAGAAAGATGATTAGAGAAGACAAGAGAACATGCAGGATATAATTCAGAGGACATGAAGCTCTGCTGTTTCCGCTTTATTAGTAACTTCCAATGTTTCAACTTAGCTGAGAAATCAGTTTGTTTATTTACCTAAGTATTTGAGGCCATTTGGTACAATAGTCCCCACTTGTGTCCTTGTTTTCAGTTTCCGAGGTCTCAGTTACCCATAGGACAGTGTAATAAGACATTTTGAGAGAGAGACACACACCACGTCCACATAACTTTTATTACAGTATATTTTAATAGTTGTTCTATTTTTAGTTAGTTGTTGTTAATCTCTTATTGTGCCTAATTTATAAATGAAACTTTATCATAGTATGATGTGTAGGTATGTATGTGTAGGAAAAACTGTGTGTGTGTTTGTGTGTGTGTGTATATATATGTATGTATGTATCTATATATATATGGTTCAGTACTATCCATGGTTTCAGATACCCACTGGGCATCTTACAATGCATCTACCTCGGATAACGGGAGCACTACTATGTGGCAAATTTAAGTAGTAAAAAAGATTAATGATGAGAAAGCAAGATCCCCCCTCTCCTCACACACCCTGATTTCTGTACCCAAGAATAATTACTTTTTAAAAAATTGAGGCAAAATTTATATCGCATAAAATTGATCATTTTAACCATTATAAAGTATACAATTCAGTGACTGCCAGTATATTCACAAAGTTGTACAACCATCACCACTATCTAATTCAGGACATTTTCATCACCCCAAAATGAAATCCCATACCCAGTAAGTAGTCATTTGCTATTCCCTCCTCTAGCCCAGTCTCCTGGGAACTACTAGTATACTTAGTTTTTCTATGAATTTGTCTTTTCTGAGCATTTTATAGAAATGGAATCATATAATAATATATGATCTTTTGTGTTTATTTATATGACCTTTTGTGTTTGGGCTTATTTTACTTATGTAATGCTTTCAAGGTTCATCCATGTTGTAGCATGTATCAGTCCTTCATTCCTTTTAATAGTGGACTATTCCATTGTGTGGATAGACCACATTTTGTTTATCCATTCATTGGTTGATGGACGCTTATGTTGTTTTTATTTTTTGTCTATTAGGAACAATGCTTCTTATGAATATTCATGTATAAGCTTTTGTGTAGGAATGTGTTTTCATTTCTCTTGGGTATACACATAGGAGTGGAACTGCTGGGTCACATGGTAATTCTGTGTTTAACTTCTAGAGAAACCACCAAACTGTTTTCCAAAGCAGCTGCACTGTTTTGCATTCCTACCAGCAGTGCATAAGTGTTCCAGTTTCTCTACGTCTTTGCCAAAGCTTATTTTTTATTTTTTAAATTATAGCCATATGAGTGGGTGTGAAATGATGTCTCATTGTGATTTTGATTTGCATTTTTCTATTGAAAACTTTTGATGTTAGCATCTTTTCATATGCTTATTGGATATTTGTATATCTTTGGGAAAATGTTGAAGCTCTTTGCCCATTTTTTAATTGGGTCGTTGTCTTTTTGTTAAGTTGTAAAAGTTCTTTTTATATTCTGGATACTAGACCCTATCAGCTAGCATATGATTTGCAAACATTTTCTCCCATTCTAGGGATTTACTTTAATTTTTTGATAGTATCCTTTGATGCACAAAAGTTTTAAATTTTGATGATGTCCATTTTATTTTTCTTTTGTTGCTTATGCTTTTGCTGTCATATGTAAGAATCTATTGTTAAATCCAGGATCACAAAGATTTGTGCCTGTATTTTCTTCTAAGAGTTTTGTAGTTTAAGGTCTTAGATTTAGGCATTTGATCAATTTTGAGTTAATTTTTGTATAAGGTATGAAATAAGGGTTCAACTTTATTCTTTTGCGTGTGGAAATCCAGTTGTCTCAACAACATTTGTTGAAGAGACTATTCTTTTCCCCACTGAATGATCTTGATACTCTTGACAAAATCAGGTGACCATAGATATATGGGTAAATTTCTGGACTCCATTCTATTCCATTGATACATATGTCTGTCCTTATGCCAGTATGACATTGGTGTTTTTGTGTATGTGTGTTTTGTTTTTTTTTTTTTTTTTTGGAGACAGGGTCTTGCTCTGTCACCCAGGATGGGGTGCAGTGATGCAATCATAGCTCACTGAAACCTTGAACTCCTGGGTTCAAGTGATCCTTCTATTTCAGCCTCCCAAGTAACTGAGACTATATGCAGGTACCACCATCCCTAGCTATTTTAAAAATTTTTTTGTATAAACGGGGTCTCCTTATGATGCCCAGGCTGGTCTCAAACTCAAGTCTGGCTTGATCCTAGGCCCAAGTTGTCTTCCCACCTTGGCCTCCCAAAGTGCTGGGATTATAGGCATTAGCCACCATACCTGGCCTGTACGACACTGTTTTGATTACTGTAGCTTTGTAGTAAATTTTGAAGTCAGGAAGTGTCAGTCCTCCAACTTTGTTTTTCAAGATTATTATTATTATTATTAATTTTTAATTTGAGATCCCTCACAATTCCATATGAATTTTTGGGGATAGCTTTTTCATTTCTGTAAAAAAGGCAGTTGGAATTTTGATTGGAATTACATTGAATGTATAGATAAATACATGATTAAGTCTTCCAAGTTATGAAGACAGAATGTCTTTCCATTTATTTAGGTCTTTTTTTTTTGGAGACAGAATCTTGCTCTGTTGTCCAGGCTGGAGTGCAGTGGCATGATCTCAGCTCACTGCAATCTCCATTTCCCGGGTTGAAGCGATTCTACTGCCTCAGCCTCCCGAGTAGCTGGGATTACAGGCGTGTGCCATCATGCCTGGCTAATTTTTGTATTTTTAGTAGAGACAGGGTTTCACCATGTTGGTCAGGCTTGTCTCAAACTCCTGACCTTGTGATCCGCCCGTCTTGGCCTCCCAAAGTTATGGGATTATAGGTGTAAGCCACTGCACCTAGCCTTAGGTCTTTTTAAAATAATTTTAGCAGTGTTTAGTAGGTTTTCAGTGCATAAGTCTTACACTTCTTTGGTTAAATTTAATTTTATTATTTTTGATGCCATTGTAAATTGGGATTGTTTTATTTTCTTATTGTTCATTGATAGTATGTAGAAATATAAGTAATTATGGGGGACAATAATTTTTTTGAAACTTTTTTTTATATCCTGGGGATTACCCCTGTAAGTATATTTGACTAAACTCAGATGTCAAAGGGTAAGGCAAGAATTTATAAATGTGTAAATTTGACTTACGGTAATATAATAGGAAATGTGCTGGGGGTCTAGGATAAACTGGGAGATGTGTTTTATCCTAAGACAATCAGATAGAAACTTTAAAACACACTTTCCCAGTCAGAAAATACTACTATATACAGTTACTTTAATGATTTTAGTTCTTTTGGTTACCTTGTACTTTTAAATAATATACTATACTTACATTTCTTAAAATTTCTTGTTCTGTCAAATTTCAGGCTGGGCGTGGTGGCTCACGCCTGTAATTCCAGCACTTTTGGAGGCTGAGGCAGGTGAATCACTTGAGGTCAGGAGTTCAAGTCTTGCCAACATGGCAAAACCCTGTGTCTACTAAAAATACCAAAAATTAGCCAGGTGTGATGGCACGCACCCATAGTCCCAGCTACTCGGGTGGCTGAGGCAGGAGAATTGCCTGAACCCGGGAGGCAGAGGTTGCAGTGAGCTGAAATCGCACCATTGCACTCCAACCTGGGTGACAAGAGTTGACACTCTGTCTCAAATAAAATAAAATAAAATAAAATAAAATAAAATAAACCAAGCCAAACCAAACCAAAACAAAAAAACCCAAATTTCAATGGAATCTGTTGACTTCTCATTATGGAGAACGAGATTACTGGTGCCCCTATTCTTTCCTATGCTACTTCTTCCATCTTTCTATTTCCTTACTTCTATTAACTGTGTTTTTAAGGTTGATGTTTTCATTCTGTTATCTATCTATAATTGTTTTCCCAACTTTGAATACAAATTCATAATGAAAGTTGAAAATGACTTACCCACATTATCACTCTGTGTATCATTTATTGCAGAATTAAGTAGTGTACCAGGAATGTAGAGCAGGTTAACATTTGTAATGTAATTAGAAGACTGGGTGTGGTGGCTCACGCCTGTAATCCCAGCACTTTGGGAGGCTGAGGTGGATGGATCACTTGAGGTCAGGAGTTTGAGACCAGCCTGGCCAATAGGGCAAAATTCCATCTCTATTAAAAATACAAAAATTAGCTGGGCATGGTGGTGTGTGCCTGTAATCCCAGATACTCGGGAGGCTGAGGCAGGAGAATCGGGTGAACCTGGGAGGCAGAGGTTGCAGTAAGCCGAGATTGCACCACTGCACTCCAGCCAGTGTGACAGCCTGAGAATCTGTCTCAAAACAAAACAAAACAAAAAAGAAATGTAATTAGAGTAATTCACTATAGTAAGAAACTAACCTAACAGTCTAAGAAAACTCCATGTAGTTATCTCAATAGACAAAGAAAAACCTTTTGACAAAATCTAATATCTATTCCTGATTAAAAAAAATAACTTAAAGCAACCTAGGTAACTATGTCGATAACTTTCTTAACCCTATAAAGGTTATGTTAGGGGAAAACTGGTAGTGTGATGCTTATATGGGTATATAACGTATCAAATTGTATACTTTAAATGTCTACAGTTTATTGTATGTCAGTTGTACATCAAAGGCTGTAATAAACAGAAAATAAAATCAGTTGGACATGAATTCATGGGTTTAAAATTAGATCTCTTTTGTTTGTGTAGTGTGAGATATTTTGTTCAGGAAGTCAACTAATTCATGGTCACTATTTTAAAAAAATCATGATGTATAAAAGTAAAGAGCAACTTAAGAATTTGAAATTTTATCGTGTATTTCAAAAGTAAAATAAAGTATAGAGACAAACCCATAAATGTAGAACATTTTATATGGGAAGCAAGAATTGAAATTTGGGATATACACACAGACCAGGTGGTCTTTGCTATGTCTGAAGAAGAAAGATAAGATTGGAAGTTTTATAAAAAGGTGAAATGTTTTGTATTGTTTTGAAAGAAAGCTCATTGGCACTAGTTTTGGGGAGGTGGCAAGCTTTGATTGGTGAGTGACTGCAGTGAGTAGAACTAGTCTTTAAAGTCACAGCTCATTGTTTCAGTAGCTACTGGATAAAACTGTTTTCAGATTACAACAGGCAGTTTCAGCAGCCAGGCTTGCAGAGAATTACCTTCTTGGAGCAATGTTATGTGTGCTGAGTGCTCTTCCCCCCAGCCTGTCACCTGTTTTAGTCAGATATGACAAGAATGACCCAATTTGTATGATTAGCTTTCACACATATATAATCAGTGTTGTTATTTTGGTGGACATGCCTCCAGATGTTTGTTAGGCATATATAACCTGAAGATAAATGTTTATGGGCTAATACTATGTGTAGTCTTTGTTAGTATGCTGTTTTTCACTCAACATTATGTTTTTGGATCACTGTTTTTAAAATTTCAGGCAAATGTGATCAGAGTGATTATGACTTGGCAGCTGTGTGATGATGTCACAGGATCCTTAGGGTGTCGCTTTTCCAGCCAGAAGCCACTGTGGTTGGTGGAGCCTTTGCCTGAGGTTTGCTTGTGCCTGCCGGGCTTGTTCTGCTTGTTTGGCCTGGCAGGCTGCGTTCGGCTCATGCTACCAGCCTGGATCCCACACCTGCCAAGGGCGAGCCAGGTGCAGAGTGGCGTGGCGAAGGGTGTGTGAGCAAGCGAATATGGGGTCTGGCCACTGTGTACAGCCACTCATGCTGGCTGCTGCGGTGGGGTGGGCATCTCCAGGCGCTGGCACAGGTGCTGGCTTCATGCAAGCTTGCGGCTGGATCTGATGCATCTCAAGTGGCTTCCACTGTAGGAACCAACGTCTGGACGAGGATAATATGGTGGTGCCCAGAAGCTTGGAGACACCAGAAACCACAGAGCCCCAAAGAGAGTGTCACAGCCCTGGATTGGGAACCCCCTAGGTCTGGGCTCTCAGAAGGGCTGCAGCTCTTCTTTCCTTCTTGTTGCCTGCAAGATGCTGAGTGGGGTGAGGCATATTTTAGCTCTGTTTGTGTTACAGCTGTTTCAGTCCTGCCACTTGGTGGGTCTTAACTTCTTATCCTGCATCCATGAACAGTGAGGTATGGGGACAACTGGAGGGTGAGCAAGGTGGAGAGGAGCTTCATTGAGCAACAGAACAGCTCTCAGGAGACCCGAAGTGGGTAGCTCCTTTCTGCAGGCAGGTCGTCCTGACAAGTGTTCACCTCTCAGTGAGATGAGACCCCGAGGGGGTAACTCTTTTCCACAGTTGGTAGTCCCAGGTCTCTTCTGTAAGTCTGGCTGAGTCCAGGGTTTTTAATGGGCTTCACAAGGGAGAAGTGTGTGCTGATTGGTCCATGGGCGGCTATGGGTGGGTCTGGAAAAAGCACCATGAGTCTCACTCCCCTCAGTGGACCCCACCTGGAACTGATAGCCTGGCCCCCATGCTTCAGGCTGTCCCTGGCTTGAAGGCGGGGCTTCACCTGAACCCACCCCTTTTTTCCCAGGAGAGTGTCTGCCTCCTGCTGCCATCAATCATGTTGTCCACAGTGTGCAGGCTGTTGGTGATGAGGGTACTTGCTGGCCCCATTGAGCTGCCCTCAGTCCCACCTTGGCCTCCTTCCCATGCTTCTCTGCACCTAAAGTCCAGAGGGGGCTGAGGGGGCAGGGGGCTGGTATGTCAGTGCTGCCCCGAGCACATGCACACCTGCTGGATTGTGACAGTGCCTGGGCTTGGCCACGACTTTGCTCCACCCTGGAGCAGGTGCTGGGATCGAGGAGAGGCCAGGCATGGGAACAGGCACTTCTGAGTCTGCAGGGGAAAGGGGGACTTCCCGGGCCCCAGAGAGTGCAGGGATACCTGGGTCCACAGCCATGGCTGGGTGGCTGCAGCTGCACTCAGGAGGGTGGGGCTCCAGCCCTGCCAACTTGGAAGTGGGTGTGGCTCCCACCTGTTCCCAGCTCCCATGGGCTCTGTGGAGCATGCAGCCCTGGCTGCATCTCCCCAGTTGTAGCCAGTGTCTTTGCAGCAGCTGCTCTAGACAGCCTGCTGCTGCCATCAATGACGCTGCTGGGAGCTCGAGTAACCTCTTTGTTTTACATGTTTTACTAGCAGCTGGTCCTAAGTGGCTAGCTGAAGTTCTATTTTATATTTGGAAGGTTTTAATCTTTAACTTTGATTTTCAAATAAGTACTTGAAGATAAAAAACAAGTCTTTGGACCCTAACAATAAAAGAGTCTTCTCTATTGTTACTCCTGGCTATTTCTTCCAAATATATTTAAAAACTTACCTTATGATATAAACGAATCGTGTTTAGCCTACATTTTGAGCCACCATTAGATAAGTATTTAGATAAGTACTATGTATATATATATATTTTTATTTTTTTATTTTTTATTTTTGAGTTGGAGTCTTGCTCTGTCACCCAAGCTGCAGTGCAGTGGCGCAATCTCAGCTCACTGCAACCTCTGCCTCCCAGGTTCAAGCGATCCTCTTGCCTCAGCTTCCCGAGTAGCTGGGACTACAGGCATGTGCCACCATGCCCGGCTAATTTTTGCAGTTTTAGTAGAGACAGGGTTTCACCATGTTGGCCAGGGTGGTCTCGAACTCCTGACCTCTGGTGATCTGCCCACCTCGGTCTCCCAAAGTGCTGGGATTACAGGCATGAGCCACCGCACCCAGCATAGATAAGTGGTATATTGCTATGGTTTGAATGATGGTATCCTCTCCAAAAATTCATGTTGAAACTTATCCCCAGTGTAGCAGTATAAGAAGTGTGACTCTTGGGGGTTGACCAAGTTATGAAGGCTCTGCTCTTACGAATGGGGTTAGCACACTTGTGAAAGGACTCAAGGTTGAAGGGAGAGCTCTCCTGCCTTTACATTCCTTCTGCCATGTGAGGACACAGTGTTCCTCCCCTCTGGAGGATGCAGCAACAAGGTTCCATGTTAGAAGCAGAGAAAAGCCTCGCCAGACACCAATCTTGCCGGTGCCTTAACCGTGGATTTCCCAGCCTCCAGGAATGTGAGAAATATATTTCTATTGTTTACAAATTACCCCAAACAAAATAAGAAAAATAAAACAACAACAACAAAACATAAGTAAATAAATAAATAAATAGCCTGGTCTGTGGTATTTTTGTTATAGCAGCACAAGGGGACCAAGACATATACCAAATGAATGAGATATATACTGATTAGTATCTTACACTGTGAAAGTGAGTTCTAATTGTCAAAATTCATTTGATAAAATATTTTTCTGATTCTGATTTTTTTTTTTTTTAGAGACAGGTTTTTCTGTTTCCCAGACTGGAGTGCAGTAGCACAATCATAGCCTAGTCACTCACTGCAGCCTCAAACTCCTGTCCCTCCCACCAAAAAAAGAATTGAAAGTTATTAGGAACACCTGTGGCAGAAAGTACATTATTGAAAAGAATCTTTTCTAGTAAACTGTAGGGACACAGTGGGCATGAGGGGATAGGAAATGTGGAACATATGAATACCTCCAGTTGAGCCCTGGTCTGTAATTATGGAGGTATGTATTAATAGGGATGACAAAGGCAGGGAAGGAATGTGTAAGGTAGGTTTGCCTTGGTTTTTCCTGACACTAGATAAATATGAAAGTAAGAGGAATGAGAGAATGAATGAAATGATAATTGAGAAAGGAAAACCATCAGTAGAAATGAAAATACTCAGTTTTGGCTGGGCGCGGTGGCTCACACCTGTAATCCCAGCACTTTGGGAGGCCGAGGTGAGTGGATCACCTGAGGTCAGGAGTTAGAGACCAGCCTGGCTAACAAGGTGAAACCCCGTCTCTATTGAAAATAAAAAATTAGCTGGGTGTGGTGGCACACGCCTGCAGTCCCAGCTACTCAGGAGGCTGAGGCAGGAGAATCGCTTGAACCCAGGAGTGGAGGTTGCAGTGAACCGAGATTGCGCCACTGCACTCCAGCCTGGGCAACAGAGTGAGACTCCATCTCAGGAAAAAAAAAAAGAAAAAAAAAGAAAATACTCAGTTTTATGATGGGAGTAGTTGAGGAAACGTGTTTTTCTTACAGATCTAAACCTTTAATAAACATACAAACCTTACATGAGTTTTTATTAATCTAAGTATGCATGAAAGATGTTACTTAATGTTCAAACCTAAAATGCCCGAAGTAGCTGGCTGTGGTGGTGCTTGCCTGTAGTGCCAGCTACTTGGGAGGCTTTAGCTGTAGTGCATCATGATTATGCCTGTGAATAGCCACTGCACTCCATCCTAGGCAATATAGTGAGACCCTGTCTCTAAAAATTAAAAAAAGGAAAATGCTCAAAGTAATTGGCCATAAATTTTAGTGCTGATTATTCAGTGCCAATAATTTACAACTGAATTATTTCTATAAATAAAAATTTATTACTTCTACAAATGGGTGTATGTTAGCTTTGAAAGTGAAAAAAATATTTGGAGTGTCAAGTGAGACTGCATGTGTTAGGTTAAAAGCTAGACATTTAATTGTTTTGCTTTAAAATGAATTGTAAACTGCTCTGACACTTTTGTAGTTAATTTTTTTTTTTTTTGAGATGAAGTTTCACTGTCGCTCAGGCTGGAGTGCAGTGGCATGATCTCAGCTCACTGCAACCTCTGCCTCCCGGGTTCAAGCTATTCTTATGCCTCAGTCTCCTGAGTAGCTGAGATTACAGGCATGTGCCACCACGCCTGGCTAATTTTTGTATTTTTAATACAGACGGGGTTTCACCATGTTGGCCAGGCTGGTCTTTAACTCCTGACCTCAAGTGATCCACCCACCTCAGCCTCCCAAAGTGCTGGGATTACAGGTGTGAGCTACCGTGCCCGGTCTTTTAATTAATTCTTTATAAAGCTATTGCCATATTTTTTTCTACAGCTTTCAACATTATGTTTTGTATATTTAGGTCTTTAATTGACCTGAATATTCTGTCTGGGATTTTGTTTAGTATTGTATTTATGGATTAATTTGGAAAAAAGAGATCTTTACCAACAAATTTTCTTATCCCTACAAATATTTCTTTCTGTATTTTAGGTATTCTTCTATTATCTTTTAATAACACGTAAAATTTAAATACATTTAATATGGGTTACAAAATGGTTAGGCTGATTTTTTTTAAAAACATATACATCTTATGGTAGTGATCATTTGCTAAATCTGTTAGATTCAAAAATTCTAAAAGCAAATGCTTTTTAGAAAAAAATTCAGACCATGTAGAAGTCAATAAAGTACAAATGAAATCTGGGGTCAGTATCTTTGCAGCAGTGTGTGCTGTCCACTAGAATGTTTCATGATTATGGAAATGTTGTGTATCTGTGCTATCCAACATGGTAACCACTAGTCACATTTGGCTTTGATCATTGAAGTGTGGCTAGTGCAACTGATGAATTTCAACATTTTATTTCATGTTAATTAAATTTTAATAGATATAATTAGCATATATGATATTAACCAGTACAGCTTAGGTTTATTGTAAAATTTTACATTTCTTTTTATATGTTTATATTTTTTAAAGGTATCTTCAAAAAAAGTTATATCTATTGTGTATATGATATATTTTTCTACAACATATTCTAGATTATTGGTGGTGTTTGGAAATGCTTCTTAAGTTTGAATATTTTCTCTTATTTGACTACCTTGTGACCTACATTAGCAGATAGTCTTTGGTTATTCTGCTTCTCTCCTTCAGAATTCTAAATTCTTAGAATTTGAAATAAACTGCTATTTGAATCTTTATGTCATTTCACATATTGAGTGATTGGTCCTGAGTTGCTCTGGGGCTTCCTCAAAAAACAACCTAAATTATGGATACTAAATGAACACAGACTACTTTCCTTCATTTTGCCCAAATAGATGCTGTTCTTTGGGTTCTTTGATGTTCAAACCTAACTTTGAATATTGAAGGAAATGGTACTTCTAAGGATACGTAAACATAGATTCTTTTTTAACAGTTCATTTCACAGCTCAACACACACTTTTTGGAGCATATGTTTTATGGTTACTCTTTTGCCCAATACTGGGAATACAATATTAAATAACTGTTTTGCCTTTAAGCAGCTTGTAATCTAATTGAGGAGACAGATGTGGAAAGAAATCACTTACTTCTTCACAGTGGCATTATAGAATAGAGGTTAAGAGTGTGCTCTGGAGCTGTGTGACCTTGGTTATCTATGGAAGCTCAGTTTCCTTGTGAGTAAAATAAGGATATTAGGGTTCTTGTGAGGATTGAATGAGATTATTTGAATGTTTGGCATATGTTAGCTAATATTACTGGCTACTGAGCTTGAAATCTCTCGTGCCTCTATTATTGGCAATGGAGAGCACTTGAGAGATTTAAGCAGGCAGATGACATGGTTGGATTCATATTTTAGGATTATGTGAATTGCTTTGTCTGTAGTGGATCAATAGATTTGAGGAGGCTATAGTGATAAACCTGTTGCGAGATGATGACTTGATCACTTTAGTTATGATAGAATGGTTGGGAGAGAGTGCAATAATACTTTCGTGTTATCAAGGTAAGACTTGATTGATTTAATGAAGAGGGTAAAGGAGTTAGAGATAACATTTGAATTTTTGGTTTTGGTGACTGATGGTGGTATTTACAAATGAGTTAGGGAGTATAGGAGGAGGATATGGAAGAGGGGCTTGAAAGATTGAATTGAGTTTTGTTCAAGCCTGAGATGACTGTGGTATCCAGGCAGGCATATTCAGGAGACAGTTGGATTTATGTTTTTGGTGGGTAGAAGAGTCATGGCTGGACTCCTTTTGTTTCTGGAGACAGGGTCTTGCTGTGTTGCCCAGTCTGGAGTGCAGTGAGTGGTGCTGTCATGCCTCCCTGTAGCCTCCCAGGCTTAAGCGATTCTCTTACCTCAGCCTCTCGAGTAGCTGGGACTACAGGCATGTGCCCTACCATGCCCAGCTAATTAAAAAAATTTTTGTTTTTTAGAGATGGGTCTCACTATGTTGCCCAGGCTGGTCTTGGAATCCTCTCACCTCATTCTCTCAAAGTGCTGGGATTACACATGTGAGCTACAGTGCCTTGCCTGGACTCTTTAATTGTATTTAATTTTACATAGTTTGACGCAATATTATTCAATAAATGGTAGCTATTACTAGCACTATTTTTATTATTATGTGGCTGGTATTTAAAGCAACCAGTAGATGAAACTTTCTAAAAAAAAAAAAAGAGTAAAAAGTAAAAGGAGTGGGCTGGAAGCTAGAACATTTAATAGATGGATAGATAAAGAATGAGTATAGAATGAGATTAAGAAAAAGCAGAACTAAGACAAGCTCTGATGAAGTATGATGAGTTTATATAAGAATAGTCAATAATACCTGATGCAACAGAGATATCTACTAAAGTAATGCCTAAAAGGGTCCCCTGTATTTGAATGGGATGTCAGTGGCGCCCTCTGCCAGGCAAATCACAGTGCAAATATGGAGACAGAAGCCAGAAATAAAATGTATTAGCAAATAAATGGGAGGTTGATATAACATGGGCCGGTTTTGCTGATGTGACCCAAGAGCTAAGCAGTGATATCAATATCTTCCAATTCCAAATTTTAAAATGTCCTTTAATAAAATATGTGGCTAGTCATTTTGAACAATTATCAATAAAATTTTTAAAATAAAAAGCATAAGAAAAGAATACGAAGAGTATAGTTCTATTTTAGGTATTTAGGTTTAAATCTAGTTTAATTCTTTCAGCTTTCTCTAATTGAGTTTTAATCCTCGTTTACTTTGCTAATGAGATTTAAAAATATTATTTTCATAAACCTTGTAACTTTTTGCTTTTTTTTCTAACCCTGTGATTTACTCTTAATCTATTTCTTTATAAGCTTCTTAAGTTTCAGTCCAGCTTTAGTCTCAAACATTGTTGTAGTGATTAATGGTTTTGCCCCCCCATTTTCTTCCTTTCTAATATATTTTAATCAACTTTTTTTTAAATTGGAAGAGCCAATTAAATATGTTGTTTAAAATCTTGCCATATCCACACTGTCTACCTGATTGGTTTTGCCAATTCTGTAAAACTTTACTTGATACTGTTGGGATTCTTTGGACTATGTGGCAATATTTGTAGATTTATAGAAATTTTACTGATTTAATTCTTGGAAGGCAATTTTAGTTCCAAGTATTTATAGAATATTTTATTGTCATCTGCTATGTACCAAGTCTTAACTTGACATTAACTGTGCAACATTAGGCATGGCACCTCTCTTATGACTGTCCTATTTCAGAACTTCACAGTCTGTTCCTGCGCCTTTCAAGGCACTAAGTTCTGTGCTATGCTGGTCTTCAGAGGAGGAGCACATTTGAATAAAAAGTGTTTGTTTCAGTCTCATTAAAAGGCTCTCATAAAAGTTATGAACATTTAAAAGTGCCCTTTCCTCCCTTTTTGAGCTAATTGAATTCTTCATTTTATAGGGGTAGAAGATTCCAGGAAGAGGGGGCAGGGATGAGTATTTATCATAATTGTTAAATAATGCGCTGGACACTTTTTGTGTAATGTTATTTGATCTGGATAGCAACCTTGTGACATAGGTAGGTTTATCCTCATTAGAGAAATTAAGTGGCTTGCCCAGTTCAGAAAACAAGTTAATGTCAGAATCAGGATGATATTGCAGGTTTTTTGATTTGTATCTAGTGATTTTTTTCACTCAGTGGTTCTCTTTGTAGGGGCTAGAGGCAGAATATAGAGGCCCCTTCCCTGTGCTCCCTCTTGCTTCCCCGTCTTCTATTCTTTGGAGTGTATGTCATTTTTCTCCAGGAATTTAGGGCAGAAAAAAATGTTGAGGACTACCACTGTACCATTTTGTTGTCTCTGATTTTTAGGAACTATGTTCATGGTAAGAATTGATTATAAAAGAATACCTATCTATGCCATTAGAAAACAAAACATCCAAAATATAGGCTGTGCTTTGCATCATTCTATGAAAGCCATGGTGGGAAGTTGGGTTATAGCTTTCTACTAAGTTGAAAGTAGGCTCTGTCGCCTAGGTTGGAGTGCAGTGGCACAATCTTGGCTCACTACAACCTCCATCTCCCAGGTTCAAGTGATTCTCCTGCCTCAGCCTCCCCAGTAGCTGGGACCACAGGCGCCTGCCACCACGCCTGGCTAATTTTTGTATTTTTAGTAGAGATGGGGTTTTGCTGATGGGGTTTCGCTGTGTTGGCCAGGCTGGTCTCAAACTCCTAACCTCAAGTGATCTGCCTGCCTTGGCCTCCCAAAGTGCTGGGATTATAAGCATGAGCCACTGCGCCCAGCTAATGATTTTTAATAACTTTATATAATACTGATAAATCACTCTTTTTTTTTTTTTTTAAGACAGAGTCTTGCTCTGTCACCCAGGCTAGAGTGCAATGGCTCGATCTCAGCTCACTGCAAGCTCCGCCTCCTGGGTTCACCCCATTCTCCTGCCTCAGCCTCCCAAGTAGCTGGGACTACAATGCCTGGCTAATTTTTTTGTATTTTTTTTAGTAGAGATGGGGTTTCACCATGTTATCCAGGATGGTCTCGATCTCCTGACCTCGTGATCCGCCCATCTCGGCCTCCCAAAGTGCTGGGATTACAGGCGTGAGCCACCGCGCCTGGCCTAAATCACTCTTTTTAGTGGACTCTAAATACCATTGTGATTTGATACCCCTTTTATTCATTTATAAAAATACATAAACAGCTTCCTTTTTTGATGTTTAAAAATTTTATAGTCCTTTCTGTCTTGAATTTGCATTTCTGTTATACTTTTCACACCAGATTCTATTCTTATATGATGTATTTTATGCATAAGTTATATTTTGCCTGTAACATGCATACATTATGAAGGTAGTATATTTTTATGCATTACAGTCTTTCATGCATATTGATTACCCTATTATATGTCTTTGCAGCCAGCCAAAATGTGTAAATTTTAAAATATCTCTTAGTCATTAAATTGTAATTAGCACAGAGTAAAATAACAAATGTATTAAAATGTTGCTAAATTATTTTTTATTTGTTAAAAAAAATTTTTTTTCTCCTTCTTCTCTGCCTTCAAAATGTTGCTTCTCTGCCTTCAAAATGTTGGTACATTATTAAACAGAAGAAAATAGGCCAGGTGCAGTGGCTCGCACCTGTAATCCCAGTACTTTGGGAGGACAAGGTGGGTGGATCACTTGAGGTGAGGAGTTGGTGACCAGCCTGGCCAATGTGGTGAAACTTCGTTTCTACTTAAAATACGAAAATTAGCCAGGCGTGGGGGTGCATGCCTGTAGTCCCAGCTATTTTGGGGGCTGAGGCATGAGAATTGCTTGAACCCAGCAGGCAAAGGTTGCGGTGAGCCGCGATCATGCCACTGTACTTCAGCCTGGGTGACAGAGTGAAACTCTGTCTCAAAAAAAAAAAAAAAAAAAAAAAGTTTTGCAGACAAAATATGAATCATTCCTTGTTTAACACTTAAAAGGTTTTTATACTCAGGCAATACAATAGTGTATAGTTTCATTCACAATAGGTGAGGAGTATGTCATCCTTTTTATATTAATAAAAAGTGAGAGGAGCCCAGATGGCCGAATAGGAACAGCTCCGGTCTACAGCTCCCAGCGTGAGCGATGCAGAAGACGGGTGATTTCTGCATTTCCATCTGAGGTACTGGGTTCATCTCACTAGGGAGTGCCAGACAGTGGGCGCAGGTCAGTGCGTGCAGCGCACCGTGCATGAGCCGAAGCAGGGCGAGGCATTGCCTCACTCGGGAAGCGCAAGGGGTCAGGGAGTTCCCTTTCCTAGTCAAAGAAAGGGGTGACAGATGACACCTGGAAAATCAGGTCATTCCCACCCGAATACTGTGCTTTTCCGATGGGCTTAAAAAACGGCACACCAGGAGATTATATCCTGCACCTGGCTCGGAGGGTCCTATGCCCACGGAGTCTTGCTGATTGCTAGCACAGCAGTCTCAGATCAAACTGCAAGGCGGCAGCGAGGCTGGGGGAGGGGCGCCTGCCATTTCCCAGGCTTGCTTAGGTAAACAAAGCAGCCGGGAAGCTCCAACTGGGTGGAGCCCACCACAGCTCAAGGAGGCCTTCCTGCCTCTGTAGGCTGCACCTCTGGGGGCAGGGCACAGACAAACAAAAAGACAGCAGTAACCTCTGCAGACTTATATGTCCCTGTCTGACAGCTTTGAAGAGAGCAGTGGTTCTCCCAGCATGCAGCTGGAGATCTGAGAACGGGCAGACTGCCTCCTCAAATGGGTCCCTGACCCCTGACCCCTGAGCAACCTAACTGGGAGGCACCCCCCAGTAGGGGCAGACTGACAACTCACATGGCCGGGTACTCCTCTAAGACAAAACTTCCAGAGGAACGATCAGACAGCAGCATTTGCGGTTCACGAAAAACCACTGTTCTGCAGCCACCGCTGCTGATACCCAGGCAAACAGGGTCTGGAGTGGACCTCTAGCAAACTCCAACAGACCTGCAGCTGAGGGTCCTGTCTGTTAGAAGGAAAACTAACCAACAGAAAGGACATCCACACCAAAAACCCATCTGTACATCACCATCATCAAAGACCAAAAGTAGATAAAACCACAAAGATGGGGAAAAAACAGAGCAGAAAAACTGGAAACTCTAAAAAGCAGAGCACCTCTCCTCCTCCAAAGGATCGCAGTTCCTCACCAGCAATGGAACAAAGCTGGACGGAGAATGACTTTGACGAGTCGGAAGAAGAAGGCTTCAGACGATCGAACTACGAGCTACGGGAGGAAATTCAAACCAAAGGCAAAGAAGTTAAAAACTTTGAAAAAAATTTAAACGAATGTATAACTAGAATAACCAATATAGAGAAGTGCTTAAAGGAGCCGGTGGAGCTGAAAGCCAAGGCCCGAGAACTACATGAAGAATGCAGAAGCCTCAGGAGCCGATGTGATCAACTGGAAGAAAGGGTATCAGCAATGGAAGATGAAATGAGTGAAATGAAGCGAGAAGGGAAGTTTAGAGAAAAAAGAATAAAAAGAAACAATCAAAGCTTCCAAGAAATATGGGACTATGTGAAAAGACCAAATCTACGTCTGATTGGTGTACCTGAAAGTAATGGGGAGAATGGAACCAAGTTGGAAAACACTCTGCAGGATATTATCCAGGAGAACTTCCGCAATCTAGCAAGGCAGCCAACATTCAGATTCAGGAAATACAGAGAACGCCACAAAGATATTCCTTGAGAAGACCAACACCAAAACACATAATTGTCAGATTCACCAAAGTTGAAATGAAGGAAAAAATGTTAAGGGCAGCCAGAGAGAAAGGTCGGGTTACCCACAAAGGGAAGCCCATCAGACTAACAGCGGATCTCTCGGCAAAAACTGTATCTACAAGCCAGAAGAGAGTGGGGGCCAATATTCAACATTCTTAAAGAAAAGAATTTTCAACCCAGAATTTCATATCCAGCCAAACTAAGCTTCATAAGTGAAGGAGAAATAAAACACTTTACAGACAAGCAAATGCTAAGAGATTTTGTCACCACCACGCCTGCCCTAAAAGAGCTCCTGAAGGAAGCACTAAACATGGAAAGGAACAACAGGTACCAGCCGCTGCAAAATCATGCCAAAATGTAAAGACCATCAAGACTAGGAAGAAACTGCATCAACTAACGAGCAAAATAACCAGCTAACATCATAATGACAGGTTCAAATTCACACATAACAATATTAACTTTAAATGTAAATGGACTAAATGCTCCAATTAAAAGACACAGATTGGCAAATTGGATAAAGAGTCAAGACCCATCAGTGTGTTGTATTCAGGAAACTCATCTCACATGCAGAGACACACATAGGCTCAAAATAAAAGGATGGAGGAAGATCTACCAAGCGAATGGAAAACAAAAAAAGGCAGGGCTTGCAATCCTAGTCTCTGATAAAACAGACTTTAAACCAGCAAAGATCAAAAGAGACAAAGAAGGCCATTACATAATGGTAAAGGGATCAATTCAACAAGAAGAGCTAACTATCCTAAATATATATGCACCCAATACAGGAGCACCCAGATTCATAAAGCAAGTCCTGAGTGACCTACAAAGAGACTTAGACTCCCACACATTAATAATGGGAGACTTTAACACCCCACTGTCAACATTAGACAGATCAACGAGACAGAAAGTCAACAAGGATACCCAGGAATTGAACTCAGCTCTGCACCAAGCAGACCTAATAGACATCTACAGAACTCTCCACCCCAAATCAATAGAATATACATTTTTTTCAGCACTGGGTACATAACGAAATGAAGGCAGAAATAAAGATGTTCTTTGAAACCAACGAGAACAAAGACACAACATACCAGAATCTCTGGGACACATTCAAAATAGTGTGTAGAGGGAAATTTATAGCACTAAATGCCCACAAGAGAAAGCAGGAAAGATCCAAAATTGACACCCTAACATCACAATTAAAAGAACTAGAAAAGCAAGAGCAAACACATTCAAAAGCTAGCAGAAGGCAAGAAATAACTAAAATCAGAGCAGAACTGAAGGAAATAGAGACACAAAAAACCATTCAAAAAATTAATGAATCCAGGAGCTGGTTTTTTGAAAGGATCAACAAAATTGATAGACCACTAGCAAGACTAATAAAGAAAAAAAGAAAGAAGAATCAAATAGATGCAATAAAAAATGATAGGGGGGATATCACCACTGATCCCACAGAAATACAAACTACCATCAGAGAATACTACAAACACCTCTACGCAAATAAACTAGAAAATCTAGAAGAAATGGATAAATTCCTTGACACATACACCCTCCCAAGACTAAACCAGGAAGAAGTTGAATCTCTGAATAGACCAATAACAGGCTCTGAAATTGTGGCAATAATCAATAGCTTACCAACCAAAAAGAGTCCAGGACCAGATGGATTCACAGCCGAATTCTACCAGAGGTACAAGGAGGAACTGGTACCATTCCTTCTGAAACTATTCCAATCAATAGAAAAAGAGGGAATCCTCCCTAACTCATTTTATGAGGCCAGCATCATCCTGATACCAAAGCCTGGCAGAGACACAACCAAAAAAGAGAATTTTAGACCAATATCCTTGATGAACATTAATGCAAAAATCCTCAATAAAATACTGGCAAACTGAATCCAGCAGCACATCAAAAAGCTTATCCACCATGATCAAGTGGGCTTCATCCCTGGATGCAAGGCTGGTTCAACATACGCAAATCAATAAATGTAATCCAGCATATAAACAGAACCAAAGACAAAAACCACATGATTATCTCAGTAGATGCAGAAAAGGCCTTTGACAAAATTCAACAACCCTTCATGCTAAAAACTCTCAATAAATTAGGTATTGATGGGACGTATCTCAAAATAATAAGAGCTATCTATGACAAACCCACAGCCAATATCATACTGAATGGGCAAAAACTGGAAGCATTCCCTTTGAAAATGGGCACAAGACAGGGATGCCCTCTCTCACCACTCCTATTCAGAATAGTGTTGGAAGTTCTGGCCAGGGCAGTCAGGCAGGAGAAGGAAATAAAGGGTATTCAATTAGGAAAAGAGGAAGTCAAATTGTCCCTGTTTGCAGACGACATGATTGTATATCTAGAAAACCCCATTGTCTCAGCCCAAAATCTCCTTAAGCTGATAAGCAACTTCAGCAAAGTCTCAGGATACAAAATCAATGTACAAAAATCACAAGCATTTTTATACACCAATAACAGACAAACAGAGAGCCAAATCATGAGTGAACTCCCATTCACAATTGCTTCAAAGAGAATAAAATACCTAGGAATCCACCTTACAAGGGATGTGAAGGACCTCTTCAAGGAGAACTACAAACCACTGCTCAATGAAATAAAAGAGGATACAAACAAATGGAAGAACATTCCATGCTCATGGGTAGGAAGAATCAATATTGTGAAAATGGCCATACTGCCCAAGGTAATTTAGAGATTTAATGCCATCCCCATCAAGCTACCAATGAGTTTCTTCACAGAATTGGAAAAAACTACTTTAAAGTTCATATGGAACCAAAAAAGAGCTCGCATCGCCAAGTCAATCCTAAGCCAAAAGAACAAAGCTGGAGGCATCACGCTACCTGACTTCAAACTATACTACAAGGCTACAGTAACCAAAACAGCATGGTACTGGTACCAAAACAGAGATATAGATCAATGGAACAGAACAGAGCCCTCAGAAATAACGCCGCTTATCTACAACTATCTGATCTTTGACAAACCTGAGAAAAACAAGCAATGGGGAAAGGATTCCCTATTTAATAAATGGTGCTGGGAAAACTGGCTAGCCATATTTAGAAAGCTGAAACTGGATCCCTTCCTTACACCTTATACAAAAATCAATTCAAGATGGATTAAAGACTTAAACGTTAGACCTAAAACCATAAAAACCCTAGAAGAAAACCTAGGCATTACTATTCAGGACATAGGCATGGGCAAGGACTTCATGACTAAAACACCAAAAGCAATGGCAACAAAAGCCAAAATTGACAAATTAAACTAAAGAGCTTCTGCACAGCAAAAGAAACTACCATCAGAGTGAACAGGCAACCCACAAAATGGGAGAAAATTTTTGCAACCTCATCTGACAAAGGGCTAATATCCAGAATCTACAATGAACTCAAACAAATTTACAAGAAAAAACAAACAACCCCATCAAAAAGTGGGTGAAGGACATGAACAGACACTTCTCAAAAGAAGACATTTATGCAGCCAAGAAACACGTGAAAAAATGCTCACCATCACTGGCCATCAGAGAAATGCGAATCAAAACCACAGTGAGATATCATCTCACACCAGTTAGAATGGCAATCATTAAAAAGTCAGGAAACAACAGGTGCTGGAAAGGATGTGGAGAAATAGGAACACTTTTACACTGTTGGTGGGACTGTAAACTAGTTCAACCATTGTGGAAGTCAGTGTGGCGATTCCTCAGGGATCTAGAACTAGAAATACCATTTGACCCAGCCATCCCATTACTGGGTGTATACCCAAAGGACTATAAATCATGCTGCTATAAAGACACATGCACACGTTTGTTTATTGCGGCACTATTAACAATAGCAAAGACTTGGAACCAACCCAAATGTCCAACAATGATAGACTGGATTAAGAAAATGTGGCACATATACACCATGGAATACTATGCAGCCATAAAAAATGATGAGTTTATGTCCTTTGTAGGGACATGGATGAAATTGGAAATCATCATTGTCAGTAAACTATCACAAGAACAAAAAACCAAACACCGCATATTCTCACTCATAGGTGGGAATTGAACAATGAGAACACATGGACACAGGAAGGGGAACATCACACTCTGGGGACTGTTGTGGGGTGGGGGGAGGGGGGAGCGATAGCATTAGGAGATATACCTAATGCTAGATGACGAGTTAGTGGGTGCAGCACACCAGCATGTCACATGCATACATATGCAACTAACCTGCACGATGTGCACATGTACCCTAAAACTTAAAGTATAATAATAAAAAAATAAAAAAAAATAAAAAGTGAATTTTAGGCCATTTTCTGTTACTTAGAATACCTGAAACTGGGTATTTTATAAGAAAAGGAATTTATTTCTTACAGTTATGGAGGTTGAGAAGTCCAAGGTCAAAGGGCTGCGCTTGGTGAGAACCTTCTTGCTGATAGTGACTCTACAGATTCCTGAGGTGGTGCAGGGTATCACATGGCAAGGGGCCTGAACCTGCTAATATGGTAGCTCAGGTCTCTTCTCTTCTTTTAAAGCCACCAGCTCCCCTCCCATGATAACCCATTAATCCATGAATGGATTAATCATTTATGAAGGTGGAGCTGTCATGATCCAATTACTTCTTAAAGGCCCCAGCTCTCAATATTGCCCCGTTGGGGATTAAATTTCAACATGAGATTTGAGGGGGGTCAAATATTCAAACCATAGCAGTGGGTTTAAAGGTACTTATGAAAGAGGAGACCAGAGAGGAAAATCAACATGACCTTTCAAATGGACCTATGATCCATTTTCAGGCAGATTAATTTTAAATTTTATGAAAGGGTTGAGTATGAATGAGAATTGAAGACCTGGGAATTGTTGTCCATTGTTGTTTATCTATTTCTGTGTACCCTTCAGAAAGTCTGTTTACCTTCAGCAGTACAAATATATGGTACTGTGAAAGATCCCTGATCTAGTATTTATAGCAACCTGTATTTTATGACCAGAGAAACTGAGACTTAAAGAAGTAGAGTACTTGCCTATGGTCACTTAGCTAGTAAATGGTCAATCAAAAACTCCAAAACTTGAGGCCGGGTACGGTGACTCATGCCAGTAATCCCAGCAATTTGGGAGGCTGAGGTGGTTGGATCACTTGTGGTCAGGAGTTCCAGAGCAGCCTGGCCAACATGTTAAAACCCCTTCTCTACTAAAAATACAAAAATTAGCCAGGCATGGTGATGCGTGCCTGTAATCCCAGCTTCTGGGGAGGCTGAGACAGGAGAATCGCTTGAACAGGTTGCACTGAGTCAAGATCGTGCCACTGCACTCCAGCCTTGGTGACAGAGTGAGACTCTATCTCAAAAAACAAACAAACAAAAAACACACAAACCCTCCAAAGCTTTTCTTTCCCTCCTGTGTCATGCTACTTAGTACATAGCCTGGTTCACAGTATATGATTACTATATATTTAATGAATGATTTACGTATTATTTGTGAAGTCTAAAATACTTAACGTTGTAGTTGTTGCATCAGTTTTGAACTGCTGAATAAGTGTGACATTACAGATGATTCACTACAGAAGAATATTGAAGATCTTCAAAGCATTGTTAAGGTGATCTCCTTTCAGTTCCTGGAGTGGTGTTCCTGGAAATGACTAATAGAACAGCAAAAAAACCGTCTACTTGGGCATTCTTGGTGTTTTATCAATTAAGTCAGAGACCTATAACAGTGTTGGAGTGCTTGTTTAGAAGAGGTCAGCTAACTTACGTTGACACTGTGTGTGTATGAAGAGTGTAATTTTCGTTTCTGTTATATAGGTATTCTCTGAAACCAAATGACCAAATCTTGGCTGAAGACAAACACAAGGAACTGTAAGTGCATTAAACCATTGGTTGTAAATAGTTTACTCTGTCTATGAACTTGATATATGTATATGTAAATTATCTGATTTTCAAAATTATATAATGACAAAGTATAATTAACACTATGACCTTAATCCTAACAGAATTATGATAACCTACACTATATAATTTACACTACATAAAGTTTACACAGGACATAATTTCTCCTGTATTCACATTAAAAGATGTAGTGTTGTATTCCATCATCTAGACTAAAGTCTTATTGGGAAATATGTCATGTTATTTTCTCTTTCCAGATAAAATATTAAATTGTTCCTATTTTCTTTCTGACTGCTCTACCAGAAAAAAGTAAAAAATAAAAATAAATTGTCACTGTTAATTTTTGGGTCTTACTCCGGTGGATCACCCACCTTCATGATAATGATAGACAAATATAATTTTGTTTCTGTCACTGGTTTATGAAAAAGTAAATGTCAATTGTTTGGTACAAGGTAAAACACTTTATTTTATTTTTACTTTTTTGAGACAGAGTCTTGTTCTGCTGCCCAGGCTGGAGGCGCGATCTCGGCTCATTGCAACCTCTCATTCCTGGGTTCAAGCAATTCCCCTGCCTTAGCCTCCCAGGTAGCTGGGATTACAGGTGCCTGCCACCATGCCTGGCTAAATTTTGTATTTTAAGTAGAGATGGGGTTTTGCATGTTGGCCAGGCTGGTCTCAGACTCCTGACCTCAGGTGATCTGCCTGCCTTGGCCTCCCAAAGTGCTGGGATTACAGGTGTGAGCCACTATGCCTGGCTGAAGACATTTTATTTTCACATCCAACTCAGGTCTCTCTTGGTTTAGTTTAATGTAACCTTCACTTGTACTCATTTATAGGGACAGTAATTTTTTTTCGTAGAGGACTTCAAGACTATTATTTTCTTCTTGAGATTAAGTAATAATTTTTTTCCAAGTACTTTTAAACTGCTTTTTAAAAACTGTCTTGAACCTTTTGTAAATTATTTTCTTCTCTCCTATTTAAGGTAACATAAATTGTTAATTATAAAATGGCAGGACCAATGTTCAGGGAAAGGATTTTCTTATGCATTCTTACCGTTTACACATTCCACTATTATACTAACCTTTCATCAGTATTTTTATATTTGGCCTATCCTTATTTGAGTATAATCTCCATAGTGGGTTCTCAAATATATATATTGTCAAGAAATTTTTTTGCTCTTTCTTTATTTCCTAGTATAGTCAGTGAGGGCCGGTGATTGTTACTGTAGCATTGGTTGGTTATTATTTATAGGTCTGGTAACAGAGCTTCTTTTGCTTTGGGAATTAAGTAGTTGGTGAGCCTTAAAAGTTCCTTTAGTCCTTAGACTATGACCAATATTAAAAATAACAGAAATCTGCTTTTAAAGAATATGTTATTTAATATGTAACCCATTTTAATGTTTTAATTCATTTGAAAGTTTTTTTAACTGTCCAAGATATAATTCATCTCTATGAGTATAACTTGGCCAACTGATACTTTTTTCTTACCTTTTTTTTTTGTTTTTTTGAGACAGACTCTTGCTCCGTCACCTAGGCTGGAGTGTGGTGGCATGATCTTGGCTCACTGCAACCTCTGCTTCCTGGGTTCAAGCGATTCTCCTGCCTCAGCATCCCGAGTAGCAGGGATTACAGGCACCCGCCACCATGCCCAGCTAATTTTTGTATTTTAGTAGAGATGGGGTTTCGCCATGTTGGCCAGGCTGGTCTTGAATTCCTGACCTCAAGCGATCCACCCACCTCAGCCTCCCAAAGTGCTGGGATTATCACAGGCTTGAGCCACCGTGCCCAGCCCCTACATTTTATTACGAAAAGTTTTAAACATACGTTATGTGTTCACCCATATATTTACCACCAAGGTTTTATCATTAACATATTACTGCACTTGTTTTATCTATTTATTCTTCTGTTCATGCATTACTTCATCTGTTTTTTGGATGCATTTTGAAGTAAATTGTAGACATCAATATGCTTCTCTCTAAATATTTCAACACATATACCATTAACTAGAGTTTTATATTTCAAAGTTTTTTTTTTTTAGTTTCACCTGTTCTAAAATTTCTTATAAACTGAGTCATATATATGTCCTATTTTGTATAAGGCTTCTGTCACTCACTGTGTTTTTGAAATTCATCAGTGTTGTTGCATATATCAGTTAATTCCTTTTTATTTTTGCAGATTAACATTCTGTTGTTTATTTGTTCTATTATTGCTAAGTATTGCCACTTGTTTGATTTGTCATTATTGATGGTCTTGATATTTTTGGCTGCTGGCTCTCTTCCTTGTAGTTTTTGACCTACATACCAAAGAAAACTTTCAGTTGAATATGGCACCATAAAAGCAGAGTATTAATTTTAAAAAATTAAAACAGTTATTGAATTAATGAATTTCATGAATTATGAAAGCTGTTTATAAATAATCTCATTTGTGTCTTTGCAACTCAAATAGCCAAAATCTTGGTAGGGTGGTGGTCATGGAAGTCAGAGTCTGCTAAGGAGTGTATAACAACTCACCTGCTGTATTAAAAACAAAAAAATCTTTTTGTGTTCAAGACTAAGCTTTAAACAATATAAGAGATACGGATATAAAACAAAATTTTATCTAATCAGTAATTCCATGCTTTATTCTCATAAAACATTGTTACAACTTCTTAATTTCAGTCTGTTAAAGCTTGATTCATTATAAAATTGTAAAAATGTGTTGGCACCATCACATTGACCTGCTCTTTGAAAATTAACCCTAATTCTATAAGAGTACCAATAAGAGAGTACAGTGATAGCTCTAATTATCTTGATATTAATAAATAAAGAGTGGCCTGGCATGGTGGTTCACATGTGTAATCCCAACACTTTGAGAGGCTGAGGTGGAAGGATTGCTTGAGGCCAAGAGTACAAGACCAGCCTGGGAAACATAGTGAGACCCCATCTCTACGAAAAACTTAAAAAAAGCCGGGCACGGTGGCTCATGCCTGTAATCCCAGCACTTTGGGAGGCCGAGGTGGGTGGATCACCTGAGGTCAGGAGTTCGAGACCAGCCTGGCCAAGATGGTGAAACCCTGTCTCTACTAAAAATACAAAAATTAGCCAGGCATGGTTGTGGGTGCCTGTAATCCCAGCTACTCAGGAGGCTGAGGCAGGAGAATTGCTTGAATCTGGGAGGCAAAGGTTGCAGTGAGCCAAGATCACGCTACTGCACTCCAGCCTGGGTGACAGGGCGAGACTCTGTCTCAAAAAAAAGAAAAAAAAATTAGCCTGATGAGGTGGTGTATGCCTGCAGTCCCAGCTGCTCAGGAAGCTGAGGCAGGTGGATCTCTTGGGCCTAGGAGATCAAGGCTGCAGTGAACCATGATCATTCCACTGAGCTCTGGACTGGACAACAGAGTGAGACCTTGCCTTTAAAAAAATAAAAAAAGAATACCAATAGGAGAGTACAATGATAGTTCTAATTCTCTTGATATTAATGAATATTAAGTATGTTTTCATTAAAACATTTTTAGTTCCTGAAATTTTGTGATTCAGATTTCATATACACTTAGTCACTGATGCTTCACGAGTATACTTGTTTCTCTGTCTGAGGAAGATTGGCATGGGAAAACAGGGAGATATTGGTCAGCAGTGACACTTGTTTTTCTAAGCAAAGTGGTTTTTCTCAACTTCCTGTTTTTCATTATTCTACATACTGAAGACCTTGGGGGATGATTTTAAGTAGAGAAAGCTGAGCAATTCAAGTTGTGATGTGATTTATCTAAAACTATAGGATTTATACTTTGTTCTATACATGATCCAGTAATCAACTGGTTTCATTAGCTTTCTAGTTTTTTTCAGTTTTAGTTTTGTAAATGGAATAATTTAAAATAAATTAGGAAAACATCACTATTTTACTAAGTATTTTTTCACCTACTTTCCATTGTGCTAGGCATTAAAGAAAAGATAGTGTGCAGCTTTTTATATGTCAATTATACCTCAATAAAGCGGTTTAAGAAAAAGTAAAAGATACTGATTTTATTTATAAATGGAATCTTACTCTCCAATAGTGGCTTTTCAAAATCTGTGGACACATCTGCAGTTATTGAAAATAGAACCATTTTGTTTCCATGAATATCTATTTTATGAATATATAAATTTTGTATTACCTTGGATTATGAGATCTGATCATATAGATTTAGGTAAGGAAAGTTAAAAGTTGTCTGGAGTTAGGGGTGAATTCCAAATGCAAATATAAATAAATTCAGAAGTATCCATACTACTTAACACAGAGTAACCTGGTATCTGAAGATTTTTTTTTTTGTTTGCTATAAGGCAAAGGGAAAATCTCTTTAAAAGGGATTCACATTTATTTACTTGGCTTTTTAAGATGGCTACCAAGGTAAACAGTGAACTTTTGTAAGCAGTGTATACTGTTCTAAATATGAAGTGTATTTTCCCTTCTGATAGTGAATGAATTCCATTATGATTTTTTAATGTCAAAAATTAAATTATTTTGTCAGAATAACCCCTTAAATTTTTAAATGTTGTCTTATAAAAGTTAATTATATTGTGATATTTAAATGCTTGCCAATTTAGGATTATGATGAGATGGAAGAAAATAAATAAATTATGCAATAGGCATGAACCTTCAAGGGTATTAGGACGTGCTCAGGATATGGTCTTTGGTGCAGTGTAAAAATGTAATTTCTTAGTGAATAGGTCAATTTCCAAACCAGCAGGAAAGTTATAAGTATTTAAATGGAATGTGTAGGGATATGTCAGGGAAGTTAGAGACAGTAACATCTGGTATGCTTTTTTTTTTTTTTTTTTTTTTGGTGAGACGGAGTCTCGCTCTGTCGCCCAGGCTGGAGTGCAGTGGCGTGATCTCGGCTCACTGCAAGCTCCGCCTCCTGGGTTCACGCCATTCTCCTGCCTCAGCCTCCAGAGTAGCTGGGACTACAGGCGCCCACCACCACGCCCGGCTAATTTTTTGTATTCCTAGTAGAGAAAGGGTTTTGCCGTGTTAGCCAGGATGGTCTTGATCTCCTGACCTCGTGATCTGCCCGTCTTGGCCTCCCAAAGTGCTGGGATTACGGGCGTGAGCCACCGCGCCCGGTCTGGTATGCTCTTAAATTAATTGTTAATGCTGTGACTTAGCAGTTCTTTGAAATCATCAAGATCATAGACTGGGCTTGTGCCTGTAATCCCAGCACTTTGGGAGGCTGAGGCAGGAGGATTGCTTGAGTCTACGAGTTGGAGACCAGCCTGGACAACATAGTGAGACTCTTGTCTCTACAAAAAGTTAACAAAAGTAGCCGGATGTGGTGGTGCATGCCTGTAGTCCCAGCTACTTGGGAGACTGAGGTGGGAGGATTGCTTGAGACCAGGAGGTCCAGGCTGCAGTGAGCTATGATCTGTGCCACTGTGCTCCAGCCTGGGTGACAGAATGAGACCCTGTTAAAAGAATCTTTTTTTTTTTTTTTTGGTAAGAATGATCTAAGAACTGGATATCTGTAAAGCTAATAGAAAAAAAATCCTGTGAAGCAAAAAGTCAAAATTGAAATAAGCTAGGACCGACAGCAAGGTTAAATGCTTAATTTTTTTTAGTGTTCATAAATAAGGTACAGTTTTAAAAATATCATAAACATTTTTATGATCCTATTCTCAGGGCCCGGTTTTTTTTGTATCTTTAAAATTATAGTATTTTGATTCTAGAAATGAACCCTTGAACCAATATCCGTATTTTATCATGAATAAGGTGAGAGTAACATTGATAAAATGACTTGCTATAGTTTACATTGCTACTTAAGGACAGTACTAGACCAGAAACCAAGTCTCCTGAGTCCCATTTAAGTGCTGTTTTTGTCACACCAAGCAGTTCTCTAAGTATATAGTCTTTTTTTTTTTTTTTGAAACAGGGTCTTGCTTTGTCACCCAGGCTAGAAAACAGTTGCATGATCATGGCTCACTACAGTCTTGTTTTTAGAGATTGGGTCTCCTTATGTTGCTCAGGTTGGTCTCAAACTCCTGACCTCAAGCAATCCTCCTGCCTCTGCTCCCAAAGTGTTATGATTACAGGCATGATCTACTGCACCCAGCCAGTAACTTTTTTTTTTTTTTTTTGAGACGGAGTCTCACTCTGTTGCCAGGCTGGAGTACAGTGGCGCGATCTTGGCTCACTGCAATCTCCGCCTCCCAGGTTCAAGTGATTCCCCTGCCTCAGCCTCCTGAGTAGCTGGGACTACAGGTGCCTGCCACCACGCCTGGCTAATTTATATATTTTTAGTAGAGACAGGGTTTCACCATATTGGTCAGGCTGGTCTCAAACTCCTGACCTCAGGGATCCGCCTGCCTCAGCCTCCCAAAGTGCTGGGATTACAGGCGTGAGCCACCACGCCTGGCCGCCAGTAATTTTTTTTTTTTTAAAGGGATTAATATCCATTGCAAGACTTGGTAACGGATCACAGAGAACTCATTAGTTAATTAAATCAGTTTCACAGTATTGTGTTTTGGTTTTGGAAATCACTTCAGACCTATAACCAATATTGAGTGAGTTGAAAAGAATTAATTACTTCCAAATACAAGGCACTTTACATTCTTCTAAGGAGAGGATGCAACACAAAGCTATTTGGTCAGCTTGATACAAAAGCTCTTAGGTGTGCTCATGAAGTAAGTCAAATGTATACATTTTACAACCACATATTAAATAGAATTAGTTTTTTCTTTTTCCTTCCCATTTCTTTGAACAGTCTTATTCAGAATCTTCATGATTAGCAACTTTGTCATCATTGGAGCCCTTTTCTCTAGAACACATCAGCCTCTTTCTATGTATGATATTTTCGCTGGAAATTTTATCCTGAGCTATAAATGCCTCTCATGTAAGAAAAGTTTTTTTTGTTTGTTTTTTTTTTTGAGACAAGATCTAACTCTGTTGCCCAGGTTGGAGTGCAGTGGCGTGATCATGACTCACTGCAGCCTTGACCTTGTGGGCTTAAGCAATCCTCCCATCAGCCTCCTGAGTATCTGGGACTACCAGTGTGCACCACCACACCTGGCTAATTTTTGTATTTTTTGTAGAGATGGGGTCTTGCCATGTTGTCCAGGCTGGTCTTGAGCTCCTGGGCTCAAGTGATATGTCTGCCTTGGCCTCCCAAAGGGCT
This sequence comes from Pan troglodytes, assembly GCF_028858775.2. Lineage (NCBI taxonomy): Eukaryota > Metazoa > Chordata > Mammalia > Primates > Hominidae > Pan > Pan troglodytes. Next base: position 86,452,303 of record NC_072406.2, read on the forward strand.
GGGATTACAGGTGTGAGCCACCATGCCTGGCCAAGAAAAGTTTTTTTTAAAGTTTATTTTTGTATGTAGTCATAATACTTGTAAGGTAACCTTTTCACTGTATTGCTTTTTAAACTAAGGTTTAAATAGTTCATTGTAATAAGAGTTACCATTTGTGCTTATAAGGCTGCATCTCCAGGAGTAAGTACTAAATCTGTGTTAGGTTTCTTTGCTGCTTTTTTTTGTTTTTTTTGTTTTTTTTCTTTTACTGATATGGTCAGGTGGTCAGGTTACTTCCGTAAGGATCCAAAACTAGAGTTGATTGAGGTCATTTCAGGCTTATACATAATCTACAAATGATTCTCAACCAATTGAGATCTGAGTTCACCTCTTTTGCTGAACTTTTGATTGTGATCTTACTGTAAAATTCTAGGATCTCATAACTTCTATGAAATTTTTATACCTGGATTATAAAACTTCGGAAAGATTTGCTTAAATATTTTGTTGCTTAAAAGAAAATAATTGGCCGAGTGTGGTAGCTCACGCCTGTAGTCCCAGCATTTTGGGAGGCTGAGGCAGGTAGATCAGTTGAGCTCAGGAGTTTGAAACCAGCCTTGGCAACGTGGCGAAACCCTGTCTCTACTAAAAGTATAAAAAAAATTAGCTGGGCATGGTGGCACTCACCTGCAGTCCCAGCTACTCAGGAGGCTGAGGTGAGAGGATTGCTTGAGCCCAGGAAGTTGAGGCTGCAGTGAGCAAAGATTGCACAACTGCCCTCCAGCCTGGGCAATAGAATGAGAACCTGTCTCAAAAAACAAACAACCCCCCCGCACCCCCCCCTAAAAAAAAACCAAACAGAAAATAATTAACACTGTCATCAAGGAAGGTAACTCATTATAAGGATTTTTAAAAAAAATTTTTTTTTGAGACGGAGTCTTGCTCTGTCACCCAGGCTGAAGTGCAGTGGCACAATCTTGGCTCACTGCAAGCTCCACCTCCCGGGTTCACGCCATTCTACCTGCTTCAGCTTCCCAAGTAGCTGGGACTATAGGCACACGCCGCCACACCCAGCTGATTTTTCTATTTTTAGTAGAGGCAGGGTTTCACTGTGTTGGTGAGGCTAGTCTCGAACTCCTGACCTCGTGATCCACCCGCCTTGCCCTCCCAAAGTGCTGGGATTACAGGCGTAAGCCACCGCGTCTGGCCTATAAGGAATAATTTTGTGATTAAACATGGTCTTATATTCATGAACGATAGGTGAATGAAAAATGTATGTTATTGGTGGTAAAATCTTAAAATCCTTAAAGAATTAATTTAAATTGCTACCTCCTACTTATGAAGCACTATATGGTGCCCTGGACTTAGCATTAGAAGAAACTTAGTTTATGTATGAGTTTTGCCATAGGCTGTAGTCTTGGGGTATTAGTTAGAATTCAATGCCACTATGATATTAAGAAATTTATTACAGGAATTAAATCTTATTCAATCATGAGAAAAACTGGGGATATTAAGGTCCCTAAAATGTGAGAGAAAAATCGCTAAACTGCCTTTTGATGTAGGTTAATGAATTGCGTGTTCTGTTAATAGGGAAACTGTGAAGGAGGTTCGTGTGTTGTGGGCTCTTTGCAACTACCACCTTTATGGGCCTTTAGTGAAAAATCTGGTGATAGGCTTGGTCCTGGTAGTTGTGGACATAAGGTAGAGTGGGGATGAGTAAGGACAGATTACAGTTCTGCCCATACCTTTGTGTCTGTCCTTCCTGCCTCTAACCAATGACTGCCTTTGGAATGAAATGGCTACTGCTTCAGTTGCATCCCCTAAATTTTTTGCAAATTTCTCTTGTGACATATCTTAAGCTGAAACCATATAGGAGAGGAAATTAGGGGAAGTGTACTCCTTCTTGACATAGTTTAATACCTTAACTTTGTTTAATCACTTAGTCTTCCAAACTTAAGTTCCTCAGATATCATTTTGGGTTTAGATTAGTGCTTTTCTGTCATTGTCCATTAAACAAATGATTTCTTTCATTACCTACTTCTCTTTTAGTCTGTTCAGTGATCCCTCTGGGTATAGCTTCTGAATTTCTAGCATAAAACTCTTCAACAATAACAAAAAAGGATAGTGATCTTTCCCGTCAATTTTTAGGGGGAAGGATAAGGTGTTTCCTAGAAACTTTATTCAGAGCACTTTAGTCAAAGTGTAGTTCATTGATCCTTAACTGCAATTTACTTGACAAGATATATTTATGGGATGAAATTTATTGAGGGTAACAGAATGGAGAGAGAAACTGCTGGTGTGATGAATTCTCTTTCTTCTTGGTCTACAACAAACAGGAATATTTTGAGAATGTAGCTATGGCAGATTTTAATGTAAGAGTTATGCCAACACTATTTCCCCTTAAGGGTTGAGTCAGACCTTTTGGGAATGATATAGACTTGGGGGTCTTGAGTGAACTTTTAGTATTTATTAGCAGCCAATCTAACCTTGAAAACTCTATGTTGATTTCTTTTTGGAAAGTGTTGAACAATTAAATAATACATGTTAAAGAACAAGGAAGAAGGGCATTGTTTTAATTATTTTGTGATCTAATTTAATCCCCACAGCAACTCTGTGAAGCAGATATTGTAATCATTCCCATTTTACAGATGAGGAAGAGACTTCGTAACTTGGTTTATATAAGAAAAGGATAGAACTGTTTAGATCTTATTGATTGCTTTCCATTTTGTATAAGTTCAGTGACTTAGGAACCTTTTTTAAAAAACTTTTTTGGAGGAGTGATATTGTTCATTATGAACATACCTACTTGAAAAGTATTTAAAGGTATTTTTCATGGAAATTATATTTTATACGTTTTAGTATGGTTCACTAGAAATACGTCACAGTTTGTAGGTAATACTGTGTTTTATTTTGAGTTGGCTAATTGTTAAGGTAAAACTTTAGAGGATAAAGTGAGCTCATATTGATGAATGGTAATCTGATATTTCCAACAGACTAGGTCTTTTTTTGAAGTTCATGTATTATAACTTTATTCTTTGTGATACTAGCTCCCTCTGTAGAACTTCAATAAGATTGCAACTGGACTTTTTCAATAATTTAGAAAAGTGATCTAAACATTATCTATAACATTTCCCTGTAAAATTTTACTTTGTATTCTAATCAGTTGCAAGTGGGTTTTTAAAAGTATAAATGTAACCTTTATAAAAATGTTTCACTTTGTACACACAAAGTTTTAATAACATATACAAAATAAAACTTTCTTCAAACATTCCTATAACTTTAATGCTTTTTTATTTAGGAAGGCTAGAGAGAGGTGTGATTTCTAGGTCTGTTGGTCTGTGTTGAGTAAAGCCTGATGGAAGCCCTAGGGGAAAAATAAATTTTGACGTTTAGCTGGATACTTGAAATTATCCTTTTTTTTTTTTTTTTTTTTCTGAAACTTTCCGGTTTGACTTGGGTGGGAAAATGTTCATAAGGGATTTTTTTTTTTTTTTATCTTGTAGAGAAGGGGAAAGCAAACTTCTACAACAGGTAGAAAGAGCAAAGAGAAAATCTTAGCAAGATCCAGAAATTTAGCGGAGAATTGCAGGAAAAAATTCTTGACATTTACGGTTTAAAAAAATTTTCCTTTTTCTTTTTTTCTTGAGATGTGGTCTCACTCTGTCGCCTAGACTGGAGTTCAGTGGCATGATCATAGTGATCGTTCCACCTCAGCCTCCTAAGTAGCTGGGACTACAGGTATGTGCCACCACGCCTGGCTCCTTTTTGTATTTTTAGTAGAGATGGGGTTTTGCCATGTTGCCCAGGCTGGTCTTGAGCTCCTGGGCTCAAGTGGTCTGCCTACCTCAGCCTCCCAAAGTGTTAGGATTACGGGCGTGAGCCACTGCACCCTGCTCACATATATGAGTTCTATGAGTTTATGCTGTTGTTGGAAAATCCTTTGTTATCAAAGTCTACCAATTTTCCTGTGTGGGAGTGAGCTTACTTATTTTACCACCACTTTTTCTCCTTTCTTTCTGCTATGGTTTGAATGTTTGTCCCCTCCAAAACTAATGTTGAAATTTAATTGCCATTGTAACAGTACTAAGAGGTGGAGGCCTTTAAGAGGTGATTAGATCATGGGGCTCTACCTTCATGAGTGCATTAATGCAGGAGTGGGTTAGTTATCTCTTAGAGGGTTGTTATAAAGTGAGTCTGGCCCCTCAAACACTTGCTTGCTGTTTGCCTTCTGCCATGGGATAATGCAGCAAGAAGTTGCTGAGCAGAAGCTGGCACCATACTCTAGGACTTCCCAGCCTTCAGAACTGAGAAACATATTAATGTTTCTTTCCTTTATAAATTACCCAATCTCAGGTTTCTGTTAAAAGCTGTAGCAATCAAACTAAGACACTCCCCTAAACCATTTTATATTAAATTGTAAGTTGTATAATTAGCTCTTCAAAGATGTTTTCTCAGACATAATGTAAGCTCCATGAAGGCAGAGGAAATATGATTGACTTGCAACATGGAATTTAGAAAAATGAGCGAACTGATTTCAACCATAGAGCTAGGGACTAAAACATACAAATGAGGATAAGAAAGAACTGAAGTACATATGCTCTTTCAGTTTCTAAAAATTTAACTGTATTTTCTTCTAAGTAGATTGAAGGATGTTCTTAGGATTATGCTTGAGTAGGCTTTTAAACAATTTTGTGTGGATAATTATCTTTGAAGCCTTTGTTAGTACTAAACATCTTTATTCTGTTATAATACAGTTTATTCAAACAGACATACAGTGTGTATTGTGGCACAAAGAAATTGAAGAATGATTCTTATTCTTTTTGTTTGTTGGCCTTGACTAAATTTGATATCAGGTAATTGCTTTAAAGGATAGGCCAATTTTATTGGTATAACAAATCTACCCTTCATTATCCATAAACCACTTATATAGTAATCTGGTTTTCCTATACAGGCACACCTTGGAGATATTGGCGGTTTGGTTCTAGACTATCACAATAAAGTGAATATCACAATAAAGAGAAATACATGAAGATTGTATTCCCCAGTGCATATAAAAGTTGTGGTGATATCACACTGTAATCTATTGTATACAATAACATTGTGTATAAAAAATGTATATGCCTTAATTTAATGTAATCTATTGTATACAATAACATTGTATATAAAAATGTATATTCCTTAATCCATAAAAATACTTTATGGATGAAAATGCTAACAATCATCTGAGCCTTTAGCAAGTTACAATCATTTTGCTGGTGGAGGGTCTTGCCTCAGTGTTGATGGCTACTGACTGATCAGGATGTTGGTTGCTGAAGGTTGGAGTGTCTGTGGCAATTTCTTAAAATAAGACAGTAATGAAGTTTGCTGTGTCAGAGCCTTCCTTTCATGAAAAATTTCTCTGTAATATGCAATGCTGTCTGATAGCATGTTACTCACAGTAGAATTTGGAAAATTGGAGTCAGTCCTCTCAAACCATGCTGTTACTTTATCAACTTAAGTTTATGGAATATTCAAAATTCTTTGTTGTCATTTCAGCAGTGTTCACAGCATCTTCACCGGGAGTACATTCCATCTTAGGAAACCACTTTTTTTGCTCATCTATAAGAAGCAACTCCCTGTCCATTCAAGTTTTATCATGAGATTGCAGCATTTCAGTATCCATCTTCAGGCTCCACTTCCAATTCTAGTTCTCTTGCTATTTCTACCACATCTGCAGTGACTTCTTCCCTGAAGTCTTGAAGCCCTCAAAGTCATCCACAAGGGCTGGAATTCACTTCTTCCAAACTCCTGTTAATGTTGATGTTTTGACCTCCTCCCATGAATCACGAATGTTCTTAATGGCATCTAGAATGATGAATACGTGGCAGGAGGTTTTCATTTTAGTTTGTCTGATCCATCAGAGGAATCACGGTCTATGGCAGCTATAGTCTTGCAAAATATATTTCTTAAATAATAAGACTTGAAAGTCACAATTACTTCTTGATTTGGGGGTTGCAGAATGAATGTTGTATTAGCAGCCATGAAAACAGCATTCATCTCCTTGTACATCTCCATCAGAGCACTTGGGTGACTGGGTGCAACATCAATGAGCAGAAATATTTTAAAAGGGGCCAGGCATGGTGGCTTACGTCTGTAATTCCAGGACTTTGGGAGACTGAGGCAGGCAGATCACCTGAGGTCAGGAGTTCGAGACCAGCCTGACCAACAGGGAGAAACCCCGTCTCTACTAAGAATAGAAAATTAGGTGTGGCGGTGCATGCCTGTAATCCCAGCTACTCGGGAGGCTGAGGTAGGAGAATCGCTTGAACCCAGGAGGCAGAGGTCATGGTGAGCCAAGATTGCACCATTGCACTCCAGCCTGGGCAACAAGAGTGAAACTCCATCTCAAAAAAATAAAAGCCTAGCCTCCCAAAGTGCCAGGATTACAGGCATGAGCCACCGCGCCTGTCTGTCCGCCCGTCTTCTTTTTTAAGAGCAAGAAAAGGTTTCCCAGAAGTACTCTGGTAGATTCTTATCACACACACATTCCTAAACCAGTTACTGGCAAAGAAAATAGAATTATCATGATTAATTAGCATATTCTGAAGTACATGCTTCCTTATAACTGAACAAAAATTAGAGCTCCACTGGCAACGCGGAAATGGCTGTTGACTTGGCAACTAATAGTGAATTGCTCACAATGTTTAAGTGAAATGGCCTGTCAGATTTCCTGGGAACACAGGAACCAGGGCCAGACTTAGAAACGGCCTCAGTAAGAGGTTTTCTAAAACTATTTTCTGGTATCGTAATTATTCCTAATTACCTTGTGCACTAAAAAAATTTAAAAATTTTAAATTTAGAATTTTAAACACATTTCCTGACAGTAACCAAGATATAAAAATGTGTAAAATTGAGTGATTTTTTTTAAAGCATGGAAGATTTGTGTTACCCTCAGACTTGAAAGGGAACCTGCAAAGTTATGGTCTCATGGGAAATATTGTTTCTTTTTGCCTTGACATAATTTTCAGGCTCTTTGGTTTTATTCTAAGCAACCCAGCAGGGCACCTTTAAAAAGAAACAAACAAAATTACTGTCTCTAAACCAAAGAAGATAGAAAAATACATTCAGAAGAATAGTATACATTGAAAACTGCCACTTTAGCTAGTGCTTTTTTTTTTTTTTTTTTTTTTAGACGGAGTCTCGCTCTGTTCCAGGCTGGAGTGTAGTGGTGCGATCTCAGCTCACTGCAACCTCCACCTTCCAGTTTCAAATGATACTTATGCCTCAGCCTCTTGAGTAGCTGGGATTACAGGGGCCAGCCACCATGCCCAGCTAATTTTTTCATATTTTTAGTAGAGAGTACTTTTTAACTGAGAAGAGATGCTGTAAAGTTTTAGGAAATCACAGTGGGGACAGTAGTCATACTTCTACTTTCTTCTGAATATAATATTGTTTCTTTTTTCTCCTGCAGTTACTTATTTTTTTTTTCTTTTTGCTTTAAGGCTTGGTAGTTCTGAGAATTTTAGATTCAGTTATAATCGAATGTAACTATCAACACATGTTATGGAGTAGTATAAATTGTTACTTGATGTTTGGAGTTGTTTTACTCAGTCACTCAGCAAAGGTAAGATTAGATCTCCATTAGATGAAAAGTATTATCTCTTATGCAAAGAGACATTGGTTAGCTCTGGATGAAGACAATGGCTATGGGGTCAGTCAACCTTGTAGAAAGAATAGGCTAGGCACAGTGGCTCATGCCTGTAATCCCACCACTTTGGGGTGGTCGAAGCCAGTGGATCACTTGAGCCCAGCAGTTCGAGACCAAACTCGGCAACATAGTGAGAGCCCCCTCTCTACAAAAAATTTGAAAATTAGCCAGGGCATGGTGGTGTGTACCTCTGGTACTAGCTATCAGGAGGCTGAGGTGGGAGGTTCTCTTGACCTGGGGAGGTTGAGTCTGCATGCAGTGAGCCATGATTGTGCCACTGGACTCCAGCCTGGGTGAGAAAATGAGACCTTGTCTCAAAAAAAAAAAAAAAAAAAAAAAGACACAATAAAAGTAAAATTGTATAATCTCTGGAAAAAACAAAATAGGCTGTCATGTTCTAATACTCAATATGTAAGGATGTTTAGTATATTAGTGGGTATAATTATTAATAAAATATTCTATTTAGTTATCTTTGAACCAGTTTGTAATAACCAAACCACAAAAATTCAATTTGCTTTGTATGTAAAAATCTTTTAAAATAGAAAGTCCTGCCTTAACTTTCATAAATCTGAATGTGAGCATATATTTATGCTTTTCATTTCTTTGCACAGCTTTTTTTTTTTTTTCTCTAAGACAGAGTCTCACTCTGTCACTCAGGCTGGAGTATAGTGGCACGATCTCAGCTCACTGCAACCTCTACCTCCCAGGTTCAAGTGATTCTTGTCCATCAGCCTCCCACGTAGCTGGGATTACAGGTGTGCAACACCATACCTGGTTAATTTTTGTATTTTTAGCAGAGACAGGGTTTCGCCATGTTGTCCAGGCTGGTGCACAGCATTTTGTTGTTGATGTGTGAGACTTGTAATATAACAGTAATAATGCTGTCGTTTCTTAAAGATGATATATAATCCTATCAAAATATTCCTGGGAAGTAGGTATTTGTCAGCCTGTCAATGTTTTCCTTTTATTTTGTGTGTGTGTGTGTGTGTGTGTGTGTGTCTGTGTGTGTGTGTGTTTTAGTACATTCTCCCAGATGCTGAAATTTTCCCTTTAAACTGTTATTATGATGTATGTCTTATTTCTTTCTCTTTTTTGGTCCTAATTATGCTCTCAGGAGTTAATACAGTATAAAATTATGTTTTTTAAAGGAAACTTCATCAAATATTTGGAAATTAGCAAATATTTTTTAGAGGTAGAAACTGTCATTTATATTCCTAAGACTTGTAGGCCATTGTATTTGTTGACTGACTGATTTGACTGAGAACCTAGTGTGTGATAATGTGTCACTGTTTCTGTCAACTTATATAATTGAGGGACTTTTTAATTGTTCTTACCTTAGACCACTGTATACTTGTGGTCTTATAAAGTATATTTGAAAATTATATGCATTTTCATGTTTTGTCTGGGCCTGGGAAAAATATTTATTTTAAAACTGTAACATCTTAACCTTTAAAACCCATTGTCAGTTATTTGGAAAAATTAGTATTATATGATATGAAGCACTTCTTTTTATTGCTGATTTCAGGTTTCACTATCTGGGAAACTCCGGTGTGGAGACATAGGTCTGTTAACTACTTTGTTTTATCTGGAATGTTTTATTGATACTATAAAACAAAACTTATCAGTAAGACTGATTTGGAATTCATATTGTTTGACAGCATTATCACTGTCAATAATTATCCATTGTCAGTATTTGTAAAGCAGAATAAAAGAAGCCATTATTTAAGTTTAATTCCTGAGATGATTCAGCATACGGTGTAATGTCAATCTGTGGGAATTTTATTTTAAACTTTTTCTTAGTAAAGTTTACTTTTTAGAGCTGTTTTAGGTTCATTCACAGCAAAATTGAGCAAAGATACAGAGATTTCCCATAATCCTCCTGCCCTCACACATGAATAGCCTCCCCCATTTTCAGCATCCCCCACCAGAGTGGTACATTTGATACAATTGATGAACCAATATTGACACATCCAAATAAAACTATTTTTTGGGGAGGGGAGACGGAGTCTCTCTCTGTTGCCCAGGCTGGAGTGCAGTGGCGAGATCTCTGCTCACTGCAACCTCCATCTCCCGGGTTCAAGCAATTCTCTTGTCTCAGCCTCCTGAGTAGCTGGGACTACAGGCACACGCTACCATGACCGGCAAATTTTTGTATTTTTAGTAGAGACGGGGTTTCACCATATTGGTCAGGCTGGTTTCAAACTCCTGACCTCAAGTGATCCACCCACCTCGGCCTCCCAAAGTGCTGGGATTACAGGCATGAGACACTGCGCCCAGCCGATAAAACTCTTAGAACAAGATTAATTGATTGATTGAGACAAGGCCTTGCTCTGTCTCCCAGGCTGGAGTGCAGTGATGCAATCATAGTTCACAGCAGCCTGCAGCTCCTGGCCTCAAGTGATCCTCCTGCCTGAGCCTCTTGAGTAGTTGGGACTATAGCTTGTGCTACTGCTCCCAGAAGTCTCTTATTTAATCTGTCTCTTCTAAAGTATAGATGTATAGTTCATACCTTTAGAAATTTCTGAGTTTTTATGGTGGTTCTGCAAATAAACCTGTTTGCTTCTTATTTCTGCCTTCCCTTCCTTCTGAGCCTTTGGTTTTTGATTTTCTCTTATATGCTGGTTCAGCTATCCTTGTTTCTGTTGCTTTAAAACCTTCAACATATTATGAACATTTTCCACCAAACATATTGTTCTTATGAGTACATCGTAATTTTAGGGCAAGAAGCAGAGATGAACTTTGCTTTAACTCTTTTGTGTTGAAGTATGCTAATGGCAAGCATGTTTTTTAAATATAAAAGTTGTACAAGTTGAGATGTTTAATTCCTTTACTTTAAGAAAAAGCATCATAATTAGAAGGGAGAATTGCTGTTATCTGGAAGGTGTTCAGACAGTTGGGGGAAAAAAAAACAACCAAAACAGCTGCAGTGTAATTTCCATAAGGGAATGGGCTTATATCTTTGTTTATTTGTGTTTGTTTTCCATTGTACACTCAGTGCCTAGCATGGGGTAACACAGTATGTGATTAACCAACAGTTATTGGAAAAATATATTTTAGTGTGTTATTTTAGATAATTAAAAGTACATTTAGGAAATATGCAACCTTTTTGTTTGGCTTTATTAATTTGATCTTACCTTCCTTCTTCATTTCACCTTTAAAATGCTGATGATAGAAGCAGGAGGCAGAGAAATTATAGGCAAATAGGGGTGGGTCCCTGGTGAAACCCCACCTCCAAGGTGAAAAGCTTGAAACCAGCAGCCCAAAGTGAGAACTTCTATTCCTGTTTGCCTGCACTGTCCTGATTGATTCTTTCTGAATAATGTCTTTTTACCAGTTGAATGTTGCCTTTTCCAAAGCTACCTATGGCCTGCCCCACCCGCATCCTGTGCCTGTAAAGCCCCGGACTCAGTAGGTAGAGAGGAGAGATTCTGCCAGACTTTCGGGAAAAGAGATGGCTTGACTTCGGGGAAGAGACTGCTGTACTTCAGGGAAGACCACCTACTCTTCCCGTCCCCTCTCCAGCTCCCCTCTCCACTGAGAGCCATTTCCACCGCTCAGTAAAATTCTCCACCTTCACCATCCTTCAAGTGTCTGCATCACTTCCTTCTTCTTGGATACTGAACAAGAACTCAGAACCCATGGAGTGCAGGTACCCAAAAAGGCTGTCATACTGGCCCTTTGCCCTCGCTGGCGGAGGGCAGCCGCCCCACGCAATGTGGTAAGGGACCAACTGAGCTGTTAACATGCACACAGACAGACGGCAGAGCTAAAAGACCACTGTAACACTTTCTCTGGGGTTTTGGGGTCGTGGGCACCCTCACCTGGGTGCTGCTGTGGGACCTGCATGGAGCTTTCTCTCGCTGGCTCCTGGAGCAGCCGGCCAGGTCCTGCACTCTCTTGCTAACATGCTCCCTCCTGCAAGGGGTTGAGCACTGTGGCGTGAGTAAACTGTCGCCCTTGTTGCAAGTCCAATGAAGGGACCGAGAAAAATCCTGCATCACTGATATGAAATGTACCAAATTAAGTAACATCATCTTATTTCTTCTGATTTTGTTTTCAGTTTGTTTATATTCCTTTCCATAGGTATTATGTGTCTGTTTTAGTTCATAAAATTGTGGCCTAATTTATATTTTGACCATTATTCAGCACACTGTTAGTACTCAGGACTAATTTCAGTTGCTTATTTAGACACATCGAAATAAATCACATTTTAAGGCTGGGCGCAGTGGCTCCTGCCTGTAATCCCAGCACTTTGGGAGGTTGAGGCCAGGAGTTCGAGACCAGCCTGGGCAATATGGTGAAATCCCGTCTCTACTAACAATACAAAAGTTAGCTGGGCATGGTGGTGCGCACTTGTGGTCCCAGCTACTTGGGACTCTGAGGCACGGAAATCGCTTGAACCCAGGAGTCAGAGGTTGCAGTGAGCCATCACGCCACACTGCATTCCAGCCTGAGTGAGATTCCGTCTCAAAAAAATTTTTTTTTAAACATAAATAAAGACCACACTATCTTTTTTGAAGATTATGTTCACATTTCATTCTCTCCATTGAACTGTATAGATGTATTACCTGTATATAAAGAATGTAAATTTTTTTGTATTAAAAATCGACACCTTAAAAAAAAACTAATACCACCACAAGGTTAAGCTCTGAGGAGATTTCAGCTTTACAATAATTACATTGTTACAATAATGTTTAACTTCTCAATAATTAAAAACCAAAGCAATGTTGCAACCTTGGTTCAATATTCAAATATATTTTTCTTGGTAACCAAGCTACTTCACTATTTATAGTACTTTATAAATGATTTAGAATTGTTATGCAGTTTTTTCAAAGAAGTATTCATAAGGTAAATTTAGAAAATTATTTTAAAACGAAAGTGATGCCCACCAGATGGTGCTATTTCGCCTGTTTTATCTGCGACAATAAGTAGGAAAAATGAATATAGAACTTCAAAAAAGTGTATGGAAGATCTAGAATATTTGGGCATTGTATTTTGGGTGTAGATGAGCTCAGTGGAAGGAAGCATTCAAATATTCTAAACTTGTGTTTAGTACTGTATGTTTATCTTGATAAAGGTAAAGATGAATTCCCAGAGTTAATATGCCAGATAACCTTTTATTTAGTCTAAATATGTTAAGTAGATTTTTTGAAAAGTTGACATATATGCAAATTTTATTAACTTCATAGCTGTATATGCATGAAAAATGAAATTATTTATTAGATACGTGTTACCAAAATTTGTTTCAAGATTTCTTTATATTGTTAAGTAAACAATATTACTATCTCATTTGAGTTACATTGTGATTTACAAATTAAGGGAAACATTTTGATTTTTTATGCGTTTGTAATTATTACCCAGAAACTTAGGCTTGAATTCACTATTTTTGCAAAGGAAAGAGATGACTCTTCTAAATTAATTTTTGTATTAGGAAGAGGGCAAACTATGTGGTACAGTGTTCACTTAGATGCAGCCATTGAATGACGATCCATTAGAGTCAAAATGGTTAGTTAGCTAATGAAATACACTTTTCAGTAAAGTTGGAAAGATTTAGCCAGCTCTTAAAAGTGTTTCTAGGATTTTAATGTAGTCTTTTTTCCCGCTGATTTTATTATCACTCTGTATTCTTCTCTGGTCATGAGATTGAACCATAAAAGTCATGTAGATGCTTGTTATAAGTATTTGCCAAAGTCATCATTGTCAGTGATTTTATTGGCATGTGTGAAATTAGAGATTAAACTTGCTTTTAAATCTTGCATTTGAATTTTTCTTCTGGAAGGTACATGTATAACTTTCAATTTAATGTTCAATTATTGGTAACAGAATGAAGCATCTCTCTATAGGCCAGTAAATATATATAGTAGATTTTATTGTATTCCTGTACTGTTTTTGAATGAATATTTTACTAATTATGTTAACATAATCCTCATACATACCCTTAAGATTAGGACCTACTATAATGCTTTATTTGAACTTGTTTCATAGCATTTGTCTTTTTTAACTTTGGATTATAGTTTTGGAATATAAATCAGATCCCTCCTACAAAAACATAAAGTTCTTCATGCTTTCTCTCATTCCACTTATCACAGTACTTTACATGTAGTAGATGACCCTATATATTTTTTACATAAATGAATAGTTTTGTCATGCCAAGTATTGATATTAGTATTATAGTACAAAGGAAATGATTTAGATAGCTTTTCTTTCTTGAAGGAATTTCCTTAGTGACAACAAGTATTCCTCATTCCATAGTTTTTGTTTTGTTTTTGTTTTTTTGAGATGGAGTCTTACTCTGTCACCCAGGGTGGAGTGCAGTGGCAGAATTTCAGCTCACTGCAATGTCTGCCTCCCAGGTTCAAGCAATTCTCCTGTGTCAGCCTTCTTAGTAGCTGGGATTACAGGCATGCACCATCACGCCTGGCTAATTTTTGTAATTTTAGTAGAGATGGGGTTTCACCATATTGGTCAGGCTGGTCTTGAACTCCTGACCTCAGGTGATCCACTCACCTCAGCCTCCCAAAGTGGGATTACAGGCATAAGCTACTGCACCTGGTCTCTGTTCTACAGTTTTTTATCTTATGCTTTTCTGAAATGACTTTTTATAGTTGGGTTTAAAAGGATCATCTCATTGGAATCTCATATCACAGTTATGATGCATTCTGTCATGATGAGGATAAGTGTGTATTTTCAGGTTAAAAAAAATCAAAATATTATTGTCAGCCTGCATCAGTATTAGAGATTGTCTGGTCCAGGAGTTCTCAGATTGTGATTCAAGGGCCTCTTGTGGGAGGGGGGGTCAGGGGTCCTTAAGACCTTGACAGAAGTTCTGTGAGGGCAGAACTATATTCAAAGTAATACTAAGACTGTGTTTACCCTTTTCATTCTCATTCTCTCATGAGCATAGGTGGAGTTTTCTAGAGGTTGCATACCATGCCATACTGATTGAATGCACAAGTTATATGAGACTCTAGCAGTTCTGTCAAAAGACAAAGTTACAACAAATTTAGTTTAAAGATCTCAGTCAGCTTTATTGTGATTCTAGAATCAGGCAATACTTCATTCCATAAAGTAGAGTGTGTGTTCTAATGAGTTGAGCAGATGGTTGGTTTTATAGACAGAAAGGGCTGAAGAAAGCAGATTGGTCATTTCAAAGTGAATTCTCTTGTAAGGTCTGGATGGGGAGACAGGACAATAGAAAGACTGGTTAATATCAGGTTACTTCAGATTAGGGATTAAAACAGAGGAAACTTCATTATCATGCCCATTGAATACTTCATTATCATGTGCATTGAATATTGAAAACTGTCCTGTTTGGGATATTAGGCTGTTATCTGTCTCTCCTGATTTTTTAGAAAGTCAAGATAACAACTCAGTTTGGGTTTGGTGAGCATGGGTGACTCCATTTTGATTTTTAGTCTGGTCTTCTTTTGGAGCCTAGTGTAGGAGTTTTGTTCAAAACAGTGGCCTATAATTTTGGCTTCATAAGCCAGACATTAAAGAGATTTGCAAAGATTATAAAACAGTGCTTCTCTTGTCACTAAGATTTTTTTTAGTTTGGAAATAGTTATTTTCATAAAATGTTACATTAACATTTAATGAATTTATTCTTAAAATAAATATTTTAAAAAGTTATATTTTAACTTATGATAACTAGGGCTAGATATTAAAGCTCCTTGAATTACTCGATACTCTTTTTAAAGTGTAAAGGGGTCCTGAGATGAAAGTGTCTGAGAACTTATGATCCTAATTCTTTATCCTCATTTCATAGATGAGAATACTTTGAGCCCAGAGAGGTTAGTTTAGTTAAGTACACTCATCCAGTTTTTGGCTTAGCTGATTCTTGGATCACTGACATCTGGCTTTTTTTGATTTTTTTTTTTTAAGTTTTTTTTTTTTTTTTTTTTTTTGAGACAGTCTTGCTGTGTCAGCTAGGCTTGGGGGCTGGAGTGCAGTGGTGCAGTCATGGCTCACTGCAGCCTTCACTGCCTGGGCTCAAGTGATCCTCCCACCTCAGCCTCCTGAGTACCTGGGACTACAGGCACATGCCACCATGCCTGGCTAATTTTTGTGTTTTTTGTAGAGAAGGGTACTTTTTGTTGCCCAGGCTGGTCTCAAACTCTTGGGCTTAAGTGATCAGCTAGCCTTGACCTCCCAAAATGTTGGGATGAGCCACCTTGCCTGGCCTGATACATTTTATTAGCAGTTTTGCTGTTTAGATATTCTTCAACCTAATACCAACCATCAGCTCCTTTAACAGTTTCTTCGTTTGATATTTTAACTAACTTTATTAAGTACATGAGTAAATTAGGAATATTGACCTACTTTTTCAACAACAATAAAATGGTGTTTTTTTAAACTCAAAAAATGTCTAGAAAAAGGGAATTGATATATGAAACAGTGTAACCTTAGCGTCAGAAAGAATAATATTGAGGGCAAAGAAATAGGTTCTTGTGTTTTAGAGACTCTTTTACTGTCTTTTTTCCTTTTTTCCCCCCCTTCTTCAACAACAAAACATTGGTTACAAGCTTCCCTGGGCATTTATGGCAGCCCACCTACAGAAGAACAAGTGTTCTGTTTTAAAATTTTAAGAATTTTATCAAGAGGATAATAATTACACATATGCTGCTTTTTTGATGGATATGTATTATTTCTCAGGTTGAGCCTCATGGTGGGGGTGGTAGATTCTAACCCCCTCCTTTAATTGTTGAAGGAATTTAAAACTATGTCATAAAGAAACTGCGTAATTTTAATTCAAAGAAAGATAATTAGGATATACATAATATCCCTCTTCCTTTGAGGGGCTTCCTTCGTGTAGAAGACATGGACTGAGTGATTTTTGCTCAATAAAGGAAAACTTTCTAGTAGTAAAGAAATACAAAAATAGAATCAGCTTGTTTGGAAGTAGTGAGTTCCCTTTCTTATGAGGCGTTAAAGCATAGACCAGATTATTGACTCTTAGTAGGAGTACTAGCAAATGAATCAGTAGATGGAGGGTTAATTGGGTTACATGACCTTTAAGATTGCTTTTTTTTTTTTTGAGGTGGAGTCTCGCTCTGTCGCCAGGCTAGAGTGCAGTGGTGCAATCTCAGCTCACTGCCACCTCCGCCTCCTGGGTTCAAGCGATTCTCATGCCTTTGCCTCCCGAGTAGGTGGGATTACAGGCACGTGCCACCATACCTAATTTTTTGTATTTTTAGTAGAGACGGGGTTTCATCATGTTGGCCAGGGTGGTCTTGATCTACTGACCTCATGATTTGCCTGCCTTGGCCTCCCAAAGTGCTGGGACTACAGGCATGATCCACCGTGCCCAGCCTTCAAATTCTTTTATTAAGTGTTTGAGTATACTTGTTCAAAATAACTTTTTAAACAAGTATAAAAAGGCAGTTGGTTTAGCAGATGTATTCTACTTTTATATCAGCTGCTCTGTTAACCTAAAGATTTTATGGATCTGTGGTCTCACCATGATCACTGACATCAATTCTCCTTGAAGGAGGATGAGTTTTGTTTGTTCATTTTATTGCAAACCATTTGAAGAGATGATAGATTGGTAGCAGAAATTTGGCAGAGAAAAGGATGATAAACATTAGAAAGGAGGATAAAGCCCACTGGAAGACATAAATGAATTGATGATATTTTGGTGTATATTTTCTCATTGCTTTATGATTATAAATATTTTCTGCTGCTTTTTGCCACTATCTATTTTTCATGTCTTCCAATAAAGTATTCCATGGCCAAAATTTGTGGAAATTCTCTTCGGTTGTTGCTGGTTTTATAAGTTATAGGGTTCTTTGGAATATAATTACTGAAATGATGACTACACTAAAACATATTACTTCTTAATTTAACAAAGTATTTAGTGGGAGGAAGGCTCTAGCTTTTCTTATTTTCTTTAATGTTTTTTAGGCATGCTAGAGGAAAATAGTGTTCTTACTATTAGTTTTGAACATTTTTTATGACTATAGAGTTGAAAGCCCAAAACACTAGAAGTAAATGGATCATTGCAAAATATTTGTTTTGTTTTCATTTGTGAGTGGGGCATTCGTGTGTCACTGTGTCTATGCTTCTATTTTTCTCTGTATATAGTTTATATCCTTAAGACTTTCAGAAAGAAATTGAGATCTTATGTTGTTTTATTGTATATGCATGTACATGCATACACACACACACACACACACACACACACACACACACACAGTTTTATTTGTTCATCATATATTTAAGGCCTGACATAGGTCTTACAAAGTTCAATTACTATAGGGCTTAAGTAGGAAATGAGTGGTAAAATGAGCCAACTTGAAGCAATAAATACTGATTGATAGATTATCACCTTCTTCCAAATAAGATATGTGGCATCGTAGAATCTTGCTCTTAGATACACAGATATGTGTGATGTTTAGATAGTTGAGAAATTCAACCAGAAATGAATGAAAGGGTTTTCCCGTTATCCTGTCATATGCAGATTACCAGATCATTCAGTTCTTCAATTTATCAATTCATGTATTTATTCATTTAACTAATATTTGTTAGTTTTATACTATGTGTAAAGCCCTATTTTAGACACTGAATACAGTGCCAGACAGTAATTTTCCTTCACTCATAGTTTATACTCCAATAGAGAATGTAGAATTGAGCTTTAAATTTCCTATTCAATAAGTATTTTTAGTAATATGTGAAGTACAAGAGCTTCTGAAGACTTATTGCGCCACTCTCTCCCTATTCATCCATTTACCAGTTGTTACTGAATGCTTACTCTATGTACTAGAAATGCAGAGATGAGTAAGATACAACCTGGCCCTGAAAAAAATTCAGTCTATTTGGAGTTATAGACAGGCAGTAACTAGCTATTATATAGTGTGATGATGGCTATGATATAATTACAAATAATATTCTGCAAGAACAGTAATTTTCTCTAGCTGTGAGGTATGCAAGAAGCTATCATAGAGAACTAATATTTGAAGATGAGTAGAAATAGTTGGGTATAGGGAGATCAAAGGAGAAGTTACTCCTATTGCCCAAATAGAGGGTTCTTCATGAACACACAGAAGTAGGCAAGGTCTGTTTGGAGAATGGTGAGATATTGTGTAGTTTGGGTAAAACACTGGGTATGTCATGGAGGGAGAGGTAAAAGAAGAAGCTACAACGTAGGTTCAGGCCGAATTGTGAAAAGTTTTATATACAAGGTTAAAGTTGGCTTTTTATTTTACAGTTAGTTGGGGACCTGTGGAAGATTTTTCAGCAGGCAAACATACTTAGTCTGCAGTTTACAAAGATAGTTGATAGAATACAGGATGAAGTAGTGAGAAATTGAGGCTATGGAAAGGCAGGTATACCAGTTTGAAAACTTCATAATAGATATGAATGAAATAATGAGGGTCTCTTATAGGGTAGTAGTAGTAGTGACTTTAGAACACAGGGATGGATTAAAAATCAAATTCAGAGGTATTTTTGTTTTGCTTCATTTTTTTGAGACAGGGTCTTGCTCTGTCACCCATGCTGGAGTGCAGTGACATGATCACAGCTCACTGCAGCTAGGGCTACAGATGTGTGCCACCATGGCTGGCCAATTTTTTATTTTTATTTTTATTTTTGGTAGAGACAAGATCTCATTATGTTGCCCAGGCTGGTCTTAAAATCCTGAGCTCAAGCGATTCTTCCACCTCAGTCTCCCAAATTGCTAGGATTACAAGCATGAGCCACCATGCCTGGTCCAGAGTTAGAACTGACAGGATTTAGTGAGTGATCCATATGGAGAGAGGGCGTTGAAAAAGATTTTGAAGTTTTGTGTTTGGTGTCTGCATAATTAAATGCTGGTACTATTAACTTCAAAAGGAAAAGCAATATGGTTGAGGGAAGCAATGAATTTGGTTTTGTAATATTGAGGGCAGGAGTAAACCTAAGGGAATGTTGGAGGCATTTAAATTCTAAGTGGAGGAGATGCCTATTCAAGAGAAAGGAGGAGGAGTAGGGGGAAGAGATAGCTGTTCAGTGTGTCATTAAACCTCTCAAATCCTCAGTTTGTTATTTATGATATATTGGAGGTAGAATCAATAATTTTTCTGGTTTTGAAATAACCTGTGTTTTAGTTATCACAAATTCTAAATTAGTAGTACAAAAATTATAATAATTATAGTTTATATGTTATAGACTGATGATAATATTTATTGATTACTTGCTGTGAAGTTTAGGTAAAATGCTAAGCATTTTGCATTCATCATCCATTTAATTCTCCTAGCAATATGAATTAAATATTATTACTATCTGAATTTTCAGAAAAGGGAAGATAACTTGACCAAGATTGTTACAGCAAATAAGTGGTGGATGGGTATTCAAACCCAGGACAATCTGACATTAAAACTCAAGCTTTTAACCACTATATTATTTGCCTGTCTTGTAGAACATAAGAGTTGTAATGAATCTAAAACATCATCTAGCCCTTTCCTGTAATCAGATTTATGTCATAGCTAAGGTCTGTAATTAATGTCAAAATTAGCTATCCAATTTACTTAATAAGAAGCTTACTCCACAGCCATTCATTACTGCTGTTTTCCTTGTGGCAGATACTTTTTTTTTTTTTGTCGACTCACCTCTTTACCGTGTGATGTGAGTAAATTCTGTATAGTCTAGGCCACTCATGATTATCCCATTTTTCTTGCTAGTCATTAATTAAGACCTGAACATAGGACTGATATCTGACCAATAACTCATATGTGGCCAATGAGACATGAGGGGAGGTTTGGTGGAGGGGCTTCTTGGAAAGGTAACACCTCCTCTCCCCTCATTTTTGGATGTTTCTATCTAGATGGGTTCTTGGAATTGTGGGAGCTATCTTGGAATTATTTGGGGCCTAGGTCAGGATAAAATCAAAACACTGGATGGCACAGTGAAAAGATGGTGAGAACTTGGATCCTTAATGATCTTGTTGAACTTCTAAATTACCCATTCCTAAAGCTATTGTGCCTCAGGACTAGGTCTTACATGAAATTAGAGGGAATTTATTAGGCTGTGTGGAACAAGGACTTTTTAAGGCTACTAACAGTTTTTTTCTTTTAAACGATACTTATCACTGAAAGAAACCTAACTGGGATCTGCAGTGTTTATCTTTGTCTGAAGTAAATAGAAAGGCATTGTAGGGCTTGCATTACTGTTGAGACACAATTAAAACAGGAATAGAAGACAATTTTTGTGTCACTGCACCTAATTTAATTGGTATAGAAGTTGGAGATGATCATGCTCTAGAAAACAGATCTTATATATGTTAAAGGTAGCAAAGTGTCGTTGAGGAAATGAGTCTGATTATTCTGACAGTTTCTGTAGGTAAAAGGAATAGAAAGTAAGTGTTCAGATTAGGTTAGGAAATAGAAATGGATTTAGTTTGTAGACAGTTAACCTACGTTTCAGGGTCCTTCCAAGACTCTGGAAGAATCTCAAGCAATGTGTTAACATAATATTTTGGGTGAGGCGGGGTAAGATTTGCAAAAGTTAGGTATTTAATCCATTAAAACTGCTATTCCTTTTCACTTAGACTTTCCCTGTATCATACCCTCATATTGGGTGGCATTAGAGTGGCCTGAGCTAAGGGAAAATTGAGTAGAGGATACATTTAGAGATAGTATATGGTTAGCAGTTGTTTATGTGTCCAGTTATTTTGTAGGCATTACTTCCAGGAATGTTATTACTGTCCACTGTGTCTACTTCCCTGGCCTTGTGATACATAGATGTAGTTTTGCAGGGCAGGTGAGCCCCAAAGTGGGGCTCAGCCAGTGAGGGTTCTTGGCTTTGCCCAGAAAAGAATTCAAGGGCAAGCCAGAGGTAGAAGAAAATAGATTTATTGAACAGGCAGTGTTACAGCTCTGGTGGTGTTGTAGCTCCGTGACTGCTCCTGCAGAGCAGGGCTACCCCGTAGGCAGAGAGTAGCAGTTCAGGGCAGTTATTAATACCCTTTTTTAATAACATGCAGATTAAGGAGTGGTTTATGCAGAAATTTCTAGGGAAGGGATAGTAACTTTTGGGTCATTGGGTCATTGCCATGGAAAGTGGTGGTAACTCCTGGGTGTTCTCATAGCAGTGTTGACATGGCACACTGGTGGGTGTGTCTGATGGAAAGCTTCTTCTGCCTAACCATCTTTCAACTAGTCCTCAATTTAATTGGGTGTCTGAACCCGCCTCTAGAGTCAAGTCCTGCCTCCTAACTCAGTAGGGGCAAGGGTCTTAGAGCATTATAAATATGTTCTTTGTGGTAGAGGTAGAGGAAGAGAAACATCGTTTAAGTGTTTAGAGTGAGAAACTAGTCTGGAAAATTTTTCTAAATCTTGGAACTTGATTGTGGTTTTCGTCAATTTGATAATATTCCTAAGAATGTATATGACATTATCAGTAATAAGTTATAAAGAAGTTATAAAGCTGATATAAACTCTCTACACTGCCTTTTTTTTTTTTTTTTTAGTTTTTTAAGATGGAGTCTCCTCTGTCACCCAGGCTGGAGTGCAGGGGTGTGATCTCTGCTCACTGCAACCTCTGCCTCCCAGGTTCAGGTGATTCTTTTGCCTCAGCCTCCTGAGCAGCTGAGACTACAGGCACGCACCATCATGCCTAACAAATTTTCGTATTTTTAGTAGAGACGGGGTTTCACCATGTTGGCCAGGCTGGTCACGAACTGCTGACCTCAAGTGATCCGCCCGCCTCAGCCTCCCAAAGTGCTGGGATTACAGGTGTGAGACACCGTGCCTGGCCTACACTGTCAGTACTAAAAATTGATCAAACACAGTAGTAAAAAGATAAAATTATCTTTCTATTCTCTTAATGTTGCAAAATTGTTATATGAAGAAGAAATCAAGAAATGCAGCCAGAAATGTAAGAAAATAAGAGCATTATAGAGATAGATTAGGCAATTAATAAAGATATGCTCTTCTTTTTGAAATTCATGTTTTTGGCATTTATTAGCCTTTTAAAGTTAGTGTTTAGTTGTAATTTATTTTCTCATTCCAGATATTTACTTCACACCTAATTTTGTATTCCTTTCCTTAAATAGAGTCCCACAAATTGTAAAAAAGGAATTAGCTCACCAAAAACACCAAATGCAGTATTTTTAATATTTACCTTTCAGGTTCGGTTGCTGGATCTAGATATATCTCTTTTTTTTATTTCCTCATTTTTTCTTCTAAAAAGAAAATTATGTATTTTAATGTCAGATTGCTTTTGATTAAAATGTTTCATATTAAAATTGTATACCTGAAAAATATTATTCAATAACACACTTCAAAAAGTTGACAGTTAAAAAAAAAAGAATAGCCCTTGTTACTTTTCTTATCTAATCACAGAGTTTGTGTAGTGAATGTAAAAAGAAAAAAAAATTGTTACAAGTTTGGAGCAAAGAGCTCTGTGTTTAAAAGGAATCTCCTTCTTTTTTTGTGTGTTTTTCCTTTTGTACCAATGGGGAACCTAAATCTGTTTTAGTTGCACAGACACAATGGACAAATAGTCATTTTGTATTTGCCAAGTGTGATACCTTCCTTTGTTTATTTGCTATTAAACTGTTGAGAGTTTTATGGCTAGTGGATAATCATTGTTCAAACTTTTTAATAACTACAGTGAATTGTGTTAATATAAAATTATGCTGTACAGTATTTTCTTGTTGATGGTCAAAGTGAACATCAGATATTAAAAATTTAGATGAGTAAAATATTAAACAGCCTATTTTTGTCATGTAACAAAAGACCATGAGATCCATGGAGGAAAAAAGGACAGCTTTATTTTTCTATAGAAAACAATAGTAGGTTGGGGATATGCAGCCTGTGGTGTAAAATGAAAATGAGCTCCTAGTTGGGGGTTGGAGAGTTAGAAATTATAAAGGCAAAAATTGTAGGACAGGGGAGGTGGGGTCAGGGAAGTAAGGAATAAAGTCTTGATTAGATGACCTTTAATCCCCAAATCACCAGTGTGTCTTAGTTGGTTGTTTCCAGGTGGTTGGTCAGTTGGCACCAGGTGGTCTTTTGGTGATCATTTGGGGAATTTCCAAATGATCACCAAAAGGAACTGTTCTTTGACTTGGTGGCAGAAAAACAGGTTTTGCAACACTTTTAAGGACACAGGGTATAATTGCTCCCTTACCCTGTCATTGCCTCTTGGTTCTGCTTTTACTTTTGAGCCACAAGGAGTCTATCTTGTCAATTAACTGGGGGCATAATTTGACAGTCCAATATGTATAATGATGACAACAGCTCCACTAACATGAATGCCATTCTTAGAATTTCTCATAGATCCTGGCATTTGGTACATCTGAGTTGAATAAATAAAAGTCTGGGGAATGAATGAAAGAAAAATTAGTTCAATGTCCTATAACTTTAAGTTAATTTATTAGAATTGCCACCAACAAAATTAGCTCTAGCATTTAGATACTAAAAGGAATTTGTCAAGCAAACTTACTTTTGCAGTTATATCTCCATGGACCGTCAGAACAGGTATTCTTCATTTCTAAAACATACTGCTGTTCTTTAAGACCATTCTTTGGCACTGTGGAACTTTAGTCATTTTCTAGACATTTGTTAGCCACTAAATGTCTCATGCCAGGGACTCATATTTGTAAATAATAGTGTCTGCCTTTGAGAAGCTCATAAATGTGGGTAGTCAACGAACAGTCACAGTGCAGATCTGGAATCAGTGTTGAGGGAGTACAAAATCCTTTGGGTGTTGTAATCAGAGTCAAGAAAAGCTTCACAGTGGCGATAGGCTTAAGCTTAGTTGAAGGAAGAGGAAGCTTTCAAGTGGAGGTGGCAGAGAAAGCATTCTGACATGTGAAAAGGCAGGAAAGCCTGCGTGCAGCATATTTATTAGTTTTGTCTCCCTTGGAGCATTTTGTAAATTTTATTGAGTATTCAGAGTTGACAGAAAGGCAGTCAGGGATCATTTCATGGAGCGCCATGCTGAGAAGATTAGAGGATTTTAAGCAAGTGATGTGGTCAAATTTGCAGTTTTGAAAGAGTACTTAACATTATCCTGGTTATATGTTTAGCAGATTTGGCAAGAACTGATTGTTATGATTTGATAGTCATTTAATACAAAAAGGAACCTGGAATGCTCTTCGTCTTTAGTGAACATTATGTAACCTATCTTCATGGCCTACTTAGTGAGGTAAACATTTTTTTTTTTGAAATTGTAAAGATTTAAACTTTTTGAAGGGTAAACTTTCTCAGATAATTGTGCTTAGTTGTGAGCAGAAGTAAAATAATGTTTTTACAGGCCAGAGCATTTAATTACCAGTGCAAGACTGTCCAGACTACTCTTTCCATTTACCATGATAACTGGTAAAATGTGAGATGGTGATTGCTCCATCATCTTGGGTACTGAGATGAAAAGATGTGGGATGGAGTCCTCAAATGACTTATGATGAACAGCTAGTGTAAGCAAGAAAATGACCTTATTGTTTTAAGCCACTGATATTTTGCAGTTCTTACCTGATAAGTGGTACATGAACCTAACGTGTTTTTATTGATGCAACCATATATCAAAACAGTATTTTTGAAGGAATCATTGTAGAAGTACAGACATTTATAGAAAATTTTTTACCTCTCTGATTTAGAGAAATTTTTGAAATCACAATAACTTAGGTAACATAGTAACATAAAAGTTCTCATAATATGTGTAAACCAAAATGAGTTACTGCAACTAAGAGTCATTTTGAAAGAGACTAAAATTGACTTATCTTTAATTTGTTAAATAAAAGTGTGATATTAAATCCATTACAAAAATGGGTAAAAATTGAAGACAACTGCAATTTTATAGGTTACTGAACTTTATATTTTACATGATATTACAGTCATCCTTCAGTATACATGGGCGGGTGGTTCCAGGACCCAAGTCTACAAATATGTAAGTCCCACAGTGGGTGCTGTGAAACCTACATAAAGGAAAAGTTGGCTCTCTGTATGCGCAAGTTTCGTATCCTGTGAATACTGTATTTTCAATCCACATTTGGTTGAAAAATTTCAGCCTGTAGGTGGACTTGCGCAGCTCAAACCCACTTCATTCAAGGGTCAACTGTATTTTACAGTCAGTATTTGCATAATAAGGAAATCTAAATGGTACTTTGATATTCAAAGTTTCATAATAATCTATATGTATGTTTTAAAGTGAGTGTGGTGATATTAATACTTAAATGAAAAATATGAGTTACTAAAGCAATTTATAATTTTATATCAATTGAGCATATTGTTTTTGAAATTTAATTTAGAATAATCATCTATACATAATCTATAGATACTTTAGTCTTTCTATATGACATTCTTATGGTGGTTTATTGATTATCATAACTATGAATAATGAGTAAAAATTATACAACTATACAAGCCAATATATGCTTGAAATTATTATTTATTGATAGTAAATTAGATTTTGACATGAAATGATTTCTGTTTAGGCAATAAATTTAAACTATAGAAAAAAATGCAGTGTAACTTGTACTGTAAATAAACGATTAGCAATGAACATTACAGTGAGAGCTGATAGTTTATGAATTATTCACTGCAAACTTATTGTCTCTGTGTCATTAACATGTAAGATAATGAGCCTAATTACCATGGCTTTAAACTCAGGGGAGTTAGCAATTTATGTGTAAAAGTTTCTGGGCTGTAGTTACCACCCACAAGGGTATTGAGAGAACTGCAGACACTACTTCTGTGTTTTGTTTCAGAAATGTTCTTTTTCCTCACTTGCTTCCTTCTTAATAAATTAGTTTTTATTTATTTTTATAGTGAGAATTATGAGCTTTTCCTCTTGCTTGAATACCTTTTTAAAGGAGTTATGAGAAATATTTAAGTATTTTTTTAGTGTAGTTTAGTGTTGTAAGTAGACAAAATATTATTAGATGTATTCTTTTATTTGCTTACATAAGTTGGCATCACTTACTATAGTAAATGACCACAAATAGTGTAATTTCTTGGAAAATCTAGCCTAAAAGGTCAATATTAATAATTGGTTTTCTCCTCTAAAAGGATTTGTACTAAGATGATTTACTTTCAAAGTACTCAGTATTAGCCTATAGCCTTTTTTCTAATCTTTAATATTGTATCTTTGATCTTAATTTAAGGTTTTGATGAACTTGTTGCTTCTATTTTCTCTCTTATAGTATAAATTATCTGTAATAAGCCACCTTAATTAAAGTTGGTAAATCTACAGCTGCTTCAATTATACACTAATCAATTATACACTAATTTAATTCTACTTAGCAGGATACGGTACATCATTAATCAGTTTTAGACTTAATACAACAGATTCAGAAGTAATCAAAATTGAAGCATTTTATTTAGCTGGGAAAAAAATGAAGGGTCATAATCTAGTAATTCACATATCAATTCTGATAAAAATCAAAGATTCTTTGCTAAAAATGAAGGAATGTAGCTGTTATGTTTACTGTTGAGTGCCATGGGCTGAAGCTGTGATTATATAATATCTTTAGATGTTAATAGCATAATAGTTTTGTGCTCTACCTTTTTCTTTAAATTGTTATTCATGTTACTAAATGGGTTGTTTTCTGTAACATGATTGTTTAACGTATACATAATATAAGAATTCCTTGAGTGAATATCTTTTTTGTTGTTGTTGTTTGTTTTTGTGTTTTGTGTGTTTTTTTTTTTTTTTTGAGACGGAGTCTCCCTGTGTCGCCCAGGCTGGAGTGCAGTGGCATGATCTCGGCTCATTGCAACCTCTCCATCCTGGGTTCAAGCGATTCTCGTGCCTTAGCCTCCCAAGTAGCTGGGATTACAGGCATGTGGCCTAGCTAATTTTTGTATTTTTAATAGAGAAGAGGTTTCGCCATGTTGGCCAGGCTGATTTCGAACTCCTGGCCTCAAGTGATCTGCCTGCCTCAGCCTCCCAAAGTGTTGGGATTACAGGCGTGAGCCACTGTGCCTGGCATATAGAATATTTAATAGTAGTTTGTTTTGAACATGTAAGCATGTGCACAAATGTATTTTTTTCAGAATTATGTTAAATAAGATGATTAGATATAATTAACTCGAAAATCTTTAGCAAAATGATCTTTGTTTTCTGTGATTGAGGTGGTGACAAATTTGCCTTAGAATTCTTGGGGATGTGTTATAAACTCGATGTAATCATTTTTCTTTTCCTTTTTTTTTTTTTTTTTGAGACGGAGTCTTGCTCTGTCACCCAGGCTGGAGTGCAGTGGCGCGATCTCGGCTCACCGCAAGCTCCACCTCCTGGGTTCATGCCATTCTCCTGCCTCAGCCTCCCAAGTAGCTGGGACTACAGGCACCCGCCACCATGCCTGGCTAATTTTTTTGTATTTTTAGTAGAGACGGGGTTTCACCATGTTAGCCAGGATGGTCTCGATCTCCTGACCTCGTGATCCATCTGCCTTCACCTCCCAAAGTGCTAGGATTACAGGCGTGAGCCACCCTGCCCGGCCCATTTTTCTCAATTATCTGCTCATTGAATTAAATGACTCAGATTGAATTTCATTACTCATTCTTTCTATACATGTTCATATTATTGGAAACACTTCTTGTCCTGCTCAGCTTTCTTTCCAATAAATTAGTAATTCTTTGCTCACTCATCTTGTTTTCCTTTATAAGAATGTTCTAGATAGGGATATTCTAAGTTTTGAAGACTATGTATGTTAAGTGCATTTTACCCTTTTGAGAGAGTTTTAGTAACAAGTTTCAGGGAACCCCTAGGACTCTGACCCATTATAGCTTTGGCCATTTAAAAAAAAAAACCTTCAAAGGTAATATGTGTACATGGTTAACAATCAAATAGAACAGATGGTCTGTCTAATAATGAAAAACAAGAAAAATCTTGCCCTATGTTTCTCTGTTCCCACTCCCCCCAAAATCAGCCACTTGTAACTGATTCTGTTTTCAGTGCTTATTGTGGTTGTCTCAACCTGTAGTAGAATTATAGATTCTTTTGTTTGTTTGTTTGTTTTGCTTTTTAAATTAGAGACAAGTTCTTGCACTCTCACCAGGTTGGAGTACATTGGTGTGATCATAGCTCACTGAAGCCTTGAACTCCTGGGCTCAAGCCATCCTCCTGCCTCAGCTTCCTGAGCAGCTGGGACTACAGGCATGCACCACTCCGCCCAGCTAATTTTTTAATTTTTTTTGTAGAAACAGGGTTTTGCTGTGTTGTCCCTTGAATGCCTGGCCTCAAGTGATCCTCCTGCCTTGGCCTGTGATTATAGGCGTGAGCCACTGTGATTATAGTGCTGTGATTATAGGCGTGAGCCACTGTGCCCAGCCTTAGAAATTATTTCTCAATGCTTTTGCTCTTCTGTGTTCTGTGATTAGGTGACTCTTTATCTCACACCACTTCTACCTTTTCTCCATCCTTCCAAGTTGTGATCACTGTTTTCGTTCCTAAATTGGTTATTTTTAAACTTCAAATAATTCAGGGAAATTTATATTTTATGTTTTGTTAACTGTGTTCCCTGCTTACTGTTTCTTCCATTAATTTAAATATCATCGAAGTTGATAATGCTAAGAACTTGTTTGTGTTAAGGTAATTCTCACATGTGAATAAAAACTGATTAGTGCCAAAAGTTTACAATAAAATATAACAGTCTCCTATCCTACCCTGGGTTCTCCAGAAGCGGCAACTTATAATACTGTTAGTTTGTTCTTTCTGATACTAGCTTATTCCTAAATAATATGTGTATTCAGCTTTTCTGATTAACCAATTTTAGATGTTATCTATTGACCTTTTTATTGGGGCCTGGGATACAGATCATATTATATACCTGTGCACCCAGTTCTGTAAAGTTATATAATAATTTTGGTTCAATCTATAAGCAGTCTATAATCGTTATTTATATTATAGTAACTATGTAAGTATTGAGTGCTGTAATATAGCACATTACATTCATTTGCTTAAACAAATATTTGGTCCCCCTTTCCCACCACATTATTTATAGCCTTGTTTATTCATTTGCTTGGTTTCCTATTGGCTAATTTGCTAATCTCCCCCCTCAGTGTTTCAGCAGATCTCTCTAGCACCTCCCATTAATTTTTCTTTGTTTATCATAGGTTCGAAACTCAATAAATTTTTTTCCTGGAAATTTCTCTCCTTCAGCCCTCTATTCTACTTTACTAAGGAGTTGTCTTACTCTTTTCAGCTCTGATCCTGGGACTTCCCTTTGTTGCTCTTTTGGGGGACAATTTGCTTTTTGATTGTTTTTAGTCTTATTAGTTTATGCCCTTGTTTTGCTCAAGCACATTCTCCAGAGCTTCCTGAGAAAAGAATATGTGAGAAATAAAATTTTTCCGTACATGTAGGTCTAAAATGTCTTTATTCTACCTTTACATAGGTTGGTATTTCAATTAAGTGTGGAAATGCAGATTGAAAATAATTATTCCTCAGAAACTTGAAGGCCTTGCTCCATTAGCAACCAGTGTTTCCTATGTGAAGTTTGATGCCACACTGATTGCTGATTCTTTATATGTGACCTATTTTTTTCTCTTTGGACATTCTTAGAATCTCCTCTTTCCTCCTGGTATTCTGGCATTTCTCAATGTGATTTTTTCTTATTATGGCTTTTTTTTTTTCATTGTTCTGAGCATGTAATGGGCCCTTATAGTCCAGAGACTTAAATGTTCTTCCTGCCATTCATGCAGGTTTTTGAAATTTCTTCTCTACTATTTTCTCTAGAGCTATGAGTTATTTTTATTAGCCAGTTTTCTATTAATAGACACTGGATTTTTCAAGTTTTCCACCACAAAAAACACTCATGGGCCGGGTGTGGTGGCTCACACCTGTAATCCCAGTGCTTTGGGAGGCCGAGGTGGGTGGATCACCTGAGGTCAGGAGTTCAAGACCAGCCTGGCCAACATGGCGAAACCCTGTGTCTACTAAAAGTACAAAAATTAGCTGGGTATGGTGGCAGGTGCCTGTAAATCCCAGCCACATGGGAGGCTCAGGCAGGAGAATCGCTTGAACCTGGGAGGCAGAGGTTGCTGTGATCATGCCATTGCACTCCAGCCTGGATGACAAGAGTGAGACTTCATCTCAAAAAAAAAAAAAAAAAAAACTCCTCGCATATATTATCTTTTTTGCATGTACTTTTATATAATTGTGCCAGTTCTTCTGTAAGATATACATGGCTTTTATCTTATTACTTTCTCTGAGAGGTAGAGGGTGGGGCAGGGAAGGCAAGGAGAGGAAGAAGCTTTGAGATTCTCCTACCTGAACTTCAGATTCTGGTGTGATACCTCAATATTGAGTTAGAATGGCTTTATCAAGCATGTTTATTTCTAGTTTTTCATATTATTTTTGTCTTAGTCATGAAGCACAACAAACCAACATAGAACCCATTTCATACTGATGAATAAACAGGTAGCTTCATTCATGTATTCATTTATTCATTCAGTCATGTTGTGATACTCTTTGGGAATACAAAGGTGATACTGTACTTGCTGTCATGGGATTTACAATTCTAGGGATTAGTAGGAGTGTAATTGATAAAACATGTATTTGTGCTTTTCAATAGTAATATTGACTAACTCAAGAAAACTTTTGGAGACAGGCTTTCTTTGAATGGACTGTGATGCTTGCTTGTTTATGTTTTCATGAATACATTTATTAGCTTTTGATTTTTTATATTAGGAGAGAACAGAGTGTCTTGTTGTGGCAGAAATACCTAATATGTAATCCTCTGAATTCTTCAATTGTTGCAAAACATAAACATTTACTAAAGAGTTCAGCAGAGTAGATTAAATGTTATTTAAAACATATGTTATATTGACCTCATGGCTAAATGGCCTGGTTTAGGAATCCATGAATTATCCCACAGGTAATAGCAAAGTTTTCTCCCTGCCTCGTCTCCCACCCCAAATATTTGATTTCCACATATACTGCACAGGGGAATTGAATTTGATGTCAAAAGCCATAAGAAAAAGAGAAACTTTGCTTTTTACTGCTTTTACTAGGAAATAGAAAACATTTTTAGTGACAGGCTATGGTTCATCATGAAAATACGGTTGGGTGTTTTAGGCCTTCACAAATTTGATTTCATTGTACTTAGTGATGGATGTTAGTAAGCTGTGTGAGATGGAGAGAAATTAAAGAATAAACAGGAACCTCTCAAACTTGCTAGTGATGTTCTACAGTTTGTAGCATGAATTTTCTTACTTTTAGTTTTTCCTTATGAAATACTTTATGTAGAACAAACTAGCAGTACTAAAACAAACACCCATGTACCCAATCTGTCAACACTTAGATTTGTTGAAGATTTGGGTGGGCAGAGTCTTCCACCCAAATGGTAAAAGGGGAATACATTACAAGTACATCTGGGGTTCTCTGTATACCTGTCTTCAGCCCATTTTCTGTCTTATTTCAAAGTTCACTGGTGTTCCAGTTTTGTTTTTAGCTGTAATGCTTTTCTTAGTGCTTAAAATATATGTGTATATATTCATAAGCAATATGAAGTATTGATTTGCATGTTCTAAAACATATTTTACAGTGCCTCTCCTTCGGCTCGCTTTTTTGTGTAACATTGAATTTTTAGATTTTTCCATGTTAATGCATGTAATTTATATGTAATTTATTTTCACCTGTATAGAATTGTATGAATACATCACAATTTATTCTTTGGTTGAGGAATTACAGGTTTTTCAGTATTAGAAACACTACTGCGTTTAAGGTTCTTGTACTGATCTGTTTATGCATATGTGAAAGATTCTTGAGGACTGTATTTTAAATATGTGGATGTTTAAATTTCAATTAATTAAAATTAACTCAGTTCCTCAGTTACACTAGCAACATTTAAAGTGTTTAATAGCCACATGTAACTAGTGAGTAATGTATTGGATATTGTGGATATGGAATCATTCCATTATCATAAAAAGTTTTATAGGCTAGTGCTCCTTGGGGTTTATACCTGTGTGTGGAATTGTTGTGTCACTGGGCTTGCACATGTTGCACTTCAGTAGATGTTGCTGAGTTGTTCTTTCCAGTGGTATCTGAGCATTCCCTTTCTCAATTGTCTTGCTAAGAATTGGTATAAACAGAAATTCTAATTTCTGTTTTGTAGGTGTGAACTGTATCTCATTGTGGTTTTAATTGAATTTTGAAAATATATAGTGAGGCTGAGCCTTTTTTCTTATACATGTGTTTACCTTTTACAGTTCCCATCTTGTGATTGCCTCTTAATGTCCTTTACTCATTTTTTTCTTTTGAGATATTTTAAATTACTGATTTGCATGAGTTTTTTTTGTATTTTATGGATACAAATTCTTTGATTATATTTGCCATATATCTGTGCCTAGTATGTGACTTGTCTTTCATTTTGTGGTGTCTTTTGCCTCACACAAGTTTTAAAATGAAATGTAATCACATTATCAATTTTTAAAAATGCTTTATGTTCTTATGCCTTATTTAAGAAATTACTTCCTACTCTAAGGTCAGAGTTTCCCATATGTGCTTTGCAGAGGTAGATCTTTCATCTGGTAGTATGTAATTTTTGTGTATGGTGTGAGGTAGAGTTGGAGACTTGAGTTTTTTTGCATATGGATAACCAATTATCTTTGTATAATTTTCTGAAAACTTCATTGCCTTAATAGTTTTTTGTTTGCATGGGGGTCAGTTTCTGGGTTCTAATTCTGTTCCATTGGTCTATTTGTCCCTATACCAATGTTTCAGTTGAATTTTCCTTTTTGTCAAAGTACCTATTTTTTTCTTTATTTTTTGTAGAGACAGGGTCTTGCTTTGTTGGGTAGACTGGTCTTGAACATCAAATGATTCTCCTGCCTTGGCTTTCCAAAGTGCTGGGATTACAGTTGTGAGCAACCACACCTGGCCAAATTTTCTTAAAATGAAAATAACAGTGATAATTTAGGTCCAAGCCCTCTTCCCAAAATTGATTTAGCTGATGATAAGCTATAATATTGGAATTTATAATATAAAATACTACAATTTTTTTTTTTTTTTTTTTTTTTGAGACGGAGTCTTACTCTGTCACCAGGCTGGAGTGCAGTGGTGCAATCTCAGCTCACTGCAACCTCTGCTTCCTGGGTTCAAGCGATTCCCCTGCCTCAGCCTCCTGAGTAGCTAGGACTGCAGGTGCGCACCACCACGCCCAGCTAATTGTTTTTATTTTAGTAGAGACGGGGTTTCACCATGTTGGCCAAGATGGTCTCAATCTCCTGACCTCATGATCCACCTGCCTCGGCCTCCAAAAGTGCTGGCTGGGATTACAGGCGTGAGCCACCGTGCCTGGCCTAGAAAATGATATTATAACCAGCAGATGTGAACAATAACATTTTTTTCTGTGATGATATTTGAGAAAAGCGCAACTTAATTACAAAAGAGTGAAAAACAATCACTTTATCAAAGTCAGAACTTCTATACACTTTCAAGTGGTGAATTGAGCTTCACTTAAAATCTAATTTTCACTTTTAATGCCATTTGTTTTCTTTTGAAATATAACTGATTCATTTACCACCAATTTTTATAAATTGGATTTGTAGTTTGGCCATTGTATGAAAATATTTTTTTAAAAAAGTATATGGGTCATATGGGTAGTAATTAGGCAAATTGGTTTTAGATTTGCAGTACCTGTTCAATTATCTGAGATTTAGGGGATCTAGGGCATGTGAGTAGAGGTTCTATTAGGTTTATAAAGTGCTTGTGATGATAATATAGGTTAAGGACCAAGTACCTGGGAAAGATCAAGGGCATACTAAATAGTTGTTCCTAAAGTAATGGGACAATTGCAGAGAGAGGGATGAGAGAAGGAGACTTAAGGATGATGTGTTGATGTGTATGTATATATAAATGAGACATAAATGACTTTTGGAAGGATTACTAAAGAAAAACAGCAATAGAAGAAGACTAGCCTATGTCCAGCAGCAAAAGGAAGTAGAAGACAGTGAGTCAGATAGTGACCAGTACAGGACACTAGGTGGTGCCATTAGTCTTAGACTGCTTATTTGAAGTCTCTGGAGGCTCAGTAACCTCAGAATAGAAAGATCGAAAGGCGCCGGGCACAGTGGCTCACGCCTGTAATCTCAGCACCTTGGGAGGCCGAGGTGGGTGGATCACGAGGTCAGCAATTCAAGACCAGCCCGGCCAACATGATGAAACCCCATCTCTACTAAAAATACAAAAATTAGCCCGGCGTGGTGGCGGGCACCTGTAATCCCAGCTACTCAGGAGGCTGAGGCAGAGAATTGCTTGAACCGGGGAAGCAGAGGTTGCTGTGAGCGGAGATCGCGCCACTGCACTCCAGCCTGGGTGACAGAGCAGGACTCTGCTTCAAAAAAAAGAAAAAAAGAAGAAAAAAAAGGCACTGCTTGTATAGTAAATGAGCGAATTGTCTTATTGAGTATAACCCATAGTATATTATAGTTCTTGATATTTTCTTCTCCAGTGATCATTTTGAAAAATTTTCTGGAATTTGCATTGTAAAGAAGTTTGTCCACCAAATAAACTGTGTTTTAAAAGTAATAGTTCATTTCTTTCTAATTTTAAAGGTTGTATATAAAAAGGTATTTTCATTTAAAATTCATATTAAAAAAGATAATTGAAATTTTCATATTGAAATTATATAATCAGAAGGAACTTGGTGTTTTAATAAGCTTTAGTGGCCTTTTCCTAGGTCAGTGTACAATTCCACTGAATTTTTTTGAAATACATATCCATGGGTTCCACATTGGTGGATTAAACCGTGGAAAGAAAATACTAGGGAAAAAGAAATTGCCTGTGTACAGAGCATGTACACATTTTTCCTTGTCAATATTCCCTAAACAATATGACAAAAGTTTACATACATTTCCATTGTATTAGATATTGTAAGTAATCTAGAGATGATTTAAAGTTTGGGGAGGATGTATGCAGGTTATATGCAAATACAGTTGACCCTCAAACAGCACAGGTTTGAACTGCATGCACCTACTTATATTAGTTTTTTTCCAGTAAATACAGTTGGCCCTCTATATGGGTTGGTTTGGCATCTACAAGCAAAAATGGATGGAAAATACAGTGTTCAAGGAATGTGAAAGTTGTATATATGGAGAGAAGGGCCAACTTTTTGGATCTATGGGTTCAACAGGGCCAACTGTGGTACTTTAGTATGTGTGCATTTTGGTATCCAAGTTGGGTCCTGGATCCCTCAAAGATACTGAGGGATGACTGTATTGAAGATGATTCCTTGATTCCTGTTACATTTTTTTTTAAGATTCCAGATTGGGAATAATTAAGTGCATTATTTGATTTCTGGAGATGAGTTACACCATTAAATTTTTGTTGATATGTGTATCGTGCAGGTGACAGAAACCCTAACTCATACTGGCTTAAGTAAATGGAAATTATTGGATCACATATCTAAAAAGATGTTGGTATGGCTGATTTTAGGTGAAGCTTGATGCAGCGGTTCAAATAATTTTATTTGGACCCTCTTCACCTCATCTTCTAGAGGTAGGGTACTGCCATCAGCTATTGGCTTATATCCTTATTTGTGTGTGTGTGTGTGTGTGTGTCTGTCTGTCTGTTTTAGTGGCTCTAAAAACAGGTGTAGGATTATGTCATATTAGGCCTCTTTGGCTTGTTTGGGTTCCATATCTACTCTGCAACTGGAGATAGAGTTAACACTGCTGGAAATTTATGGATTAAGAGTGTTGAAGGGATGATTCCCCAAAGAAAATTTGGATCTTATTAGGGAAATAAAGAATGGTTGTAAAATTGCACTTATTTCTTTAAGGAAGTCATCTTAAAGCTGTTTTTCTTTGCCAGGTATGGTGGCTCACACCTGTAATCCCAGCACTTTGGGAGGCTGTGGTGGGAGGTTCACTTGAAGCCAGGAGTTTGAGACCACCCTGGGCAGCATAATGAGATCCCATTTCTACAAAATATTTAAAAGTTAGCCAGAGATAGTGGCATGAACCTGTAGTTCTAGCTACCCAGGAGGCTGAGGCAGGAGGATTGCTTGAGCCCAGGAGTTCGAGGCTGCAGCTCGATTGCGCCACTGCACTCCAGCCTAAGCAACAGAGCAAGTCACCATATCTTTAAGAAACAACAACACCCCCGAACACATGAAAAACTTTTTTTTTTTTGGCTAATCTGTTCTTACACTGTTGATTTTATTTCACTAGAATTTGTTTTTACTTTAATCTCATCTGTGCTACTTATTAGTTGTGTGACTTCTCAGAGTCCATTTCCTCACTGGCAAAATTGTTGATACAACTATTGATATAGTTATGGTGATGATAAAATAAGATAATGTGTGTGAAATACCTAGCCTAGTGCCTGGCATATATTAGATATTACAGAAATGTTAGTCCACTTGTAAGCATGGTTATTACCCAGACATGTTTGGATTTTATCAGTCTTTGCTATATGTTTTAAATTAGCCTATAATCTGTAAGTATCACAGATGTTGTAGAATGATCAATTTTCAGATTATCAGTTTGATTTATTGATTACCGCTTTCAGTGCTGAAAATGACAGTTGGTAGATATTGTCCAATTCATGACTTGCCAGTATTTTTATCCTAGTACTTAATGTGCAGATTTAGCTTCTGCAAGATTTTTACAATTAATCTATGTGGGGAAATATAAATTATCTTTAAGGAGTAGCAGTAAGTGTAGTGAAATTATGATAAATGGTTTTATTGTTTGGGGAAATAATATCAACTGCTTCATGTGTTTGAAGAATAAAAGGAAGTTGGCAGCAAGGGAGAAAGATGAATGATTAAGTATGGTTTAAACTTGTTTTTTAATTAAAGTGCTTCATTGTTGTACACAATATTCAAATTATATTTAAATGTAACATTAATTTTTCTATTAACATTCATCTTTATTAGAAAATATTGCTTGTATTTATCATAATTTTTTTCCCCACCGACTATAACACTCTTATAATCTATTTGGGTTAATGCGTGTATAGTCTCAAGAAAAGAGCCTCCTTAATTGTTTTTAAACTGTTTGAACACTAGAGATTTAGTAACCTACATTTCCAATAACTAACAATACATATGAAACTCTTGATAGTGATGGAATAGAACTAATCATTTCCTTATAATATAGTGATACATCATTATTTGACTTATGGCATATTTAACTCTGGTTAGCTACAAGCAGCTTTATACTGGTGTCTTTTATTCAGATTTGAGAAGTATCAGTGTAACATATAAAGAACTTATTTTTACTAATTTTCACCATATTTTATAGACACAAACCACATGAGACCAAAAATAGTGTATACTGACCTGGCTGGTCATTTTATGGTTGGTTATTGTGTTTATTATTCTGTACTATGTTTGTTGTATTTGTGCTTTAGTTGCTATTTATTTTTAAGAATATTGTGTTATGTAGGTGTAAAAGTGATAAGAATGTGCCAGGTATGGTGGCTCACTGTAATCCCAGCACTTTGGGAGGCCAAGGCAGGCAGATCACTTGAGCTCAGGAGTTCAAGTATATCTTTTGTAATCCCAGCACTTTGGGAGGCTAAGGCAGGTGGATCACTTGAGCTCAGGAGTTCAAGACCAGCCTGGCCAACATGGGGAAACCCTGTGTCTACTAAAAATACAAAAAATTAGCTGGGCGTGGTGGCACGTGCCAGTAGTCCCAGCTACTCGGGAGGCTGAGGCAGGAGAATCGCTTGAACCCAGGAGGTGGAAATTGCAGTGAGCCAAGGTCATGCCACTCCACTCCAGCCTGGGCAACACAGCCAGACTTCATTTCAAAAAATAAATAAATAAATAAAAGTGATAAGAATGTGACATGTTAATAGGGAGAGATATTAGTCCGATGGTAATTAAAAGCAGAGAAAGTTTTAAATAAACTAAATGGTGAAGAATTGGTTTGTTCAACAATAGGAGTTATTTTGAAGAATAAAGCAAGTGATTAAACATGTGAAAAGTAATGTGCCTATGCCCCAAAGTGCTATTGCTTAGTGGGTTATATCTATTGATAATTACAATATTACAAATTAAAATGGAAACAATTGAAGATATTCAATACATTTAAAGATAACTGTAATAAACCCAGTATTTGCTAGCATAAACACATTTTTGTGGAAAATAATGATATTTTCTAAACCAGAAAAAAATAGTTACAAGAATGGTATTGCTTTTTGCAAATCTCTTTAATGTCTGACTTAGTAGAAGACAGCTGGATTTTCATCTGCTTCTGCCTGCAATCTGTTGTAATATATTGAACTGATCCAGAACTCCTGGTCTCAAGCCATTGTTCCACCTTGGCCTCCCAAAGAACTAGGATTACAGGTCTGAGCCACTGCACCCAGCAAAGCAAATAGTTTTAACCTTGTTGGTTCCCTGAAAAGATTTTGTGGGACCCTTGTAGTCCTTAGACTATGCTTTGAGAACTGCTGGCCTTAGCAATTGAAAGTAAGTACAGCAGGAGACATTGGTAGAAATGCTTTTGAATTTACAGTAGAGTCTGGGCATCAATATTAGATGTCTATTGATCTTTTATTAAAAGACTAAGAGTTTGAGAATTTAAAGGCTAAAACATTATAGGTCCTGCTGATCAGACTTTTCATAGCCAGATAGTTCTGTAGGCTTAAGGCCCTTTAAATCCAGATAATGTCCAAGTAAGTGGCAAGGCAGCAATTTGGATTCCATAGCTGCTAAAAAGTTTCTTACGGCATTTGTACATAGATCATTAAGAAGAGAGGAATTATTTCTCACAACCAATTTTTAGTGTAGACAAAACTGGAATATTTTGGAGAAAAATGGCTTAATAGAATGCATATAGCGGTAATGTAGTCTTCTATTTGGCAGGAATATATATAGGGATGGTCACTTTAGATTAAAGAACAAATAAAACTTAACCTACTTATAAACAGAGGCTTCTGTATTGAGAATTTTTCTTAGTATAACATATATTCACCTTAGTATCAAGTTGTGGGGGTTTTTGATACCCTCAAATTGACAGTTATTCAGCTGAAACTTGGAGATAGGGCAGACCTTGATTAACATTTGGCAATAATTGTCGGTTCTAATGTTGGAATTTTTGCTCTAACCTTGTTGATTAAGTATTTAACTTATTTACATTTTTATGCCTAGGGATTAAAGTATGTCTACTTTACATTTATATTCAGGTATATATATATATATTTTTGTTGTTGTTGTTTTTTCTTCTTATTATTATACTTTAAGTTTTAGGGTACATGTGCACAATGTGCGGGTTAGTTACATATGTATACATGTGCCATGCTGGTGTGCTGCACCCATTAACTCATCATTTAGCATTAGGTATATCTCCTAATGCTATCCCTCCCCCCTCCCCCAACCCCACAACAGTCCCCAGAGTGTGATGTTCCCCTTCCTGTGTCCATGTATTCTCATTGTTCAATTCCCATCTATGAGTGAGAACATGTGGTGTTTGGTTTTTTGTCTTTGCGATAGTTTACTGAGAATGATGATTTCCAATTTCATCCATGTCCCTACAAAGGACATGAACTCATCATTTTTTATGGCTGCATAGTATATATTCAGGTATATTTTAAGGCAGTTTTTAAGTATATCTTTTTTCTTTAATAGTACTTACAAAAATGTAATTATTTGATATGACAAAGCTGCTTCATATTTTCATATTAGCTTGAACTTTCCATTGATATGTCAAGCAAATAAATACTTAGTTTTTTTCTGAGTAGAAACCAACTGTACTGCAAACCCATTGATAGTAAATTAATTGCAGGGATTTAACATGTAGGGAAACCTTAATTATTCTGAATATACTTATGTTATGATGTGTAGATGATTTGTTTACTGTCTTTAATGTGACTGAGTCAAAATATGTGTAGTTATTTGCATAAAAGGGAAGTGTTGCTAATATATTTTGCATTACTTAATGTTATATATAAAATTAATTTTCCTTGTAAGGGATGTGAGAAATTTTTTTACTCCTCATTTCTGTTTATTCTCATCTATTTCTTTGAAAATGTAGATTTAATTTATTTAAATACTGTGTGATGAAAACATTACAGATATGTTCTTGCTCTCTCTCTTTTTTTTTTTTGAGACAGGGTCTCACTCTGTCATCTAGGCTGAGTGCAGTGGCATAATCATGGCTCCCTGCATGTCAACCTCCTGGGCTCAGGCAGTCCTCCCACCTCAGCTTCCTGAGTGTTTGGGACTACAGGCGCGCACCACCATGCCGGGTTAACTTTTGACTTTTTGTAGAGATGGGGTCTCACTATGTTGCCCAGGCTGGTCTCAAACTCCTGGATGCAAGCAATCCTCCTGCCTTAGCCTCCCAAAGTTCTGGGATTACAGGCATGAGCCACCACAGCCAATATGCTTCATTTTCTACATCTGATTATAATTTAAAGGATAGTATTATAAATGCTTAATTTTATAACCTCCTAATAGTGATATTGTATTGCTCCTTATTATGATGGATAAATTATAAGACATATGTGTTTAACTGGTTTGGTGGCAAGTCTGTTTACAGAAATTTGCTGTTAATTTCTCAGTTGTTCACATGAACTTATCTGATTTATAGCTTTGGCCAGCAATTTACAAAGAAACTTCAGTCTGTAGGGCTTCCTGTTGCTCTGAGTGGGGGCTCCTTCTACCCCTGTTCAACTTCAGTCAGCCCATGGTCTATAGTATACCTCTCACAAGGTCCTTATACTGCAGATCCTCTCTGCTGCAGATGCTTGGGCTTTTGCCTTAAGCACACTGGTGTAATTAGAAGAAGTAGAAAAGAAGAGAAAGGTTGAATAATAAGAGATGAGAGGATTTAAAAATGGTTGAAACAGGAGTTGTGAAGTTTGAGTGTGGTGGATATGGAGATGTGCAGCCCTGATCCTCCTTCAAGGAAGAATTGTGGCCCATTTGTGGGGAGGTCAGTCATCAGAAAACCTTCAGCTGTCTGGCCTACAGAGGACAGCCAAAAAAAAAAAAAAAAAATCGCCTTAAGCTGTCAGCGCCTTCAGGCTCTACCTCAGTTGCGGAGAGCCTCCTTGCTTAAGGTCACATCCTTTCCAGGGCAGCACTTATCCTGCAATCAAGCAAGACATGTTTAAAGGCCCAGCCATTTTGTTCAGGCCTGAGACAACTCTGACAGGTGATATACCACCAGAGATCTGCCAGGTTGCTTGAGGCTTTGTTGGGCCTGAATT
Source organism: Pan troglodytes (assembly GCF_028858775.2). Lineage (NCBI taxonomy): Eukaryota > Metazoa > Chordata > Mammalia > Primates > Hominidae > Pan > Pan troglodytes. The sequence goes on from NC_072406.2 coordinate 86,494,058, forward strand.
GCAATTTGATTTTTCCCTCTGCCCAATTCAGCTTTCTTCCCCAAATCTCTTCTTCTTCTTTTTTTTTTTTTTTTCTTTGAGATGAAGTCTTGCTCTTGTCCCCCAGGCTGGAGTGTGATGGCGTGATCTTGGCTCACTGCAACCTCCGCCTCCCAAGTTCAAGCAATTCTCCTGCCTTGGTCCCCTGAGTAGCTGGGATTACAGGTGTGTGCTACCACCCCTGGCTAATTTTTGTATTTTTAGTAGAGATGAGGTTTCACCGTGTTGGCCAGGCTGGTCTCGAACTCCTGACCTCAGGTGATCCACCCGCCTCGGCCTCCCAAAGTGCTGGGATTACAGGCGTGAGCCACTGCGCCCGGCCTCTCCCCGAATTTCTTTCACAGGGATTGACTGCTAATAAACATCATATACCCAAAACTACTTCAGTGTCCATTTTCAGAGAATCCAGCTTGCAACAGGCAGGCGTCTGGGCTTCATGTTGTCCTAAACCTTACGTAAAGTTCTATGCAATTTTTTTTGTGAATTTGCATTTTTCTTAGGAGGTCTGTGGCTTCCATTATCTTCTTTAAGATAGACTTGAAAATTAAAGGTTTTTCTCATCAAGGACTTAAGAAGGAAAGGCTTAAACATTTTTTTTTTGACTCAAGATCAAACTAAATACACTTGGCCGTTGAACAATATGGGGGTTAGTAGTGCTGACCCTTTGCACAGTGGAAAATTGACATACGACTTTTTACTCTCCCAAAACTTAACTATTAATAATCTACTGTGTACCAGAAGTCCTACCAGTAACATAGTCTATAAACACATATTTTGTATATGTATTAAACACTGTATTCTTACAATAAAGCTAGAGAAAACAAAGTGTTATTAAGAAAATCATGGCCGGGCGTGGTAGCTCACGCCTGTAATCCCAGCACTTTGGGAGGCCGAGGCGGGTGGATCACCTGAGGTCAGGAGTTTGAGGCCAGCCTGGCCAACATGGTAAAACCCTGTCTCTACTAAAAATACAAAAATTAGCTGGTCGTGGTGGCAGGCGCCTGTAATTCCAGCTACTCAGGAGGCTGAGGCGGGAGAATTGCTTGAACCTGGGAGGCAGAGGTTGCAGTGAGCTGAAATTGCGCCATTGCACTCCAGCCTGGGCGACAAGAGCAAGACTCTGTCTTAAAAAAAAAAGTCATAAGAGAAAACCTGTTTACTATTCATTGAGTGGAAGTGGATCATCATAAAGATCTTTATCCTTGTCATCTTCATATTGAGTAGGCTAAGGAGGAGGAGGGGTTGCTTTTTAAGAGGGGGCAGAGGTGATTAGTAGGAGAAAAATTTTAATGTGTGTGTGTGTGTATATATATATATATATATATATATACACACACACACACACACACACATTATATATATATAATTTTTTGTAGAGACAGGGTCTTACTTTGTTGCCCAGGCTGGTCTCGAACTCCTGGGCTCAAGTGATCAGCCTGCCTCCTAAAGTGCTGGGATTACCAGCATGAGACACCGTACCTGACTGGAGGAACTACGTTTTTGATATGGTACTCAGAGAACTGAGTGCAGTACAGAAGCTTATACACCCCCCCTTTTTTTTTATATAGGAAAGTGGGGAAATGGAGAATGTAGACAGTTCTTTTGAGGGCCAGTAAATCATTTAGGTGGGAGGCAGACATTGTGGGAAGGTGAGAGGTGAAGCTGCAGGTTGTCTTACCATGCAGATGAAGGCCCCCTGGGTAATCTGTTGGAGCTGCCCTGGGAAGAATAGATGAAGTCTTTCTGGGCAGTAATGATCATGACTTCCAGCTTCTTCTCATGTAGTCGACCTTTCCTGATCATTTGATGAGATCCCTAGGAAAGGGGTTTAAGACAATTGCATTTCTTTTGGAAAGAAGCTTTTTTGGGCTGATAAGGAAATACCAGAGAGAGCCCCTCTCTGCGCTGGGGTGGGGAACACGACAAGGTTAGAGGGATCTTGATTGTGAGGCAGCTTCTAAGGCCTTTAAGCATGTCTAAGTGCCAGTCTTTGGGGGTGTGGTTTGAGAGACCAAAATAGATGCCCCTTTATTAACTAGGACAGATCTTAAGGTTAAGGAAACAAAGTTACCTATCGGTAGAAAGTTCAGGGCCCTGCTGGTGTGGCAAATTTCTAAATTCCTATGGCTACAAGAAAAATCACTCTTATTAAATTCTCTAACAATAGGAGCTTTCAGACAAATTATCACAATTCTGATTTACAGCCCAGACTACTACAACTCTGGACACAATTCCCAACTTAGAAACATTCTTTTCTTTTCTTTTTTTTCTTCTTTGAGACAGAGTCTCACTCTGTCACCCAGGCTGGAGTGCAGTGGCACGATCTCAGCTTACTACAACCTCCACCTCCCATGTTCAAGAAATTCTCCAGCCTCAGCCTCCAGCGCGGACCACTATGCCTGGGTAATTTTTGTATTTTTAGTGGAGATGGGGTTTCGCTATGTTGGCCAGGCTGTTCTTTAACTCCTGACCTCAGGTGATCTGCCTGCCTCAGCCTTCCAAAGTACTGGGATTACAGGCATGAACCACTGTACCCAGCCCTTAGAAACATTCTTTTCTGATAAGCTTTATAGACCTTGAGTTTCAATCAGCTTTAGAGGCTGGGCACAAATTGTCTTTGCATCGTATAGTTTTTATCTTTTGATGTAAAGAGCCAAATTCCACCTTATTTTAATGCTAAAGCCCCACCCCACAGTGAGCATAGGATGTGTATTACACATATGTTTACCCATTGCACATGCGCTCAGCTCTTCTCATAAATATGAATAGCTTTCCCCTAAATCTGCTGAATATATATGATTCTGTTGTGTAATATGGGCCCTGTGAGGCATAAAACCCAACCTATCCTTCCCCTGTTTGAAGACAGAGCACCTTTGGTTTGCACTGGAGACTTTTTCTTCGCTGGTTGCAAACCCATATTCCCAGTAAAGCTCTCCTTTCTACTACGTAGCTTCTAGTTATCTTTTGGATGACAGGGGTATTGCTTTCTGGGCCCCAACACTGGGAAGCAGCACTTAACCATTGTAAGCAAGGAGAAGGGTGTATTAATTTTCTGTTTTTCAGATAACAGATTGACACAAATTTAGCAGCTTTAAAACAATACCCTTTTATTATCTTATAGTTCTATAGGCCAGAAATCTGATACAGTGTGTCTCACTCAGCTGGTTCTCAGCTCCAGGTTTTACAAGGCAGAAATCAAGATGCTGGGAGGATAGTGTATGTTCCTTTCTGGAGGCTCTAGGGGTGAATGTTTCCAAGCTCTTTCTGGTTGTTAGCTGAATTCAGTTACTTGCAGTTGTAGGACTGAGGTTCCCATTTACTTGCTGGCTTTTTGGGAAGTGGTGTTTACCTGTTTAATCTCAGTGGTGTTTACCTGTTTAATCTCAGTGGTATGTGTAGTTATATGGGATTGTGTGTTTTAAATTGATCTCTTTTGTACCTTTCCTTTCTATTCCCTTGATTTTTGTTCTTTTTCATCTCCTTTTACTTTCTTTGGGTTTATCTATTGTTCCTTTTCAAATATCTTTTTTTTTTTGAGACGGAGTCTCAGTCTATTGCACAGACTGCAGTACAGTGGGACGATCTCAGCTCACTGCAACCTCCACTTCCCCAGTTCAAGCGATTCTCCTGCCTCAGCCTCCGGAGTAGCTGGGATTACAGGCGCCTGCCACCACACCCAGCTAATTTTCCTGTTTTTAGTTAGAGACAGGGTTTCACCATTTGGCCAGGCTGGTCTCGAACTCTTGACCTCGGGTGATCCGCCCTCCTCAGCCTCCCAAAATGCTGGGATTACAGGCATGAGCCACTACACCCAGCCTTTAAATATCTTAATAAGAATACTTAGCTCATTCATTTACAGCCTTTTTTCATTTCTAAGATGAGCACTTAAGTCTATACATTTTTCTCAGAATACCTTTTTTGTGTGACCTGGACTGTGTGAGATAGTTTTTTACTTTTTCATTTTGAAGTGTTTTAAATTTCTTTTGTTTTGTTTTGTTTTGTTTTTTTGAGATGGAGTCTCACTCTGTTGCCCAGGCTGGAGTGCAGTGGTGTGATCTCGGCTCACTGCAAGCTCCCCCTCCCGGGTTCCCGCCATTCTCCTGCCTCAGCCTCCCAAGTAGCTGGGACTACAGGCACCCGCCACCATGCCTGGGTAATATTTTTTTTTGTATTTTTAGTAGTGACAGGGTTTCACCGTGTTAGCCCGGATGGTCTCGATCTCCTGACCTTGTGATCCGCCTGCCTCGGCCTCCCAAAGTGCTGGGATTACAGGTGTGAGCCACCGCGCCCAGCTAAATTTCTTTTATGGTTTCTTTTTGACCTGTTGATTGTTTGGGAATTGTTTAGAAATACGGGTTTTTAAAAAGCTATTTTTTCTTTGATTGTACATTGTGGTCAGAGAATAAGTTCCGTGTGATATCTATGCTTAGAAATTTTTTAGATTTATATTTTGCCAGTACATGACTACTTTTGTAATGTTTTATGTATATTTGATAAAAATATAGATTATCTAATTATTGGATGCAGAAATTCATATATTCCATATATCATTATATGATCCATACATATTCAAGCTTGTTAATTATTATTTCCTGAATATAATCTTTGTTTATTTATATGCTTGACTGGTCAGTAATAGAAAAATGTTGTGTCAAAATCTACTGGGAGGGGTGGCGACGTAGCTCACCCCTGTAATCCCAGCACTTTGGGAGGCTGAGGTGGGTGGTCTGCTTGAGCTCAGGAGTTTGAGACCAGCCTGGGCAATATGGCAAAACCCCATCTCTACTAAAAATACAAAAATTAGCCAGGCTCAGTGGCAGGCACCTGTAAACCCAGCTACTCGGGAGGCTGAGACAGGAGAACTGCTTGATCCTGAGAGGTGGAAGTTGCAGTGAGCCGAGATTGCACCACTGCACTCCAGTCTGGGTGACAGAGTGAGACCCCATCTCAAAAAAAAAAAATTAAAAAAAAAAAAAAACAACCCCAAAACAAATCTACTGTGATGTTAGGTTTGTCCATTTTTTTCCAGATTTTTTTGGCTTGATATATTTTGAGACTATTTTATTAGATGCATATACTTTTAAAATTACTTTGTCTTACTGGTAATGTGAACTTAAATAATTTTGTTATGATCCTTTCTTTCCTAGTTGATCATCTTTTAGTTTAAAGTTTATCTGATAACAATTACATGTAGTTAAACTTCTTTCTTTTTGGTCAACATTTGACCAATATGTCCTTTTTCCTTCTTTCACTTTTTTTATTTTTATTTTTAGAGTTGGGGTCTGGATATATTGCCCAGGCAGAAGTACAGTGACTGTTTATAGGCATGATGATAGCACACTACATCCTCTAATGTGTGGCCTCAAGCGATCTTCCCGTCTTAGCCTCCTGAGTAGCTGGGACTACAGATGTTAGCCATCACACTCAGCTTCTTTCACATTTATACATTAGGAGTCCTTTTGCTTTTTATATGTCTTTTATAATAGCCATTAGTTGGATTCTTTAATCTTATAATCTTTATTTTTTAACATAATGATTTTTGATTTTTGTTCATCCCTCTTGTTCTTGGCTTCATAAAAAAAATTGAGGCCGGCTGGGCACGGTGGCTCACGCCTGTAATCCCAGCACTTTGGGAGGCTGAGGCAGGTGGATCACGAGATCAGGAATTCAAGACCAGCATGGCCAAGATGGTGAAACCTCATCTCTCCTAAAAATACAAAAATTAGCCGGGCGTAGTGGTGGGCGCCTGTAATCCCAGCTACTCGGGAGGCTGAGGCAGGGAGATTTGCTTGAATCTGGGAGGCGGAGGTTGCAGTGATCCGAGATTGTGCCACTGCATTCCAGCATGGGTGACAGAGCGAGACTCCATCTTAAAAAAAAAATAAACAAAAAATAAAAATTGAGGCCGGGCGCAGTGGCTCACGCCTGTAATCCCAGCACTTTGGGAGGCTGAGGTGGGTGGATCATGGTCAGGAGTTTGAGACCAGTCTGGCCAACATAGTGAAACCCCGTCTCTACTAAAAATAAAAAAATTAGCTGGGCATGGTGGCTCATGCCTGTAGTCCCAGCTCCTTGGGAGGCTAAGGCCAGAGAATCACTTGAACCCGGAGGTTGCAGTGAGCCGAGATCGTACCACTGCACTCCAGCTTGGGTGACAGAGTGAGACTTCATCTCAAAAAAAAAAAAAAAAAATTGAGTGCCTTTTACCCAGAGCCTCACCAACAGAATTGCCAAACTTTTGATTTTTTCTTTTTTTGCCAGTTTGATCACTAAATAGTGATGTTTCATCTTACCTCGAATTTTTTTTTTTTTTCATGAGTGAAGTTGAGCATCTTGTTTAAAAACATTTGTGGCCAAGTGAAGTGCTCAGGTCTGTAATCCCAGCAAGTTGGGAGGCTGAGGCAGAGGATTGCTTGAAACCAGGAATTTGAGATCAGCCCAGGCAATGTAGGGAGACCCCGTCTCTAAAAAATAAAAATTAAACTGGTGTGGTATTATGTACTTGTAGTCCCAGCTATTCAGAAGGCTCAGGGAGGAGGATCACTTGAGCCCAGGAGTTTAAGGCTGCAATGAATTATTATTGCACCACTGCACCCAACCTGGGTGACAGAGTTAGACTAGATCTCTTAAAACAAACAAAAAGTTTACTTTTCTCTTTTCTGTAAAATGTCTGTTCATGTCGTCTCTACCACACTAATTTTTTTGGTGGGATTGTGTCTTTTTAGTGATATCTGTGTTTTTTTATTTTTTGCTTTTTGTTTTGGAGCCAGGGTCTTGCTCTGTCACCTAGGCTGGAGTGCAGTGGCGTGATCTCAGCTCACTGCAACCTCCACCTTCCTCAAGCGATTCTCCTGCCTCAGCCTCCCAAGTAGCTGGGACTACAGGCATGTGCCACCATGCCTGGCAATTTTTTGTATTTTTAGTAGAGATGGGGTTTCACTGTGTTAGCCAGGATGGTATGGATCTCCTGACCTTGTGATCTACCCGCCTTGGCCTCCCAAAGTGCTGGGATTACAGGCGTGAGCCACCGCGCCCAGCCTTAAACAAGTTTAAACACACACACACACACACACACACACACACACACACACACACACACACACACGTTTTTTAGAGTTGGGGCTTGCCTTGTAGCCCAGGCTGGTGTCTAACTTCTGGCCTCAAGTATTTCTCCCACCTTGGCCTTCCAGCTAGTTTGGATTATGGGTGTTCACCCCTATGCCCAGCTCTAAATAAGTTTTAATGCCAACCATCACTTCTATTTGTAGAGATTCCTAATGCCACCCAGTGTAATGCTTTTGGGGCTATGGCAGTGTAAATTTGGTTTTCTCACTGCTGTTTAGAATTCAGCTTTCTTGGGTCTATTGAGTTGATCACTGCACCTCACTCTGCTTTCCACTGTCCAAAATTTTGTCACCATTATTTTTTTGTTTTTCTTGTCTTTCAGAGTTTTAGTGAGGTTTCAGGAGGAATCAGAAGTTCATGCATGTATTGAGTCCTTTGGTTTTACTGAAAGTTTGACACATATTTTGAATTGTAATTATTTTGTCTTTCCTAATTTAGATGCAAAATTAAGTTGTCTAGTGAGATACTCAGTTAATCAAGTTGAGATATTAAGGGTTACAAAAGGGTTTACCACACTGGTTTATATACAGGTTAAGTATCCATAATTTGAAAATTTGAAATTCATAATGCTCCAAAATCTGAAACATTTTGTGAGCCGACAAGAGACTCAAAAGAAATTTTGAATAAGGTATACTCAACTTGGATAATATTCATTTGAAGCATGTAAAGGAAATAATGGCTGTTATGTGTTATACACAAATGTGAAGATAGTGTTGATTTGATGCTTTACTTTTGATAATGTTGATCTGATGCCCTGGTTTTGATCACTTATCAGATACCCATGTGCTTTATGGGAAGTTGAGTTCTTCTTATGCTCATGGGCTGAGCCCGAATTAATCCAAATCAGTAATGGTAATTTTATGCCCTCTCCCATTGATTTGATAGTGAGTGGCCTTGAGAGCCAGTTCATTGGGGGAAGTTCCCCACTTTTTTGGTAAAGAAACATAAGCAAGGGGAAGGCAGTCTCTCTTATGATCCTAGACATTAAATTGTTACTTGCAACTAGTGTAGCTACTTTGAAACCGTTAGGGGACAAAAAGTCATCACACTAAAGATGACACAGGAAAAACAAGGAAAGAACTTAGGTCCATGATCTTGATGAGGCATCATAAATTACCTATCCCTGGAGCTGCTGTAGCTCTGGACTTTTTGTTATATGAGATAATAATTCCTCAGATTGACTTAGAATACCAATCAAAATAACTATTATTTTAGCTAGCTAAGAAAAAAAATCTGAGTAAATACCATAAGGTTCAGATTACATAAATATGAAGATCAAAACTGCAAGTTTTGAGAAGTTAGTTATTATTGGTTTTTACTAATATGAGCTGCATTGGAAATTTATTTTCTTTTTAAAAAATTATTGCTGTCTTTGTCCATAACTTTTATGGACCTGACATTTTAGTTGTTTGGAAAAATTGGTAATTTTAATCTTTTGTTTTGGTATGATTCAGGTTGACCTGACATTTTAATACATCTGGCTCCTAGGACTGATTAAAGAGACATTTTATTTGTTGAAATATGCACATTTTCTTCATGAAATTGGTTTTCTTTTTTATGTGTGACTTTTCTTGCAAAAGCTTACAAGGCACATGTTTTTGATAGCAGTGTTACATTTTTAATTAATATTTTAGATGTAAAAGGTGACAGTTTAAAAGATTGTTTTATTAGTGGGTTATCCTTAAAAGCAAGTGGCATTTGGTTTTATTTTACAATAGAATTTAATCTTACATGTTTTTTGTTAAAGTAATGTTACCAAAAAATCTCTTATTGAACTATTTGTGGTGAACTTTTTCAGGATGTTTAAGATTTCACATGCAGTTTAACTGATCACAGATGAAGTTGTAAATTAATACCTCATGAGCGTATTTGACTGCAGGGCATTGTTGTGAATCAAAACCGCTTTGTTCCTGTAAACTGTGAAAGGGGTTTAAGCATATGGATTAAAATTGCATGGTGATACCAAAGTACTTATGAAAAGACACTGTAGTTGGATCATTTAAAATGTACTAAAATATTACGAATAGCCATAAAATATAATAATTCCCTGAAGCTTTTAAGAGTGGTAAGATTTAGTTTTATTTCTTTGTTGGATTTAACTACTTTAATAAGAAATTGTTTTGTTGCTTTTGGAACTATGCATAGTAATGAGAATAACCATGATGATGAGAACAGTGGAAGCTTCCCAGAAAACATGTATTTCTTCAGAAATGTTCTTGGTTGTGACAAATATATATATGAAGTTTTTCCTTGTTCCCATCTGAGTCATTCCCTTACCAGAACCTTTAGAATGAAAGGTTTAATGATATCTTCTAGTATAAGATTATGAAATGAGCATTGTTTAGTGTAAAATCAGATTTTTCTTTTGCTGTTAATTTTGTCTTATAGTATATGAAAATCACCTGGTGTAGAATGTATTTTTCCTGCCATAAGAAACTGGCAAGAATCTATTGAAAAAATACCATGAGAGTAGTTGTTCTGGATGACAATGGTAGGTTCTGATTTACTGACGTAGAAGCAAGCTTCAGTTAGCCACTTTAGTCATAGGTAAACACTAGATTAGCCTAAGGAAAAATTGTTGGGAAGCTTTTGGAGTTCTCATCTGTGTCACTGTTTTAGATCTCTTCAAGTTCTTTGAAAATTTTGGTACCTCCCTGTTTAACAAATATTCTGTTTTCTGCTATCTAATTAGTTCTCATGTAGATGACATTTCTAATACTAATTACCACACTTTCTTGGACTCCTCTTTTATAACGACCTTTATCTCCATTCCATTTGATCAACTGTTTTTTATGACTATGTTCTGAACCTACTTCCTACCCAGGACTGCTTTAAAAAAAGTAATCTATGTTAGCTTCCTGTTTGGCTTCTTCCTAGTTTGACTTTACTCTCTATATACAGCCTGAGTGGCATGCTCGGTTATTTCAGCTACATCTTACCATTACTCAGTTCTCTCTCCCTTTTGACCTTGCTGGTTTCTAAATCTGGGTCAATTTGTGTGCCTTGCTTCTTGACTTGATATTACAATTAACTTATTTTGTCATACTAGATGTTTTCAGCCATCTTTGATCCCCAGGTTGCTCACCAACTCTTATTATCATTTGAAATGACTCTCAAATCTTACCCCTCTTTTGACTTTTATGTTTGTTGCCCTTATCTTCATCTTTTTTTTTTTTTTAATGAGACGGAGTTTCGCTCTTGTTTTCTTTCTTTTTTTTTTTTTTTTTGAGACAGAGTCTCGCTCTTGCCCAGGCTGGAGTGCAGTGGTGCCATCTCTGCTCACTGCAAGATCCGCCTCCTGAGTTCACGCCATTCTCCTGCCTCAGCCTCCTGAGTAGCTGGGACTACAGGTGCCCGCCACCACGCCTGGCTAATTTTTTGTATTTTTAGTAGAGATGGGGTTTCACCGTGTTAGCCTGGATAGTCTTGATCTCCTGACCTTGTGATCCGCCTGCCTCGGCCTACCAAAGTGCTGGGATTACAGGCATGAGCCACTGCGCCCAGCTCACTCTTATTTTCTTGTTGCCCAGGCTGGAGTGCAATGGTTTGATCTTGGCTCACTGCAACCTCCGCCTCCTGGGTTCAAGAGATTCTCCTGCTTCAGCCTCCTGAGTAGTTGGGATTACAGGCGTGTGCCACCATGCCCGGCTAATTTTTTGTATTTTTAGTAGAGACAGGGTTTCTCCATGTTGGCCAGGCTGGTCTCGAACTCCCGAACTCAGGTGATCCGCCAGTCTTGGCCTCCCAAAGTGCTAGGATTACAGGCATGAGCCACCACGCCTGGCAAATTCTATTTTTTTTTTTTTTTTTTTTGAGACGGAATTTTGCTCTTGCTGCCTAGGCTGTGCAATGGCACGATCTCGGCTCACCGTGGCCTCTCCCTCCCAGGTTCAAGTGAGTCTCCTGCCTCAGCCTCCCAAGTAGCTGGGATTACAGACATGTGTCACCATGCCCGGCTAATTTTGTATTTTTAGTAGAGACGGGGTTTCTCCACGTTGGTCAGGCTGGCCTGGAACTCCCAACCTCAGATGATCTGTCTGCTTCGGCCTCGCCAAGTGCTGGGATTACAGGCGTGAGCCACTGCTCCCAGCCCTTCATCTCTTACATTAGGTGCCATAGCACTCACCTCTGTGGCTCTGTTTCTTCTATCCCAACAGCACATGAGGGATTGGGTCCCCTTCCATCTCTCCAACTCCCTACTCCTACTACCACATAAATTAACAGAAACTCCCTTTAGTAGTAATTCTCAAATGAGGTGCCAAATCTTGGTCTGTATGGAATGTGTATTTGGTTTTAAAAAAATTCTAAAAGTGATTCTCTTCTGAGGTCCTAAAGGGTCTTTTGCAGGACTTCCTCAAATTCGTCTTTTACAATGCTATAGGAGTCATCTTTGTGAAACATAGATTTACTCATTTTACAACTGTGTAACAAATTATTTTTTGCCAAGTATTGGGATAGCTACTGGAGTTAGTAAAGTGAATATTAGGGTGCTTACTTTCGAGAAAAATGCTAATAATATAGTATAGCCATCATTTACTGGAACTTTTTTAAGTGCTAGGCACTTCATGTATTTATCCTTATAATAGTCCTTCAGTGTAGATATTATTAGCCACTGTATAGATGAGCAGCCATTCTCAGAATTCTGAGGACTCACACAGTAATTCATTAGGCAAGTGATAAGCTTTATGATAAATACTTGAAAGGGACCTCTAAGAGCATAGAGGAGGGATATCTAGTTTAGAGTTGGAAGATTAACAGAATAGGCTTCACAGAGAAGATGATGTATTAAGCTGAGTATTTAAAGACAAGTAGGAACTTAGACAAAATGATAGATTGGAAAATGAGTGTGTGGCATGGTTATATTTGTGAATAGTCTTTGTACAGAGATATAAGAGAAGCATTTTATGAGAACACCTGGTGCTCACTTAGGCAACACATATACTAAAGTTGGAGAACAGCTCAATATGACTGAAGCATAGTATGTGAGATGGGGAATTTAGAGTGGTTTAGATATAAAGACATTAAACTAGGTTGTATTTTATATATTTATACATCTATATCTATATCTATATATCTATATCTATATCTATATCTATATGCATCTGTGGTCCCAGCTACTAAGGAGGCTGAGGTGGGAGGATCACCTGAGCCTGGGAGATCAAGGCTCCACTGAGCCAAGATTGCACCATTGCACTCCAGCCTGGGTGACAGAGTGAGACCCTGTCTCAAACAAAACAAAACAAAACAAAAACCCAGTTAGACTGCTGGAATAGTCCAAATAAGAAATCAGGAGGCCTTGAAACGTGTCAGTGGGATTAAAGAGGAGAGAGGTGGAATTGAAGGTTATCTGGTAGGTGCAATCAACAGACTTAGTGGTTTAAAAAGTGAGTGAGAGGTTATAGTCAGGTTGGGAGGGTATTTGTCAACCTGAAATAAAGGATATTAATGATAATACATAGTACAGTACTATGTATTAATCCTTTATTTTTTTAATTTACTGTACTGTACTATGTATTATTGTTAATATCCTTTATTTCAGATTGACATATACCCTTTAATATTCTTAAGATCATATCCTTAAGGTCTTAATAGTCTCTGAATAAATATTGGTATAAGCTGCTTCCTAAATGATTTCCCATTTATTTACTGGTGTTTTTATATATCTATTTAGAGACTGAATCTCACTCTGTTGCCCAGGCTAGAGTGCAGGAGCATGATCATAGCTTACTGTAACCTCACACTCTTGGGTTCAAGTGATTCCCCTGCCTCAGCTTCCCAAGCAGCTAGGACTACAGGTGTGTGCCACCACACCTGGCTCATTTTTAAATTTTTGCAGAGACACACTCTTGCTATGTTGCTCAGACTGGTCTCAAACTCCTGGCCTAAAGCGATCCTTCGGTCCCTGCCTCCCAAAGCAGTGGGACTGCAGGTGCGAGTCACCATGGCTGGCTTGAGGAGTGTTTTTTAAAACATCCTGGCCAACTGTGAGCATTGAGACATCAATTTATCAAGGCTTTACTGAGTGCTCAAGGGCCCAGGCACATTCTAAGTCCTGGAAGAGGGAGCACAGTGGAAGTTCTAGGACTTAGCCATCTAGTTAAATATCTTCAGTTTAAACAGATTTACTCATTTTACAACTGTGTAACAATTTATTTTTTGCCAGTTTCTGAACTTCCAGTTTTCACGTTCTCTAGTATTGACAACAAGCTGATAATCTTGCTAGACACAACAGACTCTTGAGGAAGGAATTATTCATTGTGGTTTATAGACAATGATATTTGAAGTTAACTTGCCCCAGGGCAGGAGTATGGTTCTTATATAATGTAGGAAAAGGCCAGTCAACACCAGACCTCAGAGCTACCATTTAATGCATTGTGGCAAATGATTCGCATGTATTATCACACGTAATGCTCACAAGAATACTACCATGAAATAGTTAATATTTAAAACAAATTTTTTTATTTTTTAAGGAGACTGGGTCTCACTATGTTGCCCAGGCTTGTCTCGAACCCCTGGGCTCAAGTGATCCTCCCACCTCAGCCTCTTAAAGTGCTGGGATTACAAGCATGAGCCACCGCGAGTGGTCTTTATCATTATTATCGCTGTTTTACAGATGAGAAAACTGAGGCACAGAGACCTGCTTATGGTGACACAAGTAGGAATTGAAAAGATGAGATTTGAATCTAGCTGGTCTAATTTATCCTGAAGTTCAAGATAGCAATACAAGAATTATGAACATATAAATGGAGTGAGTGGATATGATCACTCAAGATAAATCTCTTGGCCGGGCGCAGTGGCTCACACCTGTAATCCCAGCACTTTGGGAGACTGAGGCAGGCAGATCACGTGGTCAGGAGATCAAGACCATCCTGGCTAACATGGTGAAACCCCCTGTCTACTAAAAATACAAAAAATTAGTGGGGCGTGGTGGTGCACGCCTATAATCCCAGCTACTCAGGAGGCTGAGGCACGAGAATCACTTGAACCCAGGAGGCGGAGGTTGCAGTGAGCCAAGATTGCGCCACTGCACTCCAGCCTGGGTGATAGAGTGAGACTCCGTCTCAAAAAAAAAAAAAAATCTCTTGGATGAGAAAACTAGACTTAGGATTTAAGGAAATCTACGTTAATGGACTGGCCAGAAAAACAAGTCATAAAGGAAAATTAGGAAGTAATCATGAGAGAGGGGGATGTTATGTCCTATTACCTGAAGCAGAAATATAAATGGAAAACATATCAGTGTTATTAACTGAAGGGAAAAGAAAATATAAAAATATATCTGTTATAAAATATATTCTGTATAAAACTCGAATACCAGATTGTTGTTTGCATTGACGTTGCCTGTAATCCCAGCATTTTGGGAGGGTGAGGTGGGAGAGCTCAGGAGTTCAAGACCAGCCTGGGCAACATGATGAAACTCCATCTCTACAAAAAGTTAGCTGGGCATGGTGGTACATGCTTGTAATCCCAGCTACTCAGGAAGCTATAGTGGGAGGATCACTTGAGCCCGGGAGGTTGAGGCTGCAGTGAGCCATAATGGTGCCACTACACTCCTGCCTGGGGCGATGTACTGAGACCCTGTCTCAAAAAAAAAAAAAAAAAAAGAGAGAGAAAAAAAATTTTTTAAGTACTTTTTTACTTAGAACCTTTCAAATGCCATGTTATGTGTCTTTATATACAGAAACCCTGGGCAAAGACAGTATAGCTCTTTTTTTAAGAATTAGGAGACATGAGTGTAAAGCATATTTGTAAATAACGGGCAATAAAATTAATGCGGAAGGTTTGGCTTACATTATTTGGGGAGGGAACATATAAAATTCAATATTCAAATTGTTACATCAACCTGAAGTACAGTGAATCATGACTCAGAAAATGTATGAAGATGAGACAAGGTAGTTGCCTATTGGAATCTTAAATGATACTTTTAGTAGAGATCATGTAAATCTGTGTTGATGTTAAAGAAAAGTGAACATAGGCTGAGCGCAGTGGCTCATGCCTGTAATCCCAGCACTTCGGGAGGCTGAGGCAGGCGGATCAGCTGAGATCAGGAGTTCGAGACCAGCCTGGCCAACATAGCGAAACCCCATCTCTACCAAAAATACAAAAATTAGCCAGGCGTGGTGGCGGGCACCTATAATCCCAGCTACTCTGGAGGCTGAGGCAGGAGAATAGCTTGAACCCGGGAGGTGGAGATTGTAGTGAGCCGAGATCACACCACTGCACTCCAGCCTGGGTGACAAGAGCGAGACTCCATCTCAAAAAGAAAAGTGAACATAAACTTTTAAAACTTCATTACAGAGTAAAAAGTCTTATTACGTTTTTCTGGCCAAAATTTATAAACTTTTAAAATATTTCAGTGAAGTTGAGCTATATTAGAGGTATCTCTTTACGTACCTCTGGAACGGAACTTTGATAACTGTTTATTATAGTAGAAAATAGGATCTAAAATGGGTAAGTTCATTATTTCACTTTGCTTTCTTAATATTCATGGAAGGTATTTTGCCGAAATTATTTTTGGAGAGTATATGAAAAGTAAGTAATATTTTATAAAACTGTATTGCAGCTGATTTGGAGAATGAGTGGCTACTTTGAAAATTGTCAGTAGATAGGAAATAAAAATAACAGAATGAAGCAGCTCACACACTTCAGAGTTTATTCTCAATATTGTTGAACTGGGCCATAATGAAGCATAATGCCTGGTTAAACTTTATTGCAATTCAAACATCACACCAGAAAGAAATTTTTAAAAACTATATCAACAAATAAATTCACTGAAGTCTGTCTATAGCTTCTTCTAGGAACTACAATTTATTTATTTGTTTATTTTAATATTGTTTTTTGTAGAGACAAGGTCTCACTTTGTTGCCCAGGCTGGTCTTGAACTCCTGGGCTCAAGTGATCAGCCCGCCTCTGAAAGTGCTGGGATTACAGGCATGAGCCACCGTACCTGGCTGAAGGAACTACATTTTTGATATGGTACTCTGCTTTAAACGCAGTAGGTACTCTGCTGAATTGGGCTAAATAAACATTTCACCTCTCAAAACTATGTGAATATTTGGCTTAAGCAAAGATAGCCTGGGACCATGAAGAAAGCTAAAACACTTAAAAAAAATGTACCCTTATTTAAAAAGTAGCATGTTTCTTTCTGATTTGGAGTGTTATGTTTTTGTTGAAAAATTGGAAATTACATAAAACCAAAATGAAAAATATAGAGATGATCAGTAATTTCACCATGAATATAATACTCCTCTTATCATTTTGTATTCCCTTCCAACTAATTTTTCTCTTAAAAGTGGCACTATGTTTTTGAAAAAGCTGACTACTTTAAGAAAATTTCTCTCAGTTTACTTTCTTAATCGTGTGCTTTTCTGAAGAGTTGGCTCTGACGTTGACTACTATAGTAAATCCAATTTTGATGAGTTTTTCTTTTTTAGTGGGCCAAAAAAAAAAAAGGAAAGAAAATTCTCCTTTGTAGAAAAAGGAGGGAGGATGGAATGTATATTGTAGTACACCTGAAAATCCATACCTTTTCTTAGCCATATACACAATTAGTTTACTCTTTCTCAAGATAATATTTTTATAGTAAATTAGGATTCTTTGTTACAAGTGATGGGAAACCAAACTAGTGCTATGCTAGGTTAAAAAAGGAATTTAGAGACTCAAGTCACTAAACTACTCACGCACGCGCACACACACACGCACACACACACACATAGGGGTTCAATTGGGCCTTAGGAATGACTAAATCTAAGGTCTCAAAAGCTGTCAGTTTTTTTTCCTTCGGTTCGTTCTTTGTCTCTGAGAGTTAGCTTCACTTTGTCAGCCTGCTTCTTTATACTCTTCCTGTTTTTCACTCTGACTTACTGTGTTTATAATTATCTTGGGTTAGTTTTTCTTATTGCTCATTTGGAAAAACTATCAGTACTTCTGATTAGTAATTTCAGATGTTTTTATATTTTAATTTTGTATGCAAAATAAGTATCCGTGATATTTTAAAAATATTTACTAAGTATTTCCCTAGTCTTTCTCTAAAGGGTAATCTCAAATGAAACAACTGGAACTGGATTCTCATTTGTTTAATGACTGAAGAAGTCTTCCAATTACTCTACAAACCATCGATAACTTTTGTTATTTGTGACCAGTATTCATCTAGTAAGATGTTAAATGCTTTTATGAAAGAGACAAGTGTTTTACCTAAAGAATGAGAAAAAAAAACCCCTAATTTTTTGTGAAGTTTTCTCCTTTTTTGCTGAGTGCTTAAAGAAAAAAAGTTTATGTTGTTTTAGGTTTTTCTTCTTGCTTATCACCCTAGGAACTAATTGTGTTACTTTTTAAATTTTTAAATTTAATTTTTCCTGTCCCTTCCCCATGCTTGCTAATTATGTTTTTTAAAGGTGACCCTTTAAGATGGCTCTTATAGAATAAAGAGAGACACTGAATTTTCTAATCTTGTGGCAGAGGTTATATTTAGCCATTGGTATTTTAAGTTGGAGCACTTCATTCTACTGTGCCTTTAGTTTATGAGTCATCTGGAGAAAATGGGCTGCTTCTTGCTTTTAGGAAGAGTCTGTAGCAAATAATAATAATAAGTGCTATGGGAGATTTTTTGCCAAATAATTTAAAATGGAAAATGTTTTGTAATATATTTTATTGCCCATATGTAAAATACGTACTAAAGAATATAGGGGTTTTTGGCTCATTATTATCTTTAGCTCATAAAAATAAACAAAAGAGGCTGGGTGCGGTGGCTCACGCCTGTAATCCAGCACTTTGGGAGGCTGAGGTGGGCGGATCACGAGGTCAGGAAATCAAGACCATCCTGGCTAACACGGTGAAACCCTGTCTCTAATAAAAAATACAAAAAATTAGCCGGGTGTGGTGGCAGGCACCTGTAGTCCCAGCTACTCGGGAGGCTGAGGCAGGAGAATGGCGTGAACCCAGGAGGTGGAGCTTGCAGTGAGCTGAGACCGCACCACTGCACTCCAGCCTGGGTGACAGAGTGAGACTCCATCTCAAAAACAACAACAACAACAACAACAACAACAAAGCTACAACAACAACAACAACAACAAAACCCTAATGTCACATATAACAAAAAGAAAGCATTTTCTACCAAAACATTATATAGATTGTTATGAGTTATAGGTAAGTGGAAAGCAAGCATAAACCATATGAAATTATTTTATATGCAGGATGTACAGCAGTGGTCAAATCTTAATGATAATTGTCAGTAACTGGGGAGAATATTGTGATTATTGAAGTATTGATTTTTTTTCAAATATTTTTATATTACATGTGGTAACTTTTTATAATCTTGTTTTATATCTACTTTAGTATGATAGCTTTACCATACTAGATATTCTATGAGGGGTAGACAGTTGGCAAAGGATGTGATATTGATTCTAATTTTGGCTACCTTTGTATTATGTGTATCATAATGATTTCACGCTTCAGTTTTCTCATCTGTACAGTATTTTGTTCTTCGTGACTTTTCTTGCAGGAATGAAAGGAGGTAGCATGGAACAAAGAAAAAAGTGTATCATATTGTAAAACAGGAAATTTTAAAGTCCTAGAGTTCAGATTTTAAATCCAAGATGTCATTTTTGAGGTAAATTTGTCAGGTCTCCCTGGGACACAGAATGACTGCATCACTAGAATCATGAGCCCGTGGGATTGTTTTTTTCTTTTTCTCAAATGTATTTATTTAACATCTCTCTCCCTCTCTACTTACCTACCTGCCTACCTACCTACTTACCTCTGTTGTGAAACTTTTGGGAGCTCAGTATTGTCTACTATACCAAGAATACCAGTCCTTTACTCATTTTTTTGCATTACAAAGATCATATGGAATATACTGGAGGGGAATTTAGATCTTTTGGTTCTGTGTTAGAAGAGCCCATTTTGTTTTTCCCTGCATGTGGTAGTCGGTGTATAGGCCTGTTTCTGTGATGGGAAGATGACACCTTTTGTCAAGTCTCTATCCTTTTTGTATGTCAAGGAATCATTTCTTTGCAGTGAAGTAGAGTGTGCCCTGTAGTATAGCACTCTGTGTCCTTAGTCATAGCAATATTGGAGGATTGGAGAGTTAATCATGTTTGAGAAGTTAGGGGACTTGTTCTTTCAGCATCTATTTAATGAATCTGCTTGTATTTTTGATATCCTAATGTGTCCCAACACTGAACTCCTAATCTTTCCTCTAAAACCTGTTCCACCTGCAGCCCTCTCTATTTCACTTGATGGCAGTTTTATCCTTCTCGTTATTCAGGATAAAAACCTGAGACTCATTCTTGTTTTTCCTCTTTCTCTTATATCCCACATCTAATCCTTAAGGAAATTATACTGGCACCACTTGTGAAATATATCCTGAAATCTGATCACTTATACCATCTAAATCGCTAAAGTCATCTGTACCCCCACCTCTCTTTTGTGCCACCATCATCCTTTGCCTAGATTTTTGCAGTAGCTTCTTAGTTACTTTCTTTCCACCTTTGCTGCCTTCAATATCTTGTCAGCACAACAGATTGGTGGACATTTTAAAAACGTAAGTCAGATAATGACACTCTAATAAAAATGAGAAAGGTTTAAAAATAGTAAAGATAGGAAGCCTGGACAACATGGTGAAACACCATCTCTACAAAACTAGCTGAGTGTGGTGGTGCATGCTTGTGGTCAGCTACTCAGGAGGCTGAGGCAGGAAGATTGATTGAACCTGGGAGGTTGAGGCTGCAGTGAGCTGTGATTGTATCACTTCACTCCAGCCCCAGTGACTGATTGAGACCCTGTCTCAAAAAAAAAAAAAAAAAAAAAAGGAAATATTATTTGCAGGTGAAATGGTTGTATTTAGAAACAAGAACATTTAAGTGGCAGGTAGTTACAGAATTGATACACACAAATATATTTTTTATACTTTTGTATGTTTAAAAAAGCCACAAATTACAAATTATGTTAACAGCAATATAAAAAGAATGAAACATGAGTGGGATTTATTCTAAGCTGAGTTGTTCAAAATTAGGGTATCTATTAACATAATTTACGATGCTTCTCAGAGGGTTTCTGTTGTTCACTCAGTGACTGCAGACCCACTAGTACTAATGAACTACTCTCTTAACTTGTTACTGAACTACACCTTCTCCAATGAGTCTGAGTCTTTAACATTGCATCCTCTTTTAATCTGCCTTGGGGTACTATATAGAGCTTTCTTATATCTTATAGTTACTCTTTTATTAGAGTTAAAATACTTCATGTTAAACTTCTGTTTACCTTACTCTGTGATTTATATCTTTTGATTAGAAAAGACTAATGTACCATATTAGTAGGTTTTTGGATAAATTTTTATATTATTTTCATAGATGCTAGAAGAGCATTTGCCAAAATTCATCATTGATTCTTTTATTAACTTTTTGTGAATTAAAGTATAACATACATAGAAAGGTATACAAATCATAAGTGTACAGCTGAAAGAATTACTGCAAAGTAAACATAGTTGCTTAACTACCATTTAGTTCTAGAAATAGAACTTGGCCAGCAGCCCAGAAGCACCCCTCACCCCCACCTTCTTCCCCAAAGGTATCTTCTGTCCTGACTTCTAACATTGGAGATTACCTTTGCTGTTTTAAACTTTAAATATATGGAATCATATAGTGTGTACTTTTTGTCTCTGGCTTCTTTGGCTCATCATTATAAGCTTTATCCACATTGTTGAACATAGCAGTGCTTTTGTTCATTTTCTTTTCCATGTCCTATTCCATTATATGAATTTATCTCAGTTCATTTTTATATTCTACTGTTGATGATGAATATTTGGGTTGTTACTAGTTTGGCCATATTACAAATAATGTTGGTATGTGAACATTCTTGGGTGTGTCTTTTGGTGCTCATATGCACATATTTCTTTTCTTTCTTTTTTTTTTTTTTTGAGATGAAGTCTTGCTCTTGTTGCCCAGGCTGGAGTGCAATGGCACAGTCTCGGCTCATTGCAACCTCCACCTCCCGGGTTCAAGTGATTCTCCTATCTCAGCCTCCCAAGTAGCTGGGATTACAGGCACACGCCACCATGCCCAGATAATTTTTGTATTTCTGGTAGAAATGGGGTTTCACCGTGTTGGCCAGGCTAGTCTTGAACTCCTGACCTCAGGTGATCTGCCTGCCTTGGCCTCCCAAAGTACTGGAATTATAGGTGTGAGCCACCACCCCTGGCCCAAAGTGTTATCTTTAGAACAGCAGAAATGGGAGTTCCAGTTTTTCCACTGTTATTTTCTATCTTCAGACAAACAACTGTTTAGTTATACTGGTAAATTGGCAGTGGTATATCATTGTAGTTTTAATTGTATTTCCTTGACCATGACCACTAATAAAGTTAAGCTTTTAAAAATTTATTTATATGTTGATCAATTAGATATACTTCTTTGTGAATTACTTAAGTTTTTTACCCAGTTCTCTATTGGGTGTTTAAGAATATTTTATATTTATTTATGTATTTATTTTTGAGACAGGGTCTTGCTCCGTTGCTCAGGCTGGAGTGCAGTGATGTGATCTCGGCTCACTGCAGCCTCCACCTCCTGGGTTCAAGTGATTCTCCCACCTCAGCCTCCTCAGCAGCTAGGACTACAGGCGTATGCCATCATGCCTGGCTGATTTTTGTATTTTTTGATAGAGCTGGGGTTTCACCCTGTTGGCCATGCTGGTCTCGAACTCCTGAACTCAGGTGATCTGCCCGCCTCAGCCTCCCAAAGTTCTGGTATTCATCTGCAAGCCACCACATCCGGCCTGTTTAAGAATTTTTAATGAATTTGGCTGGATGTGGTGGCTCACACCCGTAATCCCAGCACTTTGGGAGGCCAAGGCGGGCAGATCACCTGAGGTCAGGAGTTCGAGACCAGCCTGGCCAACATGGTGAAACCCCGTTTCTACTAAAAATACAAAAATTAGCCGGGCATGGTGGCACGTGCTTGTAATCCCAGCTGCTTGGGAGGCTGAGGTGGGAGAATCACTTGAACCTGAGAGGCGGAGGTGGCAGTGAGCCAAGATCACTTTATTGCACTCCAGACTGGGCGACAAGAGCAAGACTCTGTCTCAAAAAAAAAAAATTTTTTTAAATGAAAAATCTCTGTACTCAGGGCTATGACACTTTTTGATTGGCATATGTCTTTTTGGACTTGTTCTTTCATTCTTTAAATGGTGTCTTTGATGAACTGATGTTCTTCATTTTAATATGGACCCTCTTTTTGGTGTTCCTCCCTTTTTTTAGTTTTCAGAAGATATTGTCTATGATTGGTTTTACTTCTATTGGTTTTATTTCTTAAATGTTCGGTGGATTTCACTGGTGATACCCTTGAAGCCTGGAGTTTTCTTTGTAGGAATGTTCCATTAAAAAAAAAATACTTAAAGGGCTTTTTAGATTTTTTTTCACTTCTTAAATCAACTTTCGTAAAATTTCTTTTTCTAAGTATTTGTACATTTTGTCTTAAGTGTTAAAATGCGTTAGCATAACCTTTTCCCTACAGTATCTTTCTGTGATTTTTAAATATGCATATGACCTATCATTTCTGCTAATGATTATTTGTGCCTTCTTTGTAAGAGTTCATCAATTTTATTAGCGTTTCAAAGAACTAACTTTGGCTTTGTTGGTTCTCTGTAGATCATGATGTATGTTTTCTATTTCCACATATTTAGCTCCTTTTTTTTTTTACTTTCTTTGGGTTTCATTTGCAGTTTTTTTCCTTACCCTAACCCTACAGTTGTTTTTAAAAAAAGATTCTTGAGATGGATACAGGACCATATAAAAAATTTTTTTTATGCATGGCAAGAAGTTTGCATAAAGTCAGAAGACAAATTACAAACTTGTAAAAAAATTATTTAATACCAATTACATCAAAGTCCAAGGTCTACTTCTTTAATATGTAGTGAGTTTCTAAAAGTCAATAAGAAGGAAATAATTATGTATTAAAAATGAGCAATGTTTGTGAAGAGTTGATGTGTAGAAAAGTTAATATTAATGGCAGTAAAACATATGAAAGGATGTTCATCGTCTCATGAGGAATTCAAAATAAACCTTCTATTATTAAATTGGCAAGTATTTTAAAAATCAGTAATAAGTAGTATGGGCAAAGTTATAGAGAATAGGCGCTTTCATAAGCTATCATAAGGATATAAATTGCTACAACCTCTTTGAAGGACAAGTTTACATTATTTATCAAAATTTTAAGTATTCTTTTTTTTTTTTTCTTTTTTTTTGAGATGGAGTCTTGCTCTGTCGCCCAGGCTGGAGTGCAGTGGCGCCATCTTGGCTCACTGCAAGCCCTGCCTCCCAGGTTCACACCATTCGCCTGCCTCAGCCTCCGGAGTAGCTGGGACTAGAGGCGCCCGCCACCACGCCAGGCTAATTTTTTTTGTATTTTTAGTAGAGACGGGGTTTCTCCGTGTTAGCCAGGATGGTCTCGATCTCCTGACCTCATTATCCGCCCGTCTCGGCCTCTCAAAGTGCTGGGATTACAGGCGTGAGTCATCGCGCCCGGCCCTTAAGTGTTCTTTAATTCACGAACTATGTGTATAAAGATGTTTATTTCCATATTACCTATAAAAGCCAAAAAACTAGACATAACCTAAATGTTTATTCTAGAGACTAGGTTGTAGCTACCCAATGGAAAACTATGTAGCCACTAAAAGGCAATAGACTGTTGGTACTGGTTGTTACAGAACAAGCTCCAGGAAAGGTTTTTTGCAGAAATACACATTTTATTAAATGAGTTTGTGGGTGAAGTGTTTGTATTTTGTGTGTGCATAGTAAGTTTCTGAAGTGCATAACTTTGTGTGTCTCACTAGGTAAATTTGAGTGCTGTATTTATGGAGTTGGATTTACAACATCTGGTATTTACTATTCAGTATCACTTTAGGTTATGTTTCGTTTTCTCACTTATATTGTAAGCTCATAGAAAATGGAAGATATGGACTGTGTTTTATGCTTCATAATTTTCTCCACATTGCCTAGCATAGTATATTGAGTGTGAAACAGACTTGGTTTTTAAAAAACAATTTAAGAACAAATTTAACACTAAATATTTGTTTTCCAGTTTCAGAACCTGTTCACATTATCTTTGGTGAGCTGTATTGTAGCTCTCTGTAGTAGATAGGTATAATACTCATTAATTTATTCATATGTTACCATAGGGCGAACTGAGCCCAAGTGAATAAGTGAGTTATTTAAAGTAGGGGCTGGCAAACTATGAGCTGTGGGCTAAATTTGTCCCACCTCTTGTTCTTTATGGCCTAGAAGTTAAGAAAGGTTTTTATATGTTTTAATGTTTGGGAGAAGAAAGCATATTTTATGACACATGAATGTTATATGAAATTCAAATTTTAGTGTTCATAATTAAAGTTTATTAGAAGACACTGATGCATATTCCTTTATGTATTGTCTATGGCTGCCTTCCCACCACTATGGCAGAATTGAGTCGTTGCAACACAGATTGGAGTTGGCATTTTCATTGCTTCACACTGCTGCTTGGCATACTACACATCTCAGTAATGCAGTTATAATTCAATAGTGTTTCAAGTGCCATATGTATTGCTGTGCTATAACACTGTATTTTTTTTTTTTATTACTAGGGCATACCTATATGTCAAAACAAGAAAAGGAGAAAATCTCATGGTTTTAAAGCACAGTGGACTGGGGATTATTTTATCCAATTAGATGGTAAAGCATTAGGTTTATTATGCCCTTCTAAAGAAATAGAATATATATTGCCATTACCAGGCTAAGCACTTACAGTGTTCCAAATTCATAGGAACATAATTCTCATAAAAATTCAAAAATGTAAAATGTAATATGTTACAACAGCAGAATTTTTCATGCACTCACTTTTTCTCTCACTCACTCTCACACTGAAAAGGAGGCTGGACTTAATATAAGATTTTGAATGACCCATTTGTTAGCAAAGCAAGGAGAGCTATTTACTAATGGTAAGTTCGTAAATTTTCATTGTAGCAGCTAAAGAATATTTTCAGAAAAAAATACATTTAAAAAAATATCATTAGCCATTTGGTGACCATAGTTGCTTTAAGAATTGAGGACATTAGGCTCGTTGCAGTGGCTCACACCTGTAACCCCAGCATTTTGGGAGTCTGAAGCAAGAGGATCACATGAGCCCAGGCGTTCAAGACCAGCCTGCGCAACATAGTGAGACCCTATCTTTTCAAAAATAAAAAGAGTATTGAGGATTTTAGGCCAGGTGTGGTGGCTCATGCCTGTAATCTCAGCACTTTGAGAGGTGAAGGTGGGAGAATCCACTTGAGCCCAGGAGTTTAAATTCAGCCTGGACAAATGGCAAGACCCTATCTCTACCAAAAAAACCCCCCCAAAAAACAAAAACAAAAACAAACCAGAATTGAGGACATTAGCCAGGCATGGTGGTGTGCACTTGTAGTCTTAGCTTCTTGGGAGGCTGAGATGGGAGGATCCGCTTGATCCCAGGAGTTTGAGTTCAGCCTGGGGAGCATAGCAAGACCCCATCTCTAAAATAAAAACAAAAAAGTGAATTGAGGACATTGGGTGTAACATTGGTAGTCAATTAAAGAAGATAGTGGTTTTACTTGGCTCTGATGAACCAACAGATGTTACTGACACTGATCAGTTATTCAAAGAGCCAATGCTGAGTTTGAAGTGACTGAAAAATTAGCTTTCATGAAAAGTCGATGAAACATCTGCAGACGTGAATATTTTCAAAAAATTTGAGAAAACACTAATTCAGCATAATCTGAAGTAGAATCTGTTAAGATGTGTTGCTACTGATAGTAGTAAAAATATATGTGGAGGCCGGGCACAGTGGCTCAAGCCTGTAATCCCAGCACTTTGGGAGGCTGAGGTGGGCAGATCACTTGAGGTCAGGAGTTCGAGACCAGCCTGGCCAACATGGTGAAACCCCATCTCTACTTAAAAAAAAAAAAAAAAAAAAATTAGCAGCGTGTGGTGGCGTATGCCTGTAATTCCAGCTACTTTAGGAGGCTGAGGCAGGAGAACTGCTCGAACCTGGGAGGTGGAGGATACAGTGAGCTGAGGTGATGCCATTGCACTCCAGCCTGGGTGACACAGCAAGACTCTGTCTCAAAAAAAAAAAAAAAGAAATATATATATATATATATATAATATATTAAAATACATATTTATATCATAAACTTTGTAGATTTCTCCACTTAACTTTTTTGCCCCATATATATTTTAAATATACATTATACATATATATATGGATCAGAAAAAAGGGTTAATTGGAGAAATCTACAAAGTTTGTGAAACTATAAGGTTGTAAAGCCTATGGCTATTCATTGTATTATTTATTAGCAGCTATTTTGTAGACAACATTTGAATCTATGATTTATTATTTGAATATCATTTATTATTGAACCAGTATTATCAACAGTGAACTTCATTTGCTGTATGAAGAGATAGTTCTGTAAGTTTTTATCAGAAATTTAAGCTGGATATTTGACTTGCCTGACCACCCATCAGTTTGATTACTGCAGTTGTTTGAGCTTATGGTCAAGATTCAAATTTTTCTAAACAAGGAGAAGCTCCTTCAACTACTGTTATTGCATATGAAATGGCTTTGAAAATTAGCTTTTACTGAAGACTTTATATTGTTTCTTTTCTTTCTTCTTCTTCGTCTTCTTTTTTTTTTTTTTTTTTTTTTTTTAGAAACAGGATCTTGCTATGTTCTCCAGGTTGGTCTTGAACTCCTGGACTCATGTGATCCTCCTGCCTCAAGCTCCCAAAGTGTTGGGATTATAGGTGTGAGCCATCATGTCCCTGGCTACTACATTATTTCTTAATGATACTGATATTGTTGTTGTTTGTTTGTTTCTTTCTTTCTCTCTCTCTCTCCTTGTTTCTTTCCTTCCTTCCTTCCTTCCTTCCTTCCTTCCTTCCTTCCTTCCTTCCTTTCTTTCTTTCTTTCTTTCTTTCTTTCTTCTTTTTCTCTTTTCTCTTTTCTCAACAGGATTTCACTCTGTCACGCAGGCTGGAGTGCGGTGGTGCTGTCTTGGCTCACTGCAACTTCCACCTCCCTGGTTCAAGCAATTCTCCTACCTCAGCCTCCCAAGTAGCTGGGACTACAGCCTCATGCCACCATGCCCAGCTAAGCTTTTTGTATTTTTAGTAGAGACAGGATTTCACCATGTTGACCAGCCTGGTCTCAAACTCCTAATGTCAAGCTTTTCCACTCACTTTGGCTTCCCATAGTGCTGGGATTACAGGTGTGAGCCACTGTGGCAGCCTTTATATGGTTTCTTAATTTTGAGGCATACCAGTGCTTATATGTAAAACTTATACTATGGTAAAGTTATTTGACAGCAGCTAATGTAGTTTGAATCACAAGTAATGTCAAGCTGCTTTATATACAATGTCCCATTCTGTCAAAAGTTAAAACAAGAAGTGATACTTCTATTTCCACACACATTTGTAGCAGATGTTTGTGGGCTCAAACTATAGTTTTAGCAATATTGATGCCAGAGCAGAGATAACTTCTTTATTTCAAAATCCATCTAACACTGCAATCGAGGAGCTTCTACTTTATGTTACATTAGAAGTGATTAATCTGCAATCTACATGCTAAAGGGGAAATATCAAGAAAAAGCTCTGATAGAATTCTATAAATGCTTTCTAAGTGATAAATATGCTTAATTTAAATCATATGCTATTGGATTTATATCAGTATTTGGGAGTATCTATTTGTATATAGAGACATTCAAAGTTGAACTATGTGAAATTATTATAGATCAATGCTAACAGATGAATATTTGCGATCAATTTTGATTGATAACAGTAACTTTGGCCAGGCACAGTGGCTCACACCTGTAATCTC
The DNA here is from genome assembly GCF_028858775.2 of Pan troglodytes. Taxonomy (NCBI): domain Eukaryota; kingdom Metazoa; phylum Chordata; class Mammalia; order Primates; family Hominidae; genus Pan; species Pan troglodytes. The sequence continues at coordinate 86,522,071 of NC_072406.2, forward strand.
AGCACTTTGGGAGGCCGAGGCGGGTGGATCATGAGGTCAGGAGTTCAAGACCAGTCTGGCCAATATGGTTAATCCCCATCTCTACTAAAAATACAAAAAATTAGCTGGGCGTGGTGGCGTGCGCCTGTAGTCTCAGCTTCTCGGGAGGCTAAGACAGGAGAAACGCTTGAACCCGGGAGGCGGAGGTTGCGGTGAGCCTAGATTGCACCACTGCACTCCAGCCTGGGTGACAGAATGAGACTCTGTCTCAAAAAAAAAAAAAAAAAAAAAAAAGTAACTTTAAACACCAATTAAATGAAATGTTATTTCCCCTAAAAGAATTACATTCTTCTCATTACTAAACCTGATAAACAAAAAATTTTATTGTTATTAATATTCCTAAATTTGTCAGTAAAAGTTTTTTGTTTTATAAGTACCTAGATAATGTCCTTGGTTTTTTTCTCATTACCCATAGAGCCCAAACTATTTACTACCTGGCCTTTTACAAAGAAAGCTTTCTGGCCCTCATCTTCTTCTAAAAGAATAATAGATGTCTAATTAGAAACCAGTTATGCATTGGGTTGACTATCCTTTATTAGCATTTTAAAGTTCTTGCATTTCGAAAATACTAAAAATACTCAAATTTAGAAAAGTTAGTTGTCTTCATAATGTAATTTAAATGTTTGAAGTGTTACAAAAGAGATTCACCTGCAATTAAATATCAGCAGAGTGTGTCCTGTACCCTTATCCTGCAACACTTTTCTCCTATAGTAACTGAATGACTTTGGAATTCAGGGCTTTGTATTTTTACCTTTTTTTAAAGCTTGTTTTTGCTTTCTTTTCTTTTCTGTTTTTTGTTTTTTGTTTTTGTTTTTTTTTTTTTTTGAGATGGAGTCTTGCTCTGTCGACCAGGCTGGGGTGCAGTGGCATGATCTTGGCTCACTGCAACTTCTACCTCCCGGGTTCAAGCGATTCTTCCACCTCAGCCTCCTGAGTAGTTACAGGTGGGACCACCATGCCTGGCTAATTTTTTGTATTTTAGTAGAGATGGGGTTTCACCATGTTCCCTGGGCTGGTTTCAAACTCCTGAGCTCAGGCAATCAGCCCACCTCAGCCTCCCAAAGTGCTAGGATTATAGGCATGAGCCACTGCCCCCAGCCTGTTTTTGCTTTCAAATGGACTGTTGATGGTTTTCTCAGAGTGCTTTACTTTTGAAGTCCAGTTTGTACTGGAAAGAATTTATATTCCAGGCTGGGCACAGTGGCTCATGCCTATAATCTCAGCACTTTGGGAGGCCAAGGCAGATGGCTCACTTGAGTCCAGTTCAAAACCAGCCGGAGCAACTTGGCAAAACCTCGTCTCTTAACAAAAATATTTTAAAATGAGCTGGTTATAGTGCTGCATGCCTATGGTCCCAGCTACTTGTGGCACTGAGGTAGGAGGTTGGCTTGAGCCTGGGAGGCGGAAGTTGCAGTGAACCCAAATCGTGCCACTGCACTCCAGCCTCCATTACAGAGGGAGAGCCTGTCTCAAAAAAAGGAAATGAATTTATATTCCACATTTTACTGAGTCTAGTGTGAGTTTTTGTTTAAAAAAAAAAAACCCAGGAATAATTTCTTCAAATTCATAAGCATGGCAGGCAGTTTTATTTTAAATTCTGTGGGAAATATGAATTTAAGGATCTCATGTACCATGCCTTGATAATCATTTCTCTATAATGTATATTTTGGCAAATGATATTGTTATGAAACATACTTTTGCATTAATATTAACTTTATGCATAATAAAGATGCATCTTCAGTTTTTTGTTTGTCCTATGAGAGTTTACAGCTGGGGACATCTTTTACAAAAGTATATTTATTACCTGTTCAGAAGATATGAAACACAATAATGAGATAATCACCTATGTATTTTTCAGTTAGCAGTTACAAAAGGATTATTGACACTTATAGTTGTTAATATCTCAGTAAAAACATACTCTTGTGCTTATTTTAAAATTGAACGCTAGTCTGTATTTTTAAAGTTTCCTTTTATGGAATATTTTGTCTTTTGGCACTTTGCATCTGGATTATAGTTCCCCCATTTAAGAAAAAAAAAAAACCTGTTTCTATTCAATAGGATTAAAAACACACTTTCAGTTTTAGAGCAGATTTATCATCTACCCTTCAGGCTATTCTTTAATATGGAGCTCTTAAAAATGAGTATCTTAAGATATTCCCCAGATGTTTTAAACTTCAGCAAACTTGTGGTTTTCTTTATTTGTAGTATTTGGAAGATGAAAGAAAGTATCTCCAGTATCTAAACACTTTTCATATTGGTTTTAATGTTGTGTTTTTTTTTTTTTTTTTTCGCTAGAAAGGCATGCACAAGATAAAGCTTCTACACTGATAAATTTTCGAAGTCCTTGCTTTTAAAATATCAAGCTGGGTGCAGTGGCTCACACCTGTAATCCCAGCACTTTGGGAGGCTGAGGCGGGTGGATCACCTGAAGTCAGGAGTTTGAGACCAGCCTGGCCAACATAGTGAAAACCCGTCTCTACTAAAAATATAAAAAATTAGCTGGGTGTGGTGGCTGGTGCCTGTAATCTCAGCTATTAGGGAGGCTGAGGCAGGAGAATCGCTTGAACCCGGGAGGTGGAGGTTGCAGTGAGCTGAGATCGCACCATTGCACTCCAGCCTGGGCAACAAGAGTGAAACTCTTGTCTCGAAAAAAAAAAAGGTATTGTCAAAATGAGAGTTGTATTAGCAGTAATGTAAAAGTAATATTGTATGTCTGTATACTTTTGAATTTACATTGTTATGTGATTCATATTTGTTTTGTATAGCTGTAACATTTGGTTAATTGTTTAGTGGGTTATTGAATAGATTATTTTCTTCATTACTTAGTACAGTGGGGATTGAGAATGCTTTGTATCAAGTGTCTTACAAGTATTGGGAAGTTTGAATTAAAAATATTAAAGATGTCAGTCATTTACTTCTTTTTTTTTTAAGGTGGTAGCCCAATTGAAAATATTCTGCAAAATCAGTAACTAAGTTATTTTTCCACAATTATAAACTTAGTTGATGGCATTTATTGAGTGCTTACTACGTTCAAGGTAAATGAAATGAAAGAGTGGAATAGTGCATTATACACGCACACACTCAAGGGAAGCAAGTATAAACACCTTATTTCATCTCACTTGTTTAGAAATTTGATTTTGTTTTTTCTTGCTGGGTAACATATCTGTATTAATCGAAAATTTATGACTTAGAGTGGAATTTCTCTAAAAAGCAGTAGGTAACAGGGATACAAGATAAATAATTTCATCAGAGAATAAAAATTCTTTTTTACAATGGATAAAATTGTGCTTGTAACAGGGATACAAGCACAAACCAAATCAATGTTTAATTATTTTAAAAATATTCAAGGGAAATCTAGTTTTGTTAAAATTTGTATAGGTTGATAGTGTGCATGTTCTTAAAAATCCAAGAACAATAGCAGCAGCAATTCTTATTTAATCTTTCTTTAGTGTGTCCATTCAACCATTCATTCATCAATTTTGTTTTCTGTGTACCCATTATTCATCAGGCACTATGCTTAAATATCGTGGAACACAAAAAGAAATAGTCTTTAATGCTGTGTTTTACAAATGAGGAAACCTAATCTCAGAGAACTTAAATTACAGTTGTCCTTTGGTATTCATGGGGGATTGGTTCCGGGAACTTCCTCAGATACCAAAATCCAAGGATTCTCAAGTCCCTGATATAAAATTCTGTGGTATTTGTATATAACATATGCATATCCTCCCATGTACTTTAAATAATTTCTAGATTACTTATAATACCTAATATAATGTAAATGCTGTGTAAGTAGTTGTTATACTCTCTTGTTTAGGGAATAATGTCAAGGAAAAACACTCTTTACATGTTCAATACATATTTTTCCAAATATTTTCAATCTGTGGTTGGTTGAATCCATGGATGTGGAACATACGGATATGGAGGGCCAGCCATACTTGCCCCATGTCATACAATTAGATGAATATAGAATTAAAGCCAGGTCCGTCTGACAGAGCGTTTGCTTCTAACCATTGTGGAATGTTGCCTACCCTGATGACTCTACTATAGGAAATCATATATTGATATCAAATTGATCTTATATGTCTGTAGTGAGGAACTTGGCCATGTTGGACCTATCCCCTTCCCTCCTTGCTCCTCTCCTTTCTTCCTCCCTTACCCCCACAGCTTCACCCCTCCCTTAGCTCTTTTTTCTGACAGGTGGCTGTTTCCATCCCTGTTTGCTGGCACCTTCTCCACTTAAATTTTGGTATATCCCTTGGTTCCACTCTCTGTGTTCTTCTCTTGTGTATGAGTGTGGATTTTGTGTTTGCTTATCCTGTGTGGAGTTTCTGAGCTTGAATCTGTTAAGAGTATGTCATTAATCAAATTTGGAAATTTTTAAGCCATTTTTTTTTCTTTCTTTCCTTTCCTTTTCCTTTTTTAGAAGCAGGGTCTTGCTTTGTGGTTCAGGCTGCAGTGCAGTGGCACAATCTCAGTTCACTACAGCATCAAACTCTTGGACTGAAGTGATCGTCCTGCCTCAACCTCCTGAGTAGCTGGGACTACAGGCACGCATCACTATGCCTGGCTATTTTTATTTTTTTGTAGAAGTAGAGTCTCGCTATGTTGCCCAGGCTGGTTTCAAACTCGTGGGTTCAAGCAGTCCTCCTGCTTTGGCCTCCCAAAATGCTGAGATTATAGTTGTGAGCCACCATGCCTGGTCAAGCCATTATTTTTTCAATTTTTTTTTTCTGCACCGCACTTCTTTTCTTCTGTTACTCATGCACAAATTTAGATCTTTTAGTATTGTCCTATAGGTCTGAGTCTTTTTTCATTTTTTAAAAAAATCCTTTTTCTGTCCTGCAGATTGGAAAATTTTTATTGATTTATTTTTAAGTATACTGATTAACAGTCTTCTTCATTTTACTATTAAGCCCATCTAGTTAGTTTTAAATTTCTAGTTATTGAATTTTTAAATTCTAATATTTTTATTTTATCTTCTTTATCTTCTGTTTCTTTGCTGAGTCTTTTCACTTTTTCTAGCTGTCTGAAGAGTCCTAGTAGTTTGTGGTTCCCTGGAGCTCTCCGCCTTGGTAATCCAGCCAGAGAACTGGGGCTTTATTTTCTCAGCTCTGCACATACTTCCTGTGACTGTAACCATGTCTGGGTCTAAGTAGTAGGCAGATACTCTTCTCTTGCTTTTTTCTTTCTTGTGTTTTAGTCAAATTATTTTACCTCTTATTATAACTTTCAGTTTATTATTATTTACCAACACTTTATATGCAAATTGTAGATTATTCAGATTGTATCTTCTACCAGAGTGTTCACTCTTTTCTGTATGAGGCTGATACGGAGTGAGGGGAGAGCTTATTACCTTAATAAAAATTAAGGGTTAAGCTAGGTCAAAGTTGATTTTTCAGTGTTGACAGTTCAGTCGAGCCTGTTTGCTTCTGTTCCTAGAGCCTGAACCTCTAGGACTTTTAATTGATACCAGTGGTCTCCGCTCTGAAACAGTCCACCAGAATGAGGGTACCAAACTGACCTCAGAGGTTTCCAGGTTAATGCAGAGGTTTCTAGCTTAATTTCTTTCTGCCTTCAAAATTTGGCAATTATGTCAAAGGGGAAAATGATCTTTTGTTTTAGGTTTTCAGTTTCCAATGTTATTACTTCAGCCTTATGTAATTGCTAAAATCCCTACTGTTTTCCCCCTATTGCCCCCTTCCTTATCATTATCTTCTGCTAAGCACAAAGTGTGAATTTTCAGGTTCCACATGTAACCAGTATAAGTATATCCTTCCCCCCAAACCCCAGTGGAAATGTGCCACGGATCCTTATTTTTATTCTCCACTCCTTCTAGGGCTTTCATTTCTTGCCTATTATGTTTTTAGTTGCTCTTTTCTTGTTCTGTCTTTGTAAGCACAGCTAGACTCAGAGAACTTTCTGCTTTTGGAACTATTTTGGTTAACCTCTTTAACTTAGCATTCAGTTTCAGAATTCAGCAAATGTGTTTTGGGGCAAACTAGCTGTGTGTTTTAGGTTTGGGAAATGTCAAATTTTGTTTCTCTGTCTTCATGCTTCTGGCTGCAAATGTTGGCAGGTGGAACAAAAAGCTGCCAGTTCTGGCCTGCCCCTGTGAACAGGTCTCACCTCTCCGGAAATTTATCCACTTTGTCCTTGTTGCTTCAGAGCTCTTTGGTACCATTAACAATGTGACTTGATTTATATGGCCTTCCTAGGTGTCATCAGTAGGAATGTTGGCTGTGATACAGTATATGCTACCCAGAATCGGAAGTTCCATATATTATGTTTTGATAAGAGATTTTAGGTGTTTGAGTATTTCTGATGAGTGACATTTTTTGAAGTTTGCTAGAGAGAAATAATTAGCTAGTTATTGCTTAACTACTCTCTCTCCATATCTATTACATATGTTTCTGGAATATTTCTATGGTCAGAGAAACTCAGGCCCATTATAAACCATGGACTCTGGTAGAAATAGCAGCTGAAAGCAAACCAGTAAGGGAGGTGGAGTGTATAATTTGTGTTTTGGAAGTACCTGCCGGTGGACTTGGGGGTGATGCTCTAGGTTTACCATGAGATTACTCATCTAATTTTGAGAACCACTGTCCTGCAGTATTTTTCTTTTGCTTACATATGACTTTTTCTTTTTATGATTTAAAACTAAATGTCAACCAGTTACTATTTAATGAAAATCATAAATTGGTTTAGTGAAATTTTGTTGTGTTCTTACAATGGGTAGAAACCTAATGCACTTATCATGCATCTAAATTTAGGAATAATTCATTTTATTTTAATCATCTATACTTATATACAAAATGCTTTTCAGCAGTATATTTGATTATCTTAGGTACAATGATCTTCATATTCAGAGTTATAAATGGGAATAATTAAACCTTTAAACATATTAGAGTTGAATAAGGGCTTATCTAAGCAATACATGCTTAAAATTGCTTTCTTATCAAAAAAATAAAATTGGAGGTTCAAGAAGTGTCTTTAAATTACAATCCTTATGAACTAATAGCTTAACCTTAGTTTTGAATAACTGTTACTTTTTCCGTCTTTTAAAAAGATGCTTAAATATAAACGCATGTGGAAAATGTTATTTTGGCTTTTAGCAAACTGACATTTGAGTTTTTTAAAACCTCACTAAACATTTGTGGTAAAAGATTTCAAAGCTTTGAATTTTACAATTTGCCTGTCGATTCCCCCCCTGTGTTATTCTATTAACATTTGATCTTAATACGTATAACCTGTTTAGAATTACTTATGTTTTTAATTATTTGGTTAGATGAGAAGTTTAAGGAATAACTTCATCAGAAATTCTACTTGGCAGTTATGAATGCTTTCTTAAGGAAGTTAAATTTTTGGAATTTCACTGTAAAGATTTTAATCACATGTCCTATTCTTCATACATCAATCTATGAAATGTTCAAAAATTGTTAATGTTGTTTTTATGCTGTGCTGATGTTAACACAACGTGAGGTCTTCTTTCTTCTCCTGATAATATGCTGAGCGCACACACACTCTCATATGCTCACTCGCTCTCTCTCTCTCTCTCTCCTTCCCTCCCACCCCTGAGTTTGAAATAACTTAGTGGCTTTAGTTTCTTTGAAAATGGAAAGCAATTGCCCTTAGGTAGAACTGGAAATTGTAAAGTGTTGGTTTTGTGGACATTTTCCTGTTCATAATTCTTGTTATATCTTATTTATAAGTACTTTTATTCATATAGGAATAAATGATTCTATGTTGAAGGGTATAATCATGAAGTCTTTTTTATTTTTTCGTGTTAGATAAGGAGAAAAATGACACATTAAAAATTACAGTGCTATTTGTGTTTTAAAATTTCTTCTGTCGCTTTTGTATTCCTTATTGTTCTCTTCACTTTTTCTATTGTTTTTCTAGCTTTTCAGGATACATTTTCTAAATGCATCCTAAATATAACTTACAATAGTTGCCTTTTATTTAAAAGTAATACATTTAGTTTCCAACCACAAAGTGTTTAATTCTACATATTTCTATTTTTATTTTACATGATCTTAATATATCCTTGATTACTGTGTTGATCTTCTAGTTTTTAGGCTGCCACTTATACCATCAAAAGCCATTTAAACTGGACTTAGAGAATAATGAATCTAAATTTTCTTATCTTCCTCAAAACAACAGATACAATTAAAGTCACAAATAAGCTGTACCTTCAGAATTGCTAGGAGACAGAACATAGTAAGAATTCAAATCTCTTATAAGCAGAGTTATAAACATCATATTCCTATATTGATTCTGCTGCTTTGTCTGTACATTTGGAGAGCAGAGGTAGCAGGGAGGTTTAAGAGACTGAAAAAAGGGAGAGGGGTGTATGAAGTGTAGATCAGTAACAAACACCATCACTCTTGAAAAGAAAAAGTCCAACAGAGGTCCTAGACCTGTGTTTTAGACAGGTGGGAGGACAGTAAATTAATTTTTAAAGACAAAATAATTATATTGAATGAATTTATTGATCATTTTGTTGAACAGTTAGTATAAGGACATCCCGTATTATATTTCAGCTTTCATAAACTATAAGTGTTTATGTCTTATATTTTGTGTTCTTTCAACTTTATCTTAATTTGCTTCTGTTATTTTTAATGCCATTTTTGTACATTTGTTTAATATTACTATATTCATATCTTTGTTATAATTTTTTCCTGTAATAATGTAACTTATAAATAATTATAATATTACAAAGTTTATTAAATTTCTTCCAATGATAATTAATATAGTAGGCTTGTGGTGGAAAAATGGATCAGGTACTGTCCTTCCAATTCTGTCAGGCTTTTGATTGAGGTGTTTATATGGCCACCCCATTCAGACAAAGAATGTCAACCAAAAGGAGAAAGTAAGAAGGAATCTATAAATTACTAAAATTCCCATACTTTATTTCCTATGGAAAAAGTCATGTAAGGAAAATATATAGAAGTTTCCCATAAAATGTAATAATATCATAAACTCTTTCATCCTTAAACACCTGTTAGTCTTGCCACAGCACAATCAGTTCCCTAAAGATAAATATTTCTTGGTTTGTTAGTTGGCTACTTAGGAGTTCCTTTTCCTTCTTATGAGTTTTCTTCTCTCCTGTATTTCTTTTCTAACACCATCCAACTGGTTATCCAAACTAGCAACCTCAGAATTTTCATCCCTCTTCCACATCTTACACTTCTTTATCACATCCTGTGTCTTCAACTTCGGAATGATTCCTTACTTTGGTCTCGTCTCTCTATCCTGTCTTTCATATGAGCTATTCTAAAGGCAGGTGGTCTGCTTCTCTTTACTCTGTCCAGTGTTATCATCATTTTTAAAAAGTCTGCTTTTCACACTGTTGCTAAATAGAGTTTAATAATTTCTAGTAGCCTTAAGAATAATGTCTACACTTATTAGCCTGATAGTTACCTTTTCTTTGTCAGTTTTTACTACTTTGATTTTGACCTGCATTTTAGTCTGTGTTTAACTGGTTTTTCTGAATACGTCATGTTTATTGTTTTAGTCTCAACCCTGAATTTTTTTTTTTCTCCCTTAAGTGTCAAATTTCAATTCAGATGTTAAACTTTCCCTGCCTTTTTTGTTCAGAATCACTTCTTTCTTTGCTCTTGTTTTTTATTCAGCTTTGTTCTATATATGGTTCTTTAAAAATGATTGTATGGAAAATTGCTATGTTCTTTTATTATAAAATGAAGTTGATTTTTCATTACAAAACAGTTTATATGCTTATTGCACAATCTAAACAGATGTATAAAAGAGCCATAATTTTTCCTAATTTGGCGATAACTACTGTTAATACCTTGGTTGTATTCTTCCAGGTTCTTTTCAGTAGACATGAATATTGGGTAATTTTGTTTACACAAAAAGATTACATTGTGCATCAGTTTTCATAAATTAACGCTTCTCATTTGAAATAACATGGAAAATACCTATCAATAGATGTAAATCTATTTTAAATCTGTAACATTTAAAAATGTTTAACACTTAAGTAGAAGCAACACATACACATAGTAAAACTACATCAAGGTGGAAAATTAAACGCTTATTTGAAGACTTCTAATTTTGGGAAATTGACTAATTCTGCTATTCTTCAGGATTTCTCAGGCCAAAATTCAGAACAAGACTAAATTTGCCCATTTCCACCTACTATTATTTATTCTTTATTTATATTATGCTAGAGCTTGTAGGCTCTTTACTAACACAAGAAAGGGGAGGAAAAAAATTGTCCTTATTCACAAATGATAATTATGTTTAATTTATTAAAAACACATAAATCATTGGAGTTAATTAAATATTAGAAACTTGGCTGGAAAAAATTGATATAAAGAATGTTTCTAAATATCAGCCACAAATAAAGATTAAGTTTAAACAATATCATAATAGTATTAAAACATAGGAAGTATGAAGTAGTGATCAGAATAAAAGATGTGGAGGCTTTGTGGTAAACATTATGAAACTTTGAGAGATACTGTAATCATGGATTAGATGATTTAATATTGGAAATATATCACTTTTCCCAGCATAGATATAGATAAGTAGTGCAATCACTGTTAAAATCCTAACAAGTTGGGCTGGGCATGGTGGCTCACACCTGTAATACCAGCACTTTGGGAGTCCGAGGCAGGCAGATCACGAGGTCAAGAGATGGAGACCATCCTGGCCAACGTGGTGAAACCCCATCTCTACTAAAAATAGAAAAATTAGCTGGGCATGGTGGGATGTGCCTGTAGTCCCAGCTACTTGGGAGGCTGAGGCAGGAGAATCACTTGAACCAGGGAGTTGGAGGCTGCAGTGAGCCGAGATCGCGCCAGTGCACTCCAGCATGGCAACAGAGCGAGACTCTGTCGCAAAAAAAGAATCCTAACAAGTTGGTTTTTGGAGTTTGACAACTAGTTGTAAATTTATATGGAGTGCAAAAAACCAAGAACGGCCAAAGCACTCATGAAGAACAACAGGGTAAGGACACTTGTAGATAGAGAGAGTGTGTGTGTGTGTGTGTATGTATATATATGTGTGTATATATATTATATATGAGAGATAGTTATAAGATACTGGGGTTTCTAAGTCAGTCCAGTGTGTTTTTTCTTAACCTGGGTAGTGGTTACACAGACATTCACTTTTTTTTTTTTTTAGAACAGAAAGTTTCTAAGAATTTATAGCACCAAGACATTCATTTTTTAAAAATTGCACATTTATTTTACTTATCCTAGAGAAATTTATAAAAAACAAAAGTAAACTATAAACACCAGTTAAAAAAATCCTTTTATATTAACTCCATAGAGATGCAAATACTGTTAACAGTTAATGTTTTCAGGGGCCTGGCTCCATGGCTCGCACCTGTAATCCTAGCACTTTGGGAGGCTGAGGTGGGAGGATCGCCTGAGCTCAGGAGTTCGAGATCTGCCTGGGCAACATGGTGAAGCCTGTCTCTAAAAAAAAAAAAAATACAAAAAAAATTAGCCAAGTGTGGTGGTGCATGCCTGTATTCCCAGCTATTTAGGAGACTGAGGCGGGAGGATCCCTTGAGCCCAGGAGGTGGAGGCTGCATTGAGCTATGTTTGCACCACTGCACTCCAGCCTGGGTGACAAAGGAAGATTCTGTCTCCAAAAGAAAAAAAAAGTTAATGTTTTTAGCTTACCATTATAAGTCTAAATAATGAATTTGTGCTTATTTTTAATTAACAAACTTATACAATGTCTGTAAACTCTATACTGGAAGATGAAGAATGTAGTGCACTTACACTGTTTTGCCTTTTTATTCTTCCTTATATTTGCTTTAGTTTGATTTTTTATTGATTGACTTTATGACTTCAACAATATATTTAAAACCTTTTTAAAAACTTGATTTTTAACATTTGAGATATTTATGGAGTCTTCTCCATGAAAGGGAGAATTTTGCATGCAATAGTGTATGATGGGCACTTTTAACTTTTTTATGGCTTTCTTTTTCAAAGTCATACACCACTCTACTTTTCTTTTAACCTCATTCTATCTTTCTTCTGTTTCTTTTGGGGGGGAGAGGTTGGAACATCTCCTTAGTAATTTTTTCCACATAGGAAAAAGGATTATTAAATATTACTTTGCCTTATTAACCTGATAATTTGAGTACATATTGAAAATTTCTAGTTTCAAAAATTTCCTCCCTTCTCAGCATAGAATACATTACTCCATTATATTTTTAGCATCCGGTATTCTTTGAGAAGTTAAGTATTAGTCTGATTTTTATTCCTTTTAAGGTAATTATTATTTTTCACATTATATGCTTTAAAGGTTTTATCTTAATATGAGAGATTAAACAAGATGTGTCCAAGTATGGAGTCCTAGTCCCTAATCCCTTGTAAAACTGCTTGATGTTTGGAAAAATCTGACCATATTTATGTTTCACCTTTTTTTTTTTTCCAACATTTCTCTCTTACTCTTCATAATCTCTATTTTCCCTTTCTGTATTTCCTGTTAAACAGATCTCAGACCACCTAATAAATTCTCTACACCTTTTAATTTTTATTTCATATTTTTAATTTCTTATATTTTCTATCTACTTTTTTGGCCTTTTTAAAAATTTCAACTTTTCTATTTTTATCTTTGTTTTTACCCATGCATATTTTGATTGCCCAGGTAATCCATCCAACTATTGATTTTTCAAAAATTTTTCAATAATTGTTAGTGTATAGAAACTGTGTCATTCTCTAGCTGCATCTTTTCATATAATTAGATAGGTCTGTTTGTGGCATCTTTCTTTCCTTGCTTTACAGGCAGTACTGTTATACTTTTGTTTATTTTTATACATAAAACATATTTTTTGACGTTTAGTAAGATGTGGAAGAGGAAATGAACATATACTTCATCTCTTTTGAAGTGTAAGGTCTTATAATTTTCATACTTCTTGAACTGATTCCAAGGGTAACATTAAGTGAAATTTTGTTTAGTTTCTATAGAAAACTCTGTTAGTTGTCTGGAATGAGGAGAAATACATGCTGATTTCTGTATGTTTGTAGTAACAAGTGATTCTGAGACTGGGATTCTGATTTTGACTTAACCAATTTGCCACGTGACCTCCATTTGGCAATCTATTAATTATTACTTTTACTTTCTGTTTAGTTTAATGGCCAATTATGGACAGTCTGTTTTAAATTCTTAAATTCTTATAGTTGTACACTTATGGAAAACATTTCTTAAATGTGGAAATTTAGTATTTTTGTTATAAGGTATTTCAATTCATTTATTCAACATACTTAAACAATAAAAACATTTTACTATTTGTGTTTTAATACTCTTCTGCTCAGAAAAGTTTACTTTGTTGCAACTCACAGAAGGTAACTTACTTTTTTCTACTGTGATTTCCTTATAGGTTTGATGAACTTGTGAAAAAATTCAAAGTCGAATATCATGCTGGTGGCTCTACCCAGAATTCAATTAAAGTGGCTCAGGTTGGTTAATTATTTTAAAAGTTAAAAGGATTCAAAATGATTCTAGACCCATGTCTATTTTGCATAATTGTTTCCTTTTATATTGTGTTGCTGTAGAATAGTTTTGTTCGTTTGAATTGGGATTTTAGTAGTCATTGCACATCTAATCAAAAGTTATTTTACTTGGTATTTCTTTGGTTATTGGTAAGCTTGAACTTTTAATGTTTATTGTTCATTTGTGTTTCTTCTTAAATTGTTTCCTTTCACTATCATTTTATAATTTTTCATGTTACAGATTTGTAGAAACTTCATATTTTATAGATAGTATTCCTTTTTATTTTATAAGTTGAAAGTATTTATTTTTTGTTATGTGTACATTAACTCTTACAGTGTCTTTTACTGTGCCTTAGTTCTTAATGTAACTTTCAAAGTTTTTAACGTAATTAAACTTTATGGCTTCTTCATTTCCTGCATGTCCCCCTTACGAAGGACGTTTCTGCCACAAGATAGTAGAAATTGCTCTGTATTATATATAGATATCTATATACATAAATGTACATTCATATATTCATACCTAAATATCTATGTATAGACATATATGTTGGTAGATATGTATATGCATCTATATATCTATACCGGTGTATATCTTTTATAAATCTATATATCTGTCTCTATTCCCATATCTTCCAATGAGTAATTGAATAAACCCATTAGGGATATACTCTTTGAGTTACCAGCTTAACCTAATCTTGATTGAGAGAGTTAGTGATCTGTTTAATCTTCCAGCTTTGAAAGATATGAACAAGTTTTACATACCTCTGGTTCTTACCTCTGCAGTTTGAAGTTAACTCAAAATTCTGCTCATTGCAATCATGTGTCAGTTCTGCTACACTAGATTTCTTTTTCTTTTTTATGGATTAATGCTTTCCCCTTGAATTCTGATTAACTCCAAGAACTGGGGAAGTGGAAAATTGACGAATAAAATCCAGAATGATTTCTTTTCAAGTAACTCTTAGTTGATTGAGACATATAGTATGATTATTCCACATACTTCCAAGCTCAGATTTAATCATAGTTTTCAAATATTTTGTAAAAATGAATCTTTAAGGCAGTCATTAATATGAAGTGGCCTGAGTCTTTGTATTGGTCAATTGATTTGTATTGTTTTTGGTAAAACATCCTGGTGGTCACTTTATGAACTTCCAGAGTAATAGAAAAAGGATGATTTACGGCCAGGCACGGTGGCTCACGCCTGTAATCCCAGCACTTTGGGAAGCCGAGGTGGACGGATCACTTGAGGTCAGGAGATCCAGATCAGCCTGGCCAACATGGTGAAACCCCGTCTCTACTAAAAAAATACAAAAATTAGCCAGGTGTGGTGGCATATGTCTCTAATCCCAGCTACTTGGGAGGCTGAGGCCAGAGAATCGGTTGAACCTGGACGATATAGGTTGCAGTGAGCTGAGATCATGCCACTGCACTCCAGCCTGGGCAACAGAGTGAGACTCCATCTCAAAAAAAAAAAAAGAGAAAAAAAAGGATGATTTACTAAAGCCTTAATTTATCAAGGCACGTTTTGCATTTTGCAGTTTTCAGTCTTTTCTCCTGCTAGAACTGGGGGTGATATGGTTAGGCTTTGTGTCCCCACCCAAATCTAATCTTGAATTGTAATCTGTATAATCCCCACATGCCAAGGAAGAGACCAGGTGGAGGTAATTGAGTCATGGGTGCAGTTTCCTTCATGCTATTCTCCTGATAGTGAGTGAGTTCTCACAAGATCTGATGGCTTTATAAGGGGCTCTTACCCCTTTGCTTGGCATTTCCCATTCTTGCTGCCTTGTAAAGAAGATGCCTTTCTTCTCCTTTGCCTTCTGCCATGATTATAAGTTTTCAGAGGCCTTTCCAGACATGCTGAACTGTGAGTCAACTAAACCTTTTTTCTTTATAAATTACCCAGTCTCAGGCAGTTCTTTACAGTAGTGTGAAAATGAACTAATACCGGGAGGCTGTTAGCTGTTCACTAATAAATTGTCTCCTTTCTTGGGGATCTTCATCAGTTTCTGCCTTCTAAAAGTTTATTAATTATATAATTAAGTTCTCCCTCAGCTTTCTCCCTGATATTAGTCTCATAATAAAACAGTCATTGCCTACTTTTATTCTTTTGTACTTTCTTTTAACAATATTTCACATTCATTCTAACAACGTATTCTAGTAGTGGTTTATTTGTTCCTGTCTTTAGCAAGGTAATAAAAGGAATTTGAAGCTTTGGGTAACTTATTCTGTCAGATCTTACTAGTAATCATACTTTCATGTATCAAGTGATATGGCAAATTATGTCAACAAGAAAATGTCCCCAAAGCTCTTAGGTATTTTGATATGTCAAATCATGTTTTTGAAGATTTTAATGAAACCATAGGCAACAAAAACAAGTATGGTTGATATCTTGTCCAAACACAATTCTAGATTTATTTGATACACAGTACAAATGTAAATTTTGGTAAATTTCATTTGGTCTGAACTTCTTCCTAATGAAAGTGAAAAGTTCTTATCTGCTCAATATCCTGCACAGCATGTATATAACACTGCTAAAAAGGGGTATAACTTGCTTAAGTTTGATAATTGATACTTTCTTAATGAACACTTTTGGTTACTTTGTCAGTTTTTTAAAAATTTGTAGAAGCACTTAATGTGAGTTTTGACTTGAAAGAAATGGAAAAAGGTTGGCATTGTGACTCATGCCTGTAATCCCAGCATTTTGAGAGGCTAAGTTAGGAGAATCGCTTGAGTCCAGTAGTTTGAGACCAGCCTGGACAACATAGTGAGACCCTGTCTCTAGGAGAAAAAAAAAAAAGAAATGGAAGAAAATGACTTCCTTGGATATGTGCCTAAAAGATGGCTATTATTGTTGCTGGACATAGATGCCCTGCAGTACAATATTAACAAAATATGGGACCAAAGGAATGCCCATCTCTGATTTGGCAGTACATTGAGAATGAGAATGGAAAAAGAAGATTATAGTAAAACAAATATTTTTATGCTGTTTCTGGTTTTTTTGTTTGTTTGTTTGTTTCAAGACGGAGTCTCACTCTGTTGCCAGGCTGGAGTGCAGTGGCGCGATCTCTGCTCACTGCAACCTCTGCCTCCCAGGTTCAAGTGATTCTTTTGCCTCAGCCTCCCAAGTAGCTGTGACTATAGGTGTATGCCACGATGCCCAGCTAATTTTTGTATTTTTAGTAGAGATGGGGTTTCACCATGTTGGCCAGGATGGTCTTGATCTCTTGACCTTGTGATCCACCCGCCTCGGCTTCCCAAAGCGCTGGGATTACAGGCATGAGCCACCGTGCCTGGCCTGTTTCTGTTTTTGAAGAGGCCACAGTGGGCTAGAAAAAACACATACCAAAAAAATACTCAAATAATTTTATTTGTTCATTATTTATTGATTTTTTTGAGACAGAATCTCTTGCTCTGTTGCCTAGACTGGAATGTAGTGGTGTGATCATAGCTCACTCCAGCCTTGAACTGCTGGGCTCACAGGGTCCTCCTTCCTCCATCTCCACCTCCATCTCCTAGGACTACAGGCACACCCTACCATACCTGGCTAATTTATTTGTTGTAGAGACAGGGTCTCTGTATGTTGCTCAGATTGGTCTTGAACTTTTGGCCTCAAGTGATCCTCCTGTGTTGGCCTCCCAAAGTGCGAGGATTACAGGTGCGAACCATTTTACCTGGCTCAAATGGCTCATTTTTATATATTAAGAGTGCTTCAGAACTCAAGTAAAAAAGTCACAGAAAAGAGCAATGAGGTTAAATAAAACTTTTTTTCAGTTTCTTTACTAAAATTGTAACTTACTTGGAATCCAGTTTTGACATCAGAAATTCAAATTCAGGTGTTTTAAAACCATTTCTGCAAGAAAGAAATTTAAGTTAGGATGATAGCCAATGTCTTTCAGAGTGTTTTAAAGTGATGGACATTTTGAACATTGATAAGCCTATATAATGAATCTGTAAACACAAGGGATATGATTCATAAAGAGCTGGAATGCCAAAACCTGCATTTAGCTAAAAGATAGATGGATATTTTTATAGAACTATAAACTAATTCCTATATCTAAACACCTATTATTGATAGTAATTAAAATCCTAAGTATTCTATGTTTACATGCTTTTGTTGAGAGGATATTTAGCTTAATGTCATTGCACTGGACTGACATCAAGAATGTGGGCTTGATGCATCAGAGGTATAAGTCACAGTGAATTTTACCTTTGACTGTATTACGTTTTACCACACATACAAGAAGGATTGACCTAATGGCTCTAGTCAAGTATAGAAAGGAAACATAAAAGTAAAAATATTTTATTATTTCTTAGGCAAAAAGAAGCATGCCTTTATTCTTTTTAATTAAATATTGGTAAAATGTTTAATCCAACTGTGGTTACATTATTTTTTTAAAAAGTGTGATAGAAATAAATAACAGAATAATATATGATTTTGAATAAGTTCAATATTAGTTTGCTAGGGCAGTCTTAACAATTTCAGAGACTAGGTGGCTTAAACAACAAAGATTTATTTTCTCACAGTGTTGGAGTCCCAGATCAAAGTGTTGACACCTTGATTCCTTCAGAGGCCTCGCTTCTTGGCCTGCAGATGGCTACCCTCTTTCTGCCTCTTTGCGTGGTGGTTTCTGTGTACATATGTACCTCTGGAGTGTCTCTGTGTGTCCTAATGTCTTCTTATAAGGACACCAGTCAGATTGGATTAAGGCCTACCTGACTGCCCTCATTAATTTAATTACCTTGTTAAAGACCCTATCTTCAAATGTAGTCACATTGTGAGATACTGGGGTTTAGGGCTTCAACATATGCATAGTGGCAGGAGGGTCTGTGGAGGGGTGTTTATCATTCAGCCAATAACAACTATGTGTTTTTAAGTTTTTGTGTCTAAGTAATAAAACATGAATAAGTTAATTTTTGGTAGTGTTCTTTTTTGATACCTTCTTCCTTTTCTTTCCTGTATATGTTTTAGTTACTTTTATTATTTACCATTTGAATTACAATTAACATTCTAAACTCATAACAACCTAATTTGAATAATACCAATGTAGTTTCAATAATATACAAACACTCTGCTCCTTTACATCTCCATCCTCTTCTTATATATTATTACGCTCATTGATTATGTCTTTATATATTGCATGCCCATTAACATAGATTTGTAACTATTCTTTTATTCATTTGTCTTTTAAATCATATAAAAATAAAAGGAATTACAAACCAAAAGTTCAGTGATAGTGGCATTTATATTTACTATGTAGCTACTTTTACCAGAGTTCTTTACTTCTTCATATGGCTTCTGGTTACTATCAAATGTCCTTTCATTTCAGCCTGAAGGACTCTCTTTAGCATTTTGTGTAGGGCAGGTCTATTGTTAACAAGCTGTCTTAGCTTGTGTTTATCTGGGAATGTCTTAAATAGCCCCTTTATTATAGGATAGTTTTGTTGGATATAGAATTCTTGGTTAACAATGCTTTTCTTTTAGTACGTTAAATATGTCAACTCACTGCTTTTTGGCCTACATGGTTTCTGATGAGAATTAGTTCTTATTCTTACTGAGAATCCTGACTTGTGACCAGTTGCTTTTCTCTCACTGATTTCAAAATTCTTTCCTTGTCTTTGTCTTTCAGCAGTTTGACTATAATGTGTCTTGGTGTGAATCTTTTTGTATTTATCATGTTTAGAGCTTATTAAATTCATGCTTCAAGTTCATGCTTGGATGTGTAGATTCATTCATTTTATGAAAGTCAGGAAGTTTTGGACCATTATATCTTCAAAAATTTTTTTCTTTTATTTTCTCTTTGTTTTCCTTCTGGCATTCTCATAATTAATATGTTGGTCTGCGGTGATTGTTTAGTGATAAGGATTCTGATTAAATAAGATAGAAAAAAACACCATGGTGAGTAAGCAAAGCAGAAATAGAACCCCACTGTTTTAACTAGTAACCTCAGCTTGCTTTTTTTACTGGAGATTTTTCTCTCATCCTGAGAAAACTTCAATTTTTACTTCTCTAAATGTTAGAGATTTTGAGTAGTGTTTCACATGCTTTCTTCACTTCTTACTGTCTTCTTCAATTTGGGAGTAATTGTAGGTTGTCAGAGAGAGTGTCGAATATGCATCACTTTAAATACAGTTATCAGTAAATGGACTCTTTCATTCATGCTTCCCAGAGATGACAGTTTTCCTTGGTGCCTAGATACCTTTTTGTTCCTTGGAGATTCATAGTATTATGTGACTCATTGAATTTTTCAGAAGCCTGATGGTGAGCTTCATGAGGTATTTCTATTTAAGTTGTAAGTTCGCTTGTTTTTAAGCTTCCTGCAATTTAACTTACCTATAGTATTTTTAAATTTATTTTAAAGATGCCATCTTGGGGTATATTCTGGGCATCTCAAAAATTTTAAATACCATCTTATCCTTTGTTAACTGGAATATAAGCTGGTAATCATTTGAATCATTTTTTTCCTGTAATTATTATAACATTGAGGCTATATGGATTTTTTTTTCTTTTTTTAATTTGAGGCAGAGTCTCGCTCTGTCACCCAGGCTGGAGTGCAGTGATGCGATCACAGCTCACTGCATCCTTGACCTCCTGGGCTCAAGGAATTCTCCTGCCTCAGCCTCCTGAGTAGTTGGGACTATAGGTGCACACCACCACACCCACCTTATTTTTAACTTTTTTGTAGAGATTGGGTTTTGCCATATTAACCGGGCTGGTCTTGAACTCCTGGGCTCAAATGATCCTCAAGACATTAGCTTGGTCTCTTCTCAAATTAGCAGATCCTTATTTCTGTCTTATAATTTCTAATCTGCATTTATAATTATTGACTTACATTCAATCTTCCAGTTTTTCATGTCTCTTCCAATTAGATAAGCCTCTATATTTGTATTTAACTTCCAGTAAAATTTTAACCATGTTGTTTCAGTTTTAATTAAAATTTAAGAGGACTGCCTAAATGCCAGTGTGTTTATGTTGTATACATCTCGGGGTATGCTTTTAAGTGTTTTCTTGATGTAAAACATCACATAATAAACTAGTGTTCATAATTATATTTTAAAGCTTTCCAAAATCCTATGTAAAATGAGTTTCTAAAAACACTAAACAAAAGAAGTTTTAGGAATTATGTTTGAATGAAATAGAAACATTGAACTCAAAATTGTAAAGCTGATATTTCAAGAACTACCAATTAGTGTAACATTACTAATTGAGTTACAGTATTTAGAAGTTAAAACTGATGTAAATCAAAGGACTCATGTTGTTTATCTATTTTGAATCCTTTTTTGAAAAAAGTTAATCTTTAAAGTTTTTCTGTATTAAAAAAATCTGATTATCTCTTGTGACCTATTTTACCTAGAAAAGTTAGTTAGAGGTTAAAAGGTTTTTTATGAGACATACTTCTGTGCATTGGAACAGTCCAGATGTAAATTTAAAAAGAAGAAATGACAATGAAGTGATCAAAGAGAATTCTGTGTTCAAATGCTTTCACCTGGAGCAGTTGTAGAAATGTCAGTAGCACAACTGTATTTATAATTATAGCAGGATGTGGCAGATGGTGATGCAACACCGTTTCATCAATTCTTTGTGTCATTGAAGAAAGTAGGAAGTATTAATTCTGCCAATTTTATGATTAATGAATAATTTTAAGTAACACAGGCCCTACAAATAAGGTTGACTATTCAAATTGTGATACCTCATTATAGTTTTTAAAGTTTAAATATGAATTAATACTCCTCTTTGCCTTTCTGTTCTCTTTCCTTTTCAAATTAGGTTGTAAAGTTTTCATAGCTAAAATAAGATGAAGGAAGCAGTGGCTTGCTGTCCTCAATTATATTTTTGATGTGTTTGTGAAATTATTATAACTTAGATCAGATTCTTTAAAGAAAAATCAGTATTTCATTTTTTCCTTTCCTCCCTTTTCTCCCTCTCTCCTTTCCTTGTCTCTCTCCTTTCCTTTCTCTCTCTTCTTCCCTTTACCCCTCCTCTCCCCTTCCCTTCTTTCTCCTCCTCCTCCCTTCCTCACATCTCTTTCCCTTCTCCTCCTACCCTTCCTCTTCCCTCCCCTCTTCTTCCTTTCTTCCTACTTTGTTTTATGCATTATGTTAAGAAATTGTTTTACTGCTATTAGTGATAACATGCTTTTAGTTCTGTCTTAGCAGTTATGGTTGTGCTCTCCAGGATAAATCTACACATATCACAGTTATCCACTTCATAAAAGAATGACATATCTCTACTCTTGTGGGCCTTAATGTCATGCAGTGTTTCTGGGTATGACATTAAACATGGGTACAATTTGAAATTGTGTTTTTCTGTCTAAAAGCAAAACAAAGCTTCATCAAGAAATACTACAAGCAGTGGGACCTAATTTCATCAAGGGGATAAAACTCTATTCCTTTTTATTCTATTTTGGAATTGGAATTCAGAAACATTTTTTTTTTGGTCCTATGGATGGTATATTCACTTATTTGAAATGAAAATTGAACTCAGACTTTTCTGAAAGAGTCTCATTTGTTAATTGGTTGACAAGGATGGTCTTTGCCATTTAAATGATACAGTGGTACTGTCAGCTGTCATTGTTCTTGAAAGCAAAGAAAATATTTAATTGTATTGATTTTCTGACTTACGTTCGAATTAATACATATTTCCTTCTTCTTTAAGCAACTTTATTGGAATATAGTTCACGTACAATTCACCTGTTTAAAATGTATAATCTTGTGGCTTTTAGTGTGTTCACAGATCTAGCTAGCTGTGCAACCATCACCTCAGTCAGTTTCACAATATTTTCTTTTCTTTTTTTTTTTTTTTTTTTTGAGACGGAGTCTCGCACTGTCGTCCAGGCTGGAGTGCAGTGGCGCGATCTCGGCTCACTGTAATCTCCGCCTCCCGGGGTCACGCCATTCTCCTGCCTCAGCCTCCCGAGTAGCTGGGACTACAGGCACCCGCCACTGCGCCCGGCTAATTTTTTGCATTTTTAGTAGAGACGGGGTTTCACCGTGTTAGCCAGGATGGTCTCGATCTCCTGACCTCGTGATCCGCCCGCCTTGGCCTCCCAAAGTGCTGGGATTACAGGTGTGAGCCACCGCTCCCGGCCCCACAATATTTTCATTATCAAATGAAGAAACTCTATAACCATTAGTAGTCATTCCCCATTTCTCTCTCACCCCCTCATCTTCTGTCCATTCAACCCCTTGGCCCCAGACAGTCACTTATCCAGTTTTGTTTCTATAGGTTTGCCTATTCTAGACAATTATTTTTATTTTTGGAGATGGCATCTTGCTCTGTCTTCGAGGCTGGAGTGCAGTGGCACAATCATGGCTCACTGCAGCTTCCAACTCCTAGGCACAAGTGATCCTCCCACCTCTGCCTCCCGAGTAGCTGGGTCTATAGGTATGTGCCACCATGCGCAGCTAATTTTTAACTTTTAAATTTTCTGTGGAAATGGAATCTTGCTTTGTTGCACAGGCTGATGTTGAATTCCTGACCTCAAGCAACCCTCCTGCCTCTGCCTCCCAAAGTGCTGGGATTACAGGTGTGAGCCACTGTGCACAGCCTTTAACCAATTGTCAAAAACTTATTCATGTCTGTGATTGTAGATTCTTTGACCAACATCTCTCCATCTTTCTACCCCTCTAATTACCCAAGCCTCTGATAAACACCATTTTACTTTCTCCTTCTATGAGATCAGCTTTGTTATAGTTCACATATGAGTTGAGATTATGTAGCATTTGTCTTTTTGTACCTGGTTTATTTCTTTTAACATGTTATTCTCCAGGTTCCTCCATGCTATCACAAATGAGAAGATTTTGTTCCTTTTTTTTGTGGATGAATAGTATTCCATTGTGTATATATATCGCATTTTATTTATTCATTCATTCATTGCCTGATAAACTCTTAGGTTGATTACATATCTTGGCTGTTGTGAATAATGAAGCAATAAATATGGACGTGCAGATATATCTTAATCATTTCCACTGAATATGTACCCAGAAGTGGGATTGCTGGATCACATGTTGTACCGTTAATTTCTTAAGGAACCTCCATACCTGTTTTCCATAATGGCTGTGCTAGTTTACATTCCCATCAGCAGTGTACAGGGTTCCCTTAATATTTCGGGTACTATAGCCTTTTGTAATATATTTTGAAGTCAGATAGCATGATGTGTCTTTGTCATTTTTGCTCAAGATTGCTTTTGCTATTTGGGATCTTTTGTGGTTCTATATGAATTTTAGATTTTTTTTTCTATTTCTATGAAGATTATCATTGTCATTTGAGAGGGTTTACTTTGAATCTGTAGATCACTTGGGATAGTATGGGCATTTTAATGATATTCTTTCATTACATGAATGCAGGCTGTCTTTTATTTGTGTCTTCTTTAATTTCTTTCATCAGCGTTTTATACTTTTCATCTTAGAGATCTTTTATCTCCTTGGTTGAATTTATCACTAGGTATTTTAGCTATTTTTATAGCTATTTTAAGAGGAATTGTTTACTTGATTTTTGTTTTTTTCAGATAGTTTGTGGATGATATATAGAAATGCTTTTGTATGTTTATTTTGTGTCCTACAACTTTGCTGAATGTGATTATTAGTTCTGACAGTATTTTGGTACATTCTTTAGGGTTTTCTGTGTATGAGATCTTGTTGTCTTCAAACAAGAACAATTTAATTTCTACCTTTCCAATTTGTATGCCTTTTATTTCTTTCTCTTGCCTAATTGTTCTGGCTGGGTCTTCTAGACTATGATGAATAGAAATGGTGAAAGTATACATCCTTGTCTTGTTCCAGATTTCAGAGGAAAAGCTTTCAATTTTTCCCCATTCAGAATAATAGCTTTGGATTTCTCATATATGGCCTTTATTGTGCTGAGCAGCATTCCTTCTATACCCAATTTGTTGATAATTTCTAACATGAAAGAATGTTGAATTTTGTCAAATGCATTTTCTGCATCTATTGAAATATGGTTTTTTCCTGCATTTAATGTGATATATCACAGTTATTGATTTGTGTATGTTGAACCATTCATATATCCATGGGATGAATCCACTTGATCCTGGTGAATTATCTTGTTAATGTGCTGGCTTTTTTTTTTCTTTTTTAAGACAGAGTCTCACTCTGTCACCCAGGCTGAGGTGCAGAGGTGCTCTACCTCCTGGATTCAAGCGATTCTTCCGCCTCAGCCTCCCTAGTAGCTGGGATTACAGGCGCCAACCACCATGCCTGGCTAATTTTTGTATTTTTAGTAGAGAGGGGTTTCACCATGTTGGCCAGGGTGGTCTTGAACTCCTGACTTCAAGTTATTTACTTGGCCTCCCAAAATTAATGTGCTATTGAATTTGGTTTGCTGGTATTTTGTTCAGGATTTTTCTTTTATGTTCATCGGAGACATTGGCCTATAGTTTTCTTATTTTTGTTGTGTCCTTGTTAGGTTTTGGTATCAGGGTAATGCTGATTTTGTAGAATGAGTTTAGAAGAATTCTTTCCTCTTTAATTTTTAAAAATAATTTGAGAAGAATTCGTATTAGTTTCGCTTTGAATATTTGGTAGGGTGTGTTGGCTTACGCCAGTACCCCAGCACTTTGGGAGGCTGAGGCAGAACTTCAAGAGGCCAGGAATTTGAGGTCAACCTGGACAACATAGTGAGACCTTGTTTCTACAAAAAAAAAAAAAAAAAAAACATTAGCTTGGTGTGGTGGTACACACCTGTAGTCTGAGCTACTTGGGAGGCCTCTTGGGAGGCTGAGGCAGGAGGATTGCTTGAGCTTAGGAGGTGGAGGCTGCAGTGAACTATGATCATGCCACTATACTCCAGCCTAAGCAACAGAGCAAGACCCTGTCTCTTTAAAAAAACAGAACAAAAATTTTGGTAAAATACAGCAGTGAAGCCATCAGGTCCTAGGCATTTTTTCTCTTCTCTTTGATGGGAGACTTTTTATCACTGATTTAATCTCTTTACTTATTGGTCTGTTCTAATTTTCTATATCTTCGTAATTAAATTTTGGTAGATTATATATATTCAGAAACTTATTTCTTCTAGATTTTCCAGTTTGTTGGTGTATAATTGTTAATGAGAGTCTCTTATAATTCTTTATATTTCTCTGGGATCAATTGTAGTGTCTCCTTTTTTGTTTCTCACTTTATTATTTGTGTCTTCTCCTTTTTTTCTTAGTCTAGCTAAAGGTTTGTTGCTTTTGGCTATCTTTTCAAAAACCTAATTCTTTGTTGTATTTATCTTTTGTATGTTTTTTAGGTCTCTATTTCATTTATTTCTTCTCTTTATTATTTATTTTTTTCTGCTAATTTGAAGTTTGGCTTGTTCTTGTTTTTCTAGTCCCTTGAGGCGCAACATTAGGTTTATATCTTTCCTCTTTGGGGATTTATGTGTTAATTACTATAAACATCACTTTTAGACCTGCTTTTGCTGTATCTGATAGGTTATGCTTTTTTTCCATTGGCATTGTTTCAAAAAATCTTTTTGTTTCTCTTTAATTTTTTCATTGACCATGTTGTTTAATTTCCATGTATTTGTAGAGTTTTTGATTTTCCTCTTATTATTGACTTCTAGTTTATGCCATTGTGATCTGAAAAGATAATCTATGATTTTGAACTGAAACTTGTTAAGACTTATGTTGTGGCTTAATATGTACTCTATCCTGAAGCATGTTTCATGTTCAGTTGAGAAGAATGTGTAATCTTCAGCTGCTGGATAGAATGTTCTGTAAATGTCTGTTAGGCCTATTTGGTCAAGAGTGCAGTTTAAACCTAATGTTTCTTTTTTGGTTTTCTGTCTGGATAATGTTTCTGTTGCTTAAGTGGGGTGCTGAAGTTTCCTACTAGGTAGAGGATCAGAAAAAATAAATATTACATACTCGGCTTAGTATCTGGGTGATGAAATAATCTGTACAACAAACCCCCATGACACAACCTGCACATGTAACAAACCTGCACATGTACCGCTGAACCTAAAATAAAAGTTAAAAAAAAAAGTTGTCTACTATGATTGTTTTGTACTCTATCTTTCCCTTTAGATTTATTGATATTTGCTTATATCAGGTTATTTTAATCTAGTAACAACTTAACTTTGATTGCTAAAAATGTTTAATAAACACTGTGTACTTTAACTCCTCTTTTTCTCTCACATTTTGAATTTTTTTCTGAGATACAGTCTCACTCTGTCACCCAGGCTGGAGTGCAGTGGTATGATCTCAGCTCACTGCAACCTCCACCTCCCGGGTTCAAGCGATTCTCATGCCTCAGCCACCCAAGTAGCTGGGATTACAGGTGTGCACCACCTTGCTCAGGCAATTTTTGTATTTTTAGTAGAGACGGGGTTTCACCATGTTGCCCAGGCTGGTCTTGAACTCCTGACCTCAAGTGATCTGCCTGCCTCGGCCTCCCAAAGTGCTGGGATTATAAGCATGAGCCAACTTGTCCAGCCACATATTTTGAATTTTTGATGTTACAACTTACAACTTTTAAAACTGCATATCCCACTATCAATTGTTGTAGTTATAATTATTTTTAATAGTTTTGTCTTTAATCTTCATATTAAAGATATAAGAGGTTTACATACTATGCTTACAATAGGCCGAATAGCCACTTCCCACTCATTTTTTCCACCATAGAAACTTGCATCCAGGGGACTTCTGCATATGTGGGCTTAGGGGAAGTGTGTTGCAGTCAAAGCACCATTTCCCTTACTGTCTGATATGGTTTGGCTCTGTGTCCCCACCCAAACCTCATCTCTAGTTGTAATCCCCATAATCCCCACATGTTGAGGGAGGGATCTGGTGGGAGGTGATTGGATCATGGGGGTGGTTTCCCCCATGCTGTTCTCATGATAGTGAGTAAGTTCTTACAAATCTGATGGTTTTATAAGTGTTTGGCAGTTCCTCCTTCACTCTCTGTCTTTTTCTCCTGCCACCATGTGAAGAAGGTCTTTACTTCCCCTTTGCGTTCCAGCGTGATTGTGAGTTTTCCAAGGCCTCCCCAGTCATACAGAACTGTGAGTCAGTTAAACCTCTTTTCTTTATAAATCACTCAGTCTTGGATATTTCTTTATAGCAGCGTGAAAATGGACTAATACACTGTTCTCAGATTTTTCTCAGCTCTGTGGTACAATGAGACACCATCCTGAGTTCCAAGAGATCCAGGGTAGTCGTCTTGCCACTGAGAAGATACTAATTGTGACAAGTTAATGGGTGCAGCACACCAGCATGGCACATGTATACATATGTAACTAACCTGCACATTGTGTACATGTACCCTAGAACTTAAAGTATAAAAAAAAAAAAACAAAAAACTAATCTTCTGTGCAGGCAAAAAAAAAAAAAAAAAAAAGAAATTCTATAGGGTGTGGAGAACCAGACAACAATTCCTACCCTTCCATTTTGCAAGCATCACTCTGCCATATTTTTTAAAGAATAATGTTTTTAGAGTATTTGTGTTCTTTGGTACTTTTGCTGCTGAGATTCTTGGGATAACAAAGTAAAAAACCAAATAGTCTAGATTGTAACATACCACAGTGATTTGGGGCAAGAAGGATGTGCAGTAGAATTAAGCCAAGCTGGGCAAGTATGAACTTGGGACTATCACCAAACTCTGTCTCATTCTTTTCTCCTTATTTAATTCTTCCCATATCAAGCATTTACAATCCACTATGTAGAGGTCCATACACCTTGGCTTATAGACTTCACTTGGTAGTTACCGTTGCCCACCTATCTATTAACCAGAATTTTCATTTAAAAATCTCTACATAAAAATTAGCAGTTATGCAGTGGAGTTTTCAAATAAGGAAGAAGATTGGTTGGATGGATGGATGTTAGGTGACCACTGGGAAACTATGGTTTTAGAACGAGTAGCTGGTAGGTTGCAGGTGGCATGTATTTTAATACATGTAGCAGAAAACTGAAAATTTATGAGCATTTTAGAAATTAGAGCTCTGTCAAAATAAGAGAAAAACTTAGATTTAATTTTATAAAAGCAGTACTAATGACTTTATGAAGATGGCATATGATTTATGTATGTATGAACAATTATATGTATCATTAAATAGATCAGATAAATTTTTTGTTCTTTTAAGAACAATAGGCCAGATGTGATGGCTCACGCTTATAATCCCAGCACTTTGAGAAGCCAAGACCAGAGGATCAGTTGAGCTCAGGAGTTCAAGACCAGCCTGGGCAACATGACAAAACCCTGTCTCTACAAATAATAAAAAAAAAAAATTAGCCAGGCACGGTGGTACATGCCTGTCATCCCAGCTAGTCAGGAAGCTGAGGTGCAAGAATTGCTTGAGCCTGGGAGGTTGAAGCTGTAGTGAGCCATGATTCTGCCACTGCATTCCAGCCTAGGCAACAGAGCTAGACCCTGTCTCAAAACCAAATAATAATTTTTTAAATATTTATTATCTAATGTGGGTTTTTGCTTTATGTAACAGTTGTCACCTACTCTAATATGAAAAATGAAAAGAAAGCCAGGTGTGGTGGTGCATACCTGTAGTCCCTGCTACTCAGGAGGTTGAGATGGGAAGATCACTTGAGGCCAGGAGTTTGAGGTTGCAGTATGTCTATGATTGCTCCTGTGAATAGCCATTTTACTCTATCCTGGGAAACACAGTGGCATCCTGTCTCTTAAAAAAAAATTTTTTTTAAAGCATGTTCACAAGTTCTTTAATACTTCTCCATTGAAAAGGTAGAACCTAATTTCCCCTCTCTTGAATATGGCCCAGACTTAGCGACTTATTTCTAATAAGTAGAATGTATGTAATGATGGTGTGCTATTTCTGAGGCTAGATCATTAAAGGCATCATTACTTCCATATTATTTTTTCTTGGGACACCCATAATGGGGAATTCACTGCTATGTTCTTGAGGATACGCAGTCAGCCTTTGAAGACACCCACATGGGCAGGAACATAAGCCTTCCAGCGGCAACCAGCACCAATATGTTGGCCTTGTGAGTGCAGCCAGCTCCAGTCAAATCACCAGATTACTAGAGCCCTGCCTTACTTAACCGACTACAACCTGATGAGACACCCCAAGAGAGAACTGTTCCACTAAGCTGCTCCCAAACTCCTGACCCACCAAAACTATGTGAGATAGTATTTCTTATTTATAGCCACCATGTTTTGAAGCAACAATGACTATTAAAATAATAAAATAACTTTCAGACATTGTTTTTAATCCCTTTTCTGTAGTCCCTATACTTTCCCACCCCAATTTATATTTCCTGTTTCTATTTGAACTTTTTTCTTTTTTGTTTTCATTTCTTTTATACATAATCGTTTTGAGCTATAAGAATAATTTATGCCAAAAATTATGCAGCTAATATTTTACACCCATATTGTAACCAGTATACTGGTATAAAACTAGATAATAAACTACTATGGCTGTGTTTTGCTTCTTACAGATGGAAGGAAATGCCTAAAATTTAATTTTATATACCACAATGTGTTTTGAAAGTTTTGAATAATTTTCTGGTTTTGAAAACCTGTTTTGATTTTTTTTCTCACAAACACGATATTCTTAAGTAAAATGGAGTGATTTATGATTAATAGAAATAATGAAGATTATGCAAGTTATTTTACTTCAATTGAAATAGCAAGGCCAGAATAATTTAATCATGTTTTCCAGAAGAATAACAAAATAGAATCAGTGGCAATACTAGTAAACATTAGTCTACATTTCTATTTATTTATTTATTTTTTTAGACGGAGTTTTGCCTTTTTACCCAGGTTGGAGTGCAGTGGCACGATCTCAGCTCACTGCAACTTCCGCCCCCTGGGTTCAAGTGATTCTCCTGCTTCAGGCCTCCCAAGTAGCTGGTATTACAGGCACCTGCCACCACACCCAGCTAATTCTTTGTATTTTTAATAGAGACGGGATTTCATCATGTTGGCAAGGTTGGTCTCAAACTCCTGACTTCAGGTGATCCACCTGCCTTGGCCTCCCAAAGTGCAGGGATTATAGGCGTGAGCCACTGCACCCAGCCAACATTTATATTTCTTTAACTTCATATCATTTGCTGTAGTTAGCTGGATCATATTTCTTAAATTTTACTTTATTTATTTATTTTTGAGACAAAGTCACGCTTTGTCACCCAGGCTGAAGCTCAGTGTTGCGATCTTGGCTCACTGCAAACTCTGCTTTCTGGGTTCAAGGAATCCTCCTGCTTCAGTCTCCTGAGTAGCTGGGATTACAGGCTTCTGCCACCATGCCCAACAAATTTTTTTTTGTATTTTTTGTAGAGACAGAATTTCACCCTGTTGACCAGGCTGGTATTAAACTCCTGACCTCAAGTGATCCACCCACCTAGGCCTCCCAAAGTGCTGGGATTATGGCCATGGGCCACTGTGCCCAGACAAATTTTACTTTCATAGTAACATTTTGCAAATGTAAAAATTTTATAATTCGATTAGTAATGTCAGACTCTATCAAGGTGATGCTCTCTTAAAAGTTGTTGATGATAATATTAGATGAGAGGTGTATGTAGTTATGAAAGACCCTGAAATGATTGTATTTTTTTATTTCTGTACAAAGTTTACTCACATTTCTATGTCTAGCCATAGCTATTCTAAGCCATAGCACAAAGAACTGTATTGTGATGGTGAGACTATAAAAAGGTAAATTTAGAGAAAGCTTCCAGATCTGCTCTAGAATTTATTACCATCTGGTCTCTTTGGAGACTAGTATAATTATTCATGGGAATGTTTTCAACACAGAAAAGCATGGTTTGTGTATTGGCAGAAAGTAAAACGTACCAGTGGTTTAAACCATATGTAGCTTTTTTAGAGTTAGGCAAGGGAAATGAACTGAAGACCTAATTGAGAGTCATCAGTAGTGATGCAATTTGTCTCAATTTTGTCAGAATCTGTTCATAATGAACAAAATATTGCACAACAAGAAAAACTGAAGGTATTAGAAATATAACTCCATTTGAAGAGTATTACTTTATCTTAATTTAACCAATGAAATGTAAGATGGTGTCAGCTAAGTATTTGTGTAAATCTCTGAAATAACATAAGGAAGATATGTCAAATTTTGATGACTTTTAAAAATGAAAACACTCATGTTAAAATAATTTTAAGCTTGAACACTGGAAGAATGTCTTATTAAGGTTATTTTTCTTAAATTGAATATGAATGTATTATTTTAGATCATTTTAGATGTGGCATGGACTTACTACTATTCCTCTTAAGAAGTAGAAATATTTTACAGTCTTTCTTAAGCTTAAATTGATTTTATAGAAAAAGGAAAAAAAACTAAATATCTTTTCACTTTCCATTCTAACAGTTACTTGGAGTCTATAAAAAATGAGATGACAAATCAAAAAATTGAAATCGTCTATTTTTTCAGCTATTTTAAAAGAAAAATGCCTAGTGGGCTGGGAATACACAAGAAATTTAAATTTGTGATTGAGAATAAGAAATGCATTTGTGGTTTTAAAAAAGAAATACCAGCATGTCACATTAAAAATATGGCATCTACAGTATTGTACAAAGGAAAATGTATTACATTAGGAGGGGGTATGTTGTACTTTATTTAGAGAACTAGTGCAGGGATACGAATGAGAAGTATAACGCCATAGAAGGCATGAGCATTAGTAATCCAGTCAGAGAGAAAGAATTTTGCTGCCTCCCATGTAACATAAAACAGATGTTCCATTCTATTAGAACCTTACTAAAATGAGAGTTTAGATCATTGGTCAATAGGAGAAACATGAACAATGGCAATTTAATAATTTTGAGGGTTTTTCTTATTTGTGAGTTAATATCCATGGTGGGGAGTATGAAGGGATGCCTGCCAAATGTTATTTTATTTTTGATATCTTGATTGAGAGAGCTGAAAGGCAACAGTAAACTATACTAATTTTTAATTTATTGTTTTGCAAATTTAATCTATTTTTTTCTCAAAAACTGTTGTAAGAAAAAAAGATTTCAAAATTATAAGTCCTGATTTAATGCTTGAATAGGTATTGAAGCATATCTGAAAGTATAATTAATTAACTTCAAATGAATACTGTAAACATTAAGTAGTTGGCAACTGAAAGTAGACGTATGCAGAAAGGGACACCAGGGATGGTACCACAGGATCCTGGGTATATTTTTGTTTTTTTTAAGGGAAGATTTACTTTTTTCTAGAAAAGAAATTCTTTTCAAATAAATTTATTTTTCAAAAAATACTTTTTTTCAAAAGTATTTTTTCCATTTTAAAATTAAGTTATAATTTATATACAAAAAAGTGATCTTTGTAGTGTATGTTTCTGCAAGTTATGACACATGCACAGTCTAGCAACCAGTATCAGAAATAAGATAGAGAATAGTTTCATCACCTCAAAACTTACCCTGTGTCCCCTTTGTAGTCTTCCTTTCCCCCACTTCAGCCCTTGGCAATCCCTGCTCTGTTTTTGTTGACAGAGACAGTTCTCCTCACTTGTTTGTGAAGACTGTAAGGTTCTGACTGCCCTTTTTCCTGGGACATTTCTCAGGGTTTTGTATGCAGCTGATAAACTTGAGACATGAGATAACATCTGTTCCCAGACAAAAAGCAAGCTTATTTACTGCTTGCTATAAAATTGGTGGATTCCCTGAGTTCAGTGCTTCTCATTTGCTGATGCAAACTCACTACAAGCATAGCATCCATCTGAGCATCCCGAAAGGACTTGGGATGAAGGGAACTGATGCAAATGTGCTGATGTTCTTCTGTTTTGTCATAAGTAATGAAGTGTTTTTTCTTTGACTGAGGAGTCTTGTGTCTTCTGCCTGCATCCATGTATTAGTTAAGAGGCTTTTGTGTTAGCTTTTATTAAATAGGGTAAAATCAAATCCCAGTCTCCATAATTTTCTGTTTGTATAGTTTTGCCTTTTCCAGTGACTTGTATTGAGGGTTCCTGCTTCTGGCCAACAACCTATGAGTGATTTTTTAGGTCTGATCATAAGGCATTTACAGAGGTTTTCCTGGCAGGCTTCATAGGGGGAGGGCTGGTCCCCAGAGCAGACTTGGTGCAAAGCTTTTATAGTCTCTGAGGGGAATTGCAGTCAAGGACCCAGCCATCCTCTTATACATATCTGCGTTCCTAGCCTAGGTGCCTTCATTCAGAGGCCTCTTTATGTGGGGCTTTTGGGGAGGCTTTCCTTAAGTGTCTCTGTCAAGACTTTATTGGGGAAAAGAGGGGAAGACACTTACCAACTCTTTCTCTACTATGACTTGTACTTTTCTGTTTCTAACCCTTCCCTCTCTAGCCTTCACTCGACTCCTGGGTCTGTAAAACTGCCAGAATCTTTTGTTGGGGGTTCCCTTTGGCAATGATGCAACCCTCACATTTGTGCTGGTCTACCTGCCCTGTGACCAATGTGCCATGCCACAGGGGAAAATGGAATGGGGGGTAGCTGACACTTTCTCCAGTTTAGCCTCTTATACTGTCACAGTAAGTGATTACAGACCTATTCTTTATTTTATTTTATTTTATTTATTTATTTTTTTGGCTTGTTGCCATTGGCTGTGCCAAAACGTGGCAGCCCAGCTTTCTCCAGCTCTCCTGAGGTACTGATACACACAAATGGAATCATGTTGTGCATAGCCTTTGAATCTGACTTTCTTCAGTTGACGTAAGTTCATCTTAGATTCATCCATTTGCTTTGTCAATAGTTTTTAAATTTTAATGGCTGAGTAGTTTTCTATCATCGTGATGTACTGCACCTTGTGTCTCTATCCACTCTAGAGGAATATTTGAATTGTTTCTGGTGATTATGAATAAAGCTGCTAAAAATATTTATACGTTTTTGTGTTAACATAAATTTTCATTTTACTAGATGTATTGCCAAACTCCTTTCCAAAGTGGCTGTGCCATTTCACATTCCCACTAGTAATATATGAGAGGTCTAGTGGTTTCACATCCTTTCAGCACTTGATATTGTCAGCTTTTATTACTACATCAATTGTAAGGGGGAGAGGAGCATCTCATTGTTTGTTTCTACTTCCCTAATTATGTGAAGCACATTTTTATATGCTTATTTGCTATCTGTATATGTTCTTTGAAGAAGTATCTCTTCAAACTCTTTGCCTTTTTTTAAAAAAAATTGTGTTTATTTTTGTTACAGAGTTTTGAGAATTCTTTATCTGTTCTGCAGACAAGACTTATCAGATGTGTGATTTGCAAATATTTTCTCCTAGTGAGTGGCTTGTGTTTTCATTTTCCTAACAATGTCTTTCAGTGAGCAGAAGTTCTTACAAATTTATGTACTTTTAAAATGGATTATGCTTTTGTGTCATATAAGAACTCTTTGCCTAATCCAGGGTGAGAAAGATTTACTCCTATATTTTCTACTAGAAATTTCATAGTTTTACTTTTTACATGTAGATCTGTGATCCATTTTGAGTTAAGTTTTGTGTATATTGGGTGAGGTCTGTAACAGAGTTTTTGATTATTGTTTTTTGCTATTGTTTTTTGCTTTGGCATATGGATATCCAATTGATCCATTACTCTTCCCTGAAGTCTATTTAAATCTCTTTAATTGCCTTTGTACTTTTTTGAAAATCAATTATGTGGTTGTATATCTATGTTCCATATTCTGTTTCATTGATCTATATGTCTCTTCTTTCTCCAATATCATACTTCTCTGATTACTGTAGCTCAATGTGTTTGTTTTTTTTGCTGTCTAATCATGGAAGTTGAATTTATTGCATTTTACAGGTCAATATTTTTTGTAGTTGTAGACATCTGTAATTTTGCACTTTTAATTTTAATGTAATGGACATATTAGAAATTAGGTTTTCAATATGCAGGGGAAATGCTGTTAATTTACAATTGAAGAGAGTTATGAAATAATAATAAATAGAAAAAGTAAATAGAGAAAGGAAAGTACAGTCATCCCTTAGTGCCCATAAGGGATTGGTTCTAGGACCCTCTGTGGATACCAAATCCATGGATACTCAAGTCCCTTAAATGGCATAATATTTGCACATAACCTATGCATATCCTCCCATATACTTTAAATAATCCCCAGGTTGCTTATAATACCTAATACACTATAAATGCTAAGTAAATACTTGTTATACTGTATTATTTAGGGAATAATGACAAGAAAAAAGTCTGTACCTGTTCAGTACAGACTCAACAACTATCCATTTCCCCCACTTCCAAGTATTTTTGATCTGCTGTTGGTTGGTTGGTCTGCAGATGCAGATCCCATGGATATGGTGGGCCTATATATATGTCTTATTTATTATCACTACCTTTTGCTTCCAAGTATTTTTTATTTTTAATGAGAGTTATTTTGTTGTGGTGGGTGGTTTAACATACATAAGTTTTCCCAGCAGCAGAACCCTGAAGCAAGGATTTTAGAACAAAGCCTACTTTGGAGACGTATGTAACAGGCAAGAATTGATGCAAGGAAAGCAAGGCAGCTAATGAAGACTTACTAACTAAACTAACAGAATAGGTTGCTGGAGCTTGCTCTTGTGGGATAATTCTGGGAAAGTCAGTGTCAAATTTAGTTTCGGGACTAACTCACCTGAAGTGTGAGAGGGTGAGTATATTTCCTGTTACTGGTTGTGGACTGCCATACAGAAGACATTGCACCTGCCTGGTGCTATGGTGGGCAGAGTAGCATTCAGCCATTCAGAGGAAAGCCCTGAGGGATACAGAGGAAGATACTGGCTATTGGAAGTAATTTGGAATGGTGGGAAAGGGTTAGGTCCAAAGGATACTGTAGGGACACTGACATTATCTGACTCATGCCTTGTGAATTTTAAGTGCCTTTCCTGGGTTATCAAAGTGAATAGCTTTAATCAAATCATCTCTATAAAGACGTTTCTAAGTAAATTTTCTATACTTACACTCCTCTACTTTTTATTACTACAGCTGGCTTCATTAGCTTTTTGTATATTAATCTGTGTTGTCCTACTATTAGCTAGAAGAGCTTACTAACTGTGAGCTTGAAGATATTGTATATTCCCTCTTCAGATGATTTTTTTTTTTTTTGAGTCAGAGTCTTGCTGTTGTAGCCCAGGCTGGAGTGCAGTGATGCAATCTCGGCTCACTGCAGCCTCCGCCTCCCGGGTTCAAGTGATTGTCATGCCTCAGCCTCCCGAGTAACTGGGATTACAGGCACTTGCCACCACGGTGGGCTACAAATGTATTTAAGAATCTTAAATGAGCTGTGATTGCACCACTACACTCCAGTCTGGGTGACAGAGCGAGACCCTGGCTTCAAGCAGTCCTCCTGCCTCAGCTTCCTAAAGTGCTGGGATTACAGGCATGAGCCACTACCCCTGGCCTAAATTCCTTTTCTAGCCTCTATACAGAATTTCTAGGATAACAACAACAACAACAACAAAAACTTAAATGATAAAAATGAATATATAAAATAGCAAGTAAGCCATGTAAAATATTTTCAATATTCTTAGCCATTAGAGAAGTGCAAATTAAAACTATAAAATACTGCTGCATACATATGTGGATAGCGAAAGTAAAAACTGGTGAGAATACAGAATGAATGGATTTCTCATCTGTTGCTGATAGGAAAATGACACAGCCACTCTGGAAAACAGTTTGGCATTTTTAATAAAATTAAAGATAAATATTCCATATGACTCAGCAATCATATTCCTGAGTATTTAACATAGAAAAATGGAAATTTATGTATATGTAAAAACTTGCTACACAAATATTTACATCAGCTTAATTTGTAATTGCCTCAAACTGGAAACAATCCAGATAACTTTCAACAGGTGAATAGATAAACAAACTGTGATATATCTATCGAATGGAATACCAAGCTTTGTAAAAGAATAAATTACTGGTACAGTCAACAGTTTACATAGATCTTAAGGGCATCACACGAAGTAAAAAAAAAGCTAAACTCAAAGTGTTACATACTGTATGATTCCAATTATATAGTATTACTTAAATGAAAAAAAATTAGTTTTGGAAAATTAACCTGTCATTCCAGGAGTCAGAGATAATGTGGGAGAAGGGGATAGGTATGACTATAAGGGAGTTGCAGGAGAGGGCTTCTTTGTGATGATGGAATAGTTCTGTGTCTTAATTGTGCTGGTGAGTACATGAATCTTTACAGCTGGTAAGATTTTATAGAATAGTACACACACACTAAGAAAAATGCATGTAATGTCTACTTTGGGGAGCTTTTTTAAAAAAAATTTCTTTTAAGAGACAGTGTCTTGTTCCATTTCCCAGGCTGGAGTGCAGTGGCACAATCATAGCTCACTGTAGCCTCAAACACCTGGGCTCAAGGGATTCTCCTGCTTCCAGCCTCCCAGGTAGCTAGGACTATAGGTGCATGCCACCATGGCTGGCTAATTTTTTTTATTTTTATTTTTTGTAGAGATGGGGGTCTCACCATGTTGCCCAGGCTGGTCTCAGTTTCCTGGCTTCGAGCAGTCCTTCTGCCTTGGCCTTCTAAAGTGCTGGGATTACAGGGGTGAGCCACTGCCCTGGCCTAAATTCCTTTTTTAGCATCTTCACAGAATTTCTAGGATAACCAATATAAGTAAAGTAGATGTTATTTTTAAAATGATCCACTTTATACACTAAATTAAAAGACAGTCTTGATTTCTTCAAAATTCTTTGCTGTGAAGTGAAACGTTTGGTAATCATATATCTTGTTGACATAAACATACAGATTCCTCTGCATGTAACATTCTTTTCCTTCACTTTACCAATTTGTGCCCATTTCACATATCTCAGCCTATATCCCTTTTTCATGATCATCTTACCTCTGACATACCTCTTTCACCCACCAAATCTGTGTTTGGTGTCATTTCTATGATGGTCCCATACAAAGCTGGACTCATTTTACTGATGCAAAAAGTGATGAAATAATGAACAAGTTAATGGCCCAACTGAAACTGTGGTGTTGGACATAAACTTTAGAATAAATCCTAAATCTTAAGTGTGCAAATAAATTATTCAAAACATGAGATTACCTAACCTATTCTAGTGATATTTAACAGAGATATGTTTGTAACTGGTGGAAGAAGAATCACTCCCTAGGTACAAGATCAATTGCTGTTCATTTTATTCACCTGAAGATAAATCACTTTCACAGATTTTGCAGACTACTTCTTTTCCTGAAAAAATGATTTATTAAAGTGGAGGTTTCTTTACTATATCAACACTGGCTTACTCTTTTCTTTATAATACTTCTATACTGAAAGAAGCCAGAGGCCAAAAGTAGTCTTGTTTGTGCTGCTCTTTATTTCATTGTTATTTTTAAACCAGATGATGAAATTCCCTTCCATTTTGAAGGGCCATTTTTCATGTACATAGGAGGGAATTTAAACTGTTTGAGTTAATATTAACATATTCTATTACTATAAATTGGTTTTAGTTTGATTTTAAAATAGCATATTAATTTACATTTAATTTTAGTATTCAACTCTGATCAGAAAAATAGTATTTTGGATGTAGGGGTAAGGAAAAGGTGTGAAATTCCAGTTAAAAATCTAAAGTACTGTGTTTATTGTTTCATTGTGTGTCTGCATTTAGTATTGTTTGTATGAGAAAAAGTCAGTTGTTTCCTTATATTCCCATATAATTTTTGAGTAGTATGACAATCTTCATTTATATACCTGATGACTTTTAATTTTTAAAATGTTGTCTAAACCAGGTTTCAGGTGATATATCTTGCTTCCTAATTTGACAACTCTGA
Source organism: Pan troglodytes (assembly GCF_028858775.2). Lineage (NCBI taxonomy): Eukaryota > Metazoa > Chordata > Mammalia > Primates > Hominidae > Pan > Pan troglodytes. Next base: position 86,561,241 of record NC_072406.2, read on the forward strand.
ATATTACTATTGAAAGTTGTAAGCAAGAAGAAATTAAAATGAAGCCATACATAGCATTTGCTTTGATTAAAAAGAATAGAAACCTAGACTGTTTTGGAAAATTCAGTGTATATTTCAGTGTATATATATTATGTGTTTATATATTGACAGATCTGGGCATCAGAATAGAGTCAAGAAATAACATAAATAGAAATTCAGTAAGAACACATATGAAACTGGAAACCAGTGGAGGAAAACTGAGGAATTGCTGTTTGTGAGAGACTTATTTTTCACTCAGTATACTTTTTTTTACTGTTTTAATTGTCTATATAGCATGCTGCATATTACCAATTTTAAATACTTAATTTTGAAAGATTAAAATGGCTGGCAAATTTATTGCCCATTTGCAAAGTACATTTATATCAGGCATAGTACAATATGTAGAATGTTATTGGAACATTGGAACATTGTGTCTGAAATACTTTTTTAAAAACCTCATAAAATATGAAAATACTTCTTAATGATTTCAATATTAACTATTCATTAGACATCTATCATTATCCTTTATGTCAGAAACTTAGAGTGAAATCTTATTATTAGCTTGATTGAAGAACACTTGTTCTCATTTCATTGTGCTATAGTTAACATTCAAAGTTAAAGTTATTTTTCTTCTCCTTGATAGTATACTATAATAAGTATATTCAAAGTGATGCTCTAGATTTGTTTCCTTCACATTTAGACTTGCATTTTTACAATGTTTATACTAAGGTTTCTTACACTTGCCATAGTATATCTGTGCGGTGGCTTACTCCTGTTAATCCCAGCACTTAGGGAGGCCCAGGCAGGTGGATTATGAGGTCAGGAGTTTGAGACCAGCCTGGCCAACATGGTGAAACCCTGTCTCTACTAAAAATACACACACACACAAAAATTAGCTGGGTGTGTTGGCGGGTGCCTGTAATCCTAGCTACTCGGGAGGCTGAGGCAGGAGAATCGCTTGAACCTGGGAAGGTGGAGGTTGCAGTGAGCCGAGATCCTGCCACTGCACTGCATCCTGGACAACAAGAGCGAGACTCCGTCTCAAAAAAAAAAAAAAAAAAAAAAAAAGGATTTTTGCAATCATTAACTTACTTCTTGCTGTCTGTTTTTATTGTCTTTGGCTGTCCTTCTTAACTTCTTCAAAGATTTCTAGTATATTTACACTCCTTAATCCTAAATCCAGTGTATGTTGGCTCTCATGGTAGTTTTCCATTTCATGTACTTGCTTGTATAATATAAATCCCTGTTCTTGGTGTTTTGTGTATTTATTTATTTGGCTGCCATTGTATTGAAAATTGTCTTGACAATTCATTTATGAACATCATTAGTACAGCAATATGTAATTCAAAACCAGCATGCTCAAATTTGTACTATTCTGGTTAGTTATTGCTATGTGTGTATTTTCAAATTTTTAAAGACTTAGAGAATAGTAAAACATATACTTAGCACAAATGATATCACTTCTTGGTACCTTTCTGTGAGTCCTTCTTCCCATAAGGAAATTAAATTGTTCTTTGTTTTCATGCTAAGTAGCATGAAAAAAAAGCTTTATTGAGATAAATCAAATTTAGAGCATTTTTATTACCTCAAAAAGAGCCCATATACATTAGCTCTCACCCACTCAATTCTCCCTCCTTGACTATTTTGGGTCCATTGCAATTCCAAGTGAATTTTAGAGTCAGTTTGTCAATTTACACAATGAGTATAGCTTGAATTCTGATAGGGATTGCGTTGAATCGCTACATCCATAATGGGTAATATTGCCAATCTTAATAAAATTTTCCATGAATGTGGGATGTTTTTCCATTTATTTGGATCATCTTTAATTTGTTGCAACAATGTTTTGTAGTTTTCAGAGTATAAATTTTACACTGTAAAGAAAACTTATTCCCAAATATTATTTTCTTTTTGATGCTATTGTAAGTGGAATTCTTTTCTTAATTTTATGTTCAGATTATTCATTGCAGATGGCTTAGAGATACAATTGTGTGTGGTTTTTGTTGTTTTGTTTTTGAGACAGGCTCATGCTCTGTTGCCCAGGCTGAAGTGCAGTGGCACAAACATGGCTCACTGCAGCCACAATCTCCTGGGCCCACCTGATTGTCCTGCCTCAGCCTCCCAAGTAGCTGAGACCACTAGACATGCACCACCATGCCTGGCTAATTTTTAATTTTTTTTGTAGAGACAGAGTCTTGCCATGTTGCCCAGGCTGGTCTCGAACTCTTGGGCTCAAGCAATCCTCTGGCCTTAGCCTCCCAAAGTTTTGGGATTATAGGCATGAGCCGCTGTGCCTAGCTCAGTTTGTGTGTGTGTGTGTATGTGTGTGTGTGTGTTTTAATATTGATCTTGTATCCTACAGCCTTTCTGAACTTACTTAGCTCTAATATTTTTTAGTGGGTTCTTTACGATTTTCTATAAACAAAACCATGTCATCTGTGAATATAGTTTTGTTTCCTTCTTTCTTTCTAATTTGGAAGCCTTTAACTATTTTCCCCCTTCCTTAATTGCTGTAACTAGTAGTTGTAATGTAACAGTGAACAAAAGTGGCAAGAAGAGATGTCCCTAGTCTTGTTTCTCATATAGGGGGAAAATATCTAATCACTCACCATTAAGTTTGATGTTTCTCTGCAGTTTTCTTAGATGCCCTTTATCAGATTGAGGAAGTTACCTTCTATTTCTAGTTTTTTTTTAGCGTTTTTATCTTGAAACAGTACAGTTGACCCTTGCACAACATGGCGATTGTGGGTGCTGACCCACTGCATAGTCTAAAATCCATGTGTAACTTTTGATTCTCCCAAAACTTGTCAATTAATAGCCTACTGTTAACCAGAAGCCTTACCAGTAACATAAAGTCAATTACCACATATTTTATATATGTATCATATAAAGAATATATTATTAAGAAAATCATGAGAGAAAATGTATGTACTATTTATTAAGTGGAAATGTTTCATGAGAAAAATCATCATTGTCTTCATGTTGGGTTGGCTGAGGAGGCAGAGGAGGAACTGGTTTTGCTGTCTTAAGGGTGGCAGAGGTGGAAGAAAATACTGGTGTAAGTGGATTTGTGAAGTTCAAACCAGTGTTGTTCAGGAGTCAATTGTAGTGGATTTTGCCAAATGCTTTTTGTTTGTTTGTTTTTTGAGACGGAGTTTTGCTCTTGTTGCCCAGGTTAGCATGCAATGGCATGATCTTGGCTCACTGCAACTTCTGCCTCCCAGGTTCAAGCAATTCTCCTGCCTCAGCCTCCTGAGTAGCTGGGATTTCAGGTGCCCAGCACCACGCCTAACTTATTTTTGTATTTTTAGTAGAGATGGGGTTTCACCATGTTGGCCAGGCTGGTCTCTAATTCCTGACCTCTTGTGATCCACCCGCCTTGGCCTCCCAAAATGCGAGATTACAGGCGTGAGCCACCATGCCTGGCTGCCAGATGCTTTTTCTATGTGTGTTGAGATGATCATGTAATTTTGTTTTCTATTCTATTGATATGATGCATTGAATTAATTGATTTTTGGATCTTAAACCAACCTTGCATTCCTGAGACAAACTCCACTTGGTTATGTTATATATAATTTTTAAATGTTGCTGGATTTGTTTTGCTAGTATTTTGTTGAGGATTTTTGCATCATTCTCATATGAGTATCGGTCTGTAGTTTTATTTTCTTGTGACTTTGTCTGATTTTAGAGTATCATAGTAATACTGGCCTCATAACATGAATTGGGAGATGTCTTCCCTCTTCTAATTTTTAGAAGAGTTTGTGGAGAATTGGTATCAATTTTTTTAAAAGAAGCAGCAATTGCTTATTTTTCTAATCAAGTGTCTATGCTGCTGAATCTTAAGGCCTCAACAAATGTTGCACCTTATTATTTCATTGAACAATAAGACCTTCTATTCTGATTATTCCTGGTAAATAGGAATAATCACTGGTTTCTCCAGTGGTTTCCACTTGCCAAAAACTCATGACAGATGACTTAACAAGGTGGCAACTGCTTTCAGGGGATTGTATCAGATGCATACTCATTTCCAGTGCAGCAGCTGTTGGCAATCTAGGACTTCTCTATCATGGTTGGCCAAGTAGTCCTGCTTTGGCTGCCAGAGCTTCATTCTGCTGAATATTACATTCCTGAAGTCTCATGGATATTCTTTTTGTCATTTAAAAATATTTCCATAAAGTGTTCTGAACAGGCTGGTCTCTTCAGGTTTTACATCTGTTGTGCAGTCTTAACACAGTCCAAAAAGCAGATTTCTGTAAGTTTATTGTCAGTCCCAAGAAATTCCTTCAACTGTTTAATCTGATCAGATTCTGGTATTTGTGCACCCATATTCTTTTGGTACATTTATTAGTCATCTTCTCTGATGCATGAGTTTCCTTTCTGTTCTCGTAAAGTAGTGTTCCAACCTTTGTTTGAATGTCTTCAGTGAGACGTGATTTCTTACCTAAGCACAGGCTCTCACATCTGACGTCAGTACAAGGCTGGAGGCCTACACTGCCAGTCGAGTCTGAGGATGGAGGATCAGGATCAGGGCAAGCATTGCAGCTGCTTTATCTAATTCTTCTTTAAACGTTCATTAGAATTCAATAGTGAAGCCATTCAGGGCTAGGCTTTTCTTTGTGGGTAGTTTCTTGATTACTAATTTAATCTCTTGTTATATAGGTCTGTTCAAGTTACCTATTTTTTCTTGAAATTTTTTTAGTCATTTGTGCCTTTCTAAGTATTTGTCCATTTCATCTAATAAATAATCTAATTTGTTTAATGGCTATTCTTTCTGACATTGATATAGCCACTTTGTCTTTCTTGTGGGTGTTGTTTGCATCACGTATCTTTTTTTTTTCCCAGACAGGGTCTTGCTTTGTTGCCCAGGCTGGAGTGCACTGGCAAGCAGAGGTTGCCACTCACTGGAACCTCTGATTCTCAGGTTTAAGTGATCCTCCCACCTCAGTCTCCTGAGTAGCTGGGATTACAGGTGCATACCATCATGCTTGGCTAATTTTTAAATTTTTTGCAGAGACGAGGTCTCACTGTATTGTCCAGGCTGGTCTTGAACTCCTGGCTCAAAGTGAAACCCCTGCCTTGGCATCTCAAAGTGCTGGGTTTACAGGTGTGAGCCAACACATCCAGCCTGCATGATATATTTTTCCACCCTTGTACTTTCAATCTGTTAGTAACTTTCTATCTACAGTGTGTCTCCTGTTGACCCACATAACTGTCTTTTATGTATAGTTATTAGAACTATTGATAAGAAAATGTGAAAGTATAGTCCCATTATCTTATTTGAGTGGAATCAGTAGACTATTTCATAAAATGTATTCTAGTTTATAGTTTAGAATAGTTTGTTTTTCATGGCTTTTGAGAAAAACATTTGAATGAGCTTACATTTCGTTGCATTTAAAATTTCTGGGTTTTTGTTGTTGTTGTTGTTGTTGTTTTGAGACGCAGTCTCTCTCTGTTGCCCAGGCTGAAGTGCAGTGGTGTGATCTTGGCTCACTGCAACCTCTACCTCCCAGGTTCAAATGATTCTTGTACCTCAGCCCCCTGAGTAACTGGGACTGCAGGTACATGCCACGACCTGGCTAATTTTGTATTTTTAGTAGAGATGGGGTTTCGCCCTGTTGGGCAAGCTGGTCTCAAACTCCTGACCTCAGGTGATCTACCTGACTCAGTCTCCCAAAGTGCTGGAAGTACAAGTATGAGCCACTGCGCCTGGCCAAAATTTCTGTTTTTTAATGAATCCAAAGTTCATGTTTTTTTTTCTTCCCAATGCCATGGTACATATCATCACCAAAAACAGTAGTGATTTTGCTTCAGTGAACACTGAATTTTAATATTATTGGTAGAATGGCTATATCGATCAGGGTTTTACACTTATAGTACAGTATACTTGCAATGTAGGTAGGCCTCATCCTTTGTAATTAATTAATTAGCTTGTAATTATATAAGCTAATCTAAATTTTCATATTTTCAGTTTTAACATTTGGACTTTTGAGTTACATTTCTTATATTTTGATTTTTTTCTATAAATTGTAAAACCAGAAAGACAACACTAGAATCAATTAAATGCAAGATTGAAAGGGTTTCATAATGTAAAAGAGCAATCTTGTTTTTGAAATGTTCAGTTTACAGTAAGGATCGAGTAGCTCTGCAGCTACCGATTTGGGAAATACCTGAGGTTTTTTTTCCCCTTGCACTTAAAGGCTGTTTTAGCCCTGAAGCTGGCTAGTAAGGACACAGACTTTAGAGTGCCACGACAGTTCCATAACAGGAGTGAATTGAAGAAGAGAAGCAGTGGAGTCAGGAGCCTCACAAATTAAAGACAACTGGTGAAGAGAAAAACCGTTTATTTTCGATACTTAAGATGGCTGAGCCTGTAATTCCAGCAGTGCTTTGGGAGGCTGAGGCAGGTGGATCACGAGGTCAGGAGATCGAGACCATCCTGGCTAACACGGTGAAACCCTGTCTCTACTAAAAATACAAAAAATTAGCCGGGCATGGTGGGCACCTGTAGTCCCAGCTACTCAGGAGGCTGAGGCAGGAGAATGGTGTGAACCCGGGAGGTGGAGCTTGCAATGAGCAGAGATCACACCACTGCACTCCAGTCTGGGCGACAGAGCGACACTCTGTCTCAAAAAAAAAAAAAAAAAAAAAAAAAAAAAAAAAAAAAAAAAGATGGCCGAATAGGAAGAGCTCCAGTCTGCAGCTCCCAGCAAGACCAAGACAGAAGGCGGGTGATTTCTGCATTTCCAACTAAGGTACCCAGTTCATCTCATTGGGACTAATTAGGCAGTGGTTGCAGCCCACAGAGGGTGAGCAGAAGCAGGGTGGGGTATCACCTCACCTGGGAGGTGCAAGGAGCTGGGGGACCTCCTTCCCCCAGCCAAGGGAAGCCACGAGGGACTGTGCTATCCAGCCCAGATACCATGCTTTTCCTATGGTTTTTGCAATCCGCAGATCAGGAAATTCCATCGTGTGCCTACACCACCAGGGCCTTGGGTTTCAAACACAAAACTGGGCGGCTGTTTAGGCAGACACTTAGCTAGTTGCAGGAGTTTTTTTCCTACCCCAGTGGCACCCGGAATCCCAGCGAGACAGAACTGTTAACTCCCCTGGAAAGGGGGCTGAAGCCAGGGAGCCACGTGGTCTTGCTTAGAGGGTCCCACTCCCACGGAGCCCAGTAAGCTAAGAACCACTGGCTTAACATTCTCACTGCCAACACAACAGTCTGAAATTGACCTGGGACCATTGGGCTTGGTAGGGGGAGGGGCCTCTGCAATTACTGAGGCTTGAGTAGGTGGTTTTTCCCTGACAGTACTAAGGTGGCGGGGAGGTTTGAACCAGGTGGAATTCACCACAGTGCAGCAAAGCAGCTGTGGCCAGACTCCCTGTCTATATTCCTCCTCACTGGACAGGGTATTTGTGAAAGAAAGGTAGCAGACCTAGTCAGGGGCTTATGGATAAAACTCCCATCTCCCTGGGACAGAGCACCTGAGGGAAGGGACGGCTGTGGGCACAGCTTCAGAGGACATAAACTTTCCTGCCTGGTGGCTCTGAAGAGAACAGCTGATACTGACAAGGAGGATTCTCCCAGAACAGTGCTTGAGCTCTGCTTAGGGACAGACTGCCTCCTCAAGTGGGTTGAGGAGACTCCGTGCCTTCTCACTGGGAGAGAACTGCCAACAGGGGCCAACAGACACCTCAAACAGGAGAGCTCTGGCTGGCATCAGGCTGGTGCCCCTCTGGGACGAAGCTTCTAGAGGAAGGACCAGGCAACAATCTTTGCTGTTCTGCAGCCTCCATTGGTGATACCCAGGCAAACAGGGTCTGGAGTGGACTTACAGCAAACTGCAGCAGACCTGCAGAAGAGGTGCCTGACTGTTAGGAGAAAAACTAGCAAACAGAAAGCAACAACCTCAACATCAACAAAAAGGACCCCCACACAAAAACCCCATCCAAAGGTCATCAGCCTCAAAGATCAAAGGTAGATAAATCCATGATGATGAGGAAAAACCAGCGCAAAAACGGTGAAAATTCCAAAAACCAGAATGCCTCTTTGCCTCCAAATAATTGCAGCTCCTCTCCAGCAAGGGCACAAAACTGGACGGAGCAACCCCAAGACACCTAATAGTCAGATTCTCCTCTGAGCTGAAGGACCATGTTCTAACCCAGTGCAAGGAAGCTAAGAACCTTGATAAAAGGTTATAGGAACTGCTAACTAGAATAACCAGTTTAGAGAGGAACATAAATGACCTGATGGGGCTGAAAAACACAGCATGAGCACTTCATGAAGCATACACAAGTATCAATAGCCAAATCGATCAAGCAGAAGAAAGGCTATCACAGATTGAATATCAACTTATTGATATAAGGTGTGAAGACAAGATTAGAGAAAAAAAAATAAAATGGAATGAACAAAACCTCCAAGACATGTGAGACTATGTGAAAAGACCAAACCTATGATTGATTGGTGTACCTGAAAGTGACAGGGAGAATGGAACCAAGTTGGAAAACACACTTCAGGATATTATCCAGGAGAACTTCCCCAACCTAGCAAGACAGGCCAACACTCAAATTTGGGAAATACGGAGAACACTGCAAAGATACTCCTCGAGAAGAGCAACCCCAAGACACCTAATCATCAGATTCTCCAAGGTTGAAATGAAGGAAAAAATATTAAGGGCAGCCATAGAGAAAGATCAGGTTACCTAGAAAAGGAAGCCCATCAGACCAATAGCAGATCTCTCTGCAGAAACCCTACAAGCCAGAAGAGAGTGGGGGCCATTATTCAACATTCTTAAAGAAAAGAATTTTCAACCCAGAATTTCATATCCAGCCAAACTAAGCTTCATAAGCTAAGGAGAAATAAAATCCTTTTCAGAGAAGGAAATGCTGAGGGATTTTGTCACCACCAGGCCTGCCTTACAAGAGCTCCTGAAGGAAGCACTAAATGTGGAAAGGAAAAAGTGGTACTAGCCACTGCACAAACACACCAAAATATAAAGACCAATGACACTATGAAGAAACTGCTTCAATTAGTGTGTAAAATAACCTGCTAACATCATGATGACAGGATCAAATTCATATATAATAATATTAACCTTAGCTGTACATGGCCTAAATGCCCCAATTAAAAGACACGGACTGGCAAATTGGATGAAGAGTCAAGATCCATCGGTGTGCTGTATTCAGGAGACCCATCTCACTTGCAAAGACACACATAGGCTCAAAATAAAGGGATGGAGGAATGTTTACCAAGCAAATGGAAAGCAAAAAAAAAGCAGGGGTTGCACTTCTAGTCTCTGATAAAACAGGCTTTAAACTAACAAAGATCAAAAAAGACAAAGAAGGGCATTACATAATGGTAAAGGGATCAATGCAACAAGAAGAGCTATCGTAAATATATATGCATCCACTACAGGAGCACCCAGATTCATAAAACAAGTTCTCAGAGACCTACAAAGATACTTAGACTTCCACACAATAATAGTGGGAGACTTTAACACCCCACTGTCAATATGAGATCAATGAGACAGAAAATTAACAAGGTTATTCAGGACTTGAACTAAGCTCTGGACCAAGCAGACCTAATAGACATGGAGTTGCTACAGAACTGTCTACCCCAAATCAACAGAATATACATTCTTCTCAGCAGCACATGGCACTTATTCTCAAATCAACCACATAATTCAAAGTAAAACACTCCTCAGCAAATGCAAAAGAATGGAAATCATAACAGTCTCTCAGACCACAGTGCAATCAAATTAGAACTGAGGATTAAGAAACTCACTCAAAACCACCCAACTACATGGAAATTCAACAACCTGCTCCTGAATGAATATTGGGTAAATAATGAAATTAAGGCAGAAATAAAGAAGTTATTTGAAACCAATGAGAACAAAGAGAAAACGTACCAGAATCTAGGACACACCAAAAGCAGTGTTAAGAGGGAAATTTATAGCACTAAGTGCCCACTTCAGACAGCTGGAAAGATCTGAAATCAACACCCCAACATCACAATTAAAAGAACTAGAGAAGCAACAGCAAACAAATTCAAAAGCTAGCAGAAGACAAGAAATAACTAAGATCACAGCAGAACTGAAGGAGGTACAGACATGAAAAACCCTTGAAAAAAATCAGTGAATCCAGGAGATGGTTTTTTGAAAAGATTAACCAAATAGATAGACTACTAGCTAGACTATTAAAGAAGAAAAGAGAGAAGAATCAAATGGACACAATAAAAAATTATAAAGTGGATATCACCACTATTCTCAGAGAAATACAAACTACCAACAAAGAATACTATAAACACCTCTATGCAAATAAACCAGAAAATCTAGAAGAAATGGATACATTCCTGGATACATTCCTGGACACATATACCCTCCCAAGACTAATCCAGGGAGAAGTTGAATCCCTGAATAGACCAATAACAAGTTCTGAAATTGAGGCAGTAATTAATAGTCTACCAACCAAAAAAAGCCCAGGACCATACAGATTCACATCCGAATTCTACCAGAGGTTCAAAGAGGAGCTGGTACCATTCCTTCTGAAACTATTCCAAACAATTGAAAAAGAGGGAGTCCTCCCTAACTCATTTTATGAAGCCAGCGTCATCCTGATTCCAAAACTTGACAGAGACACAACAAAAAAAGAAAATTTCAGGCCAATATCCCTGATGAACATCCATGTGAAAATCCTCAATAAAATGCTGGCAAACGAATCCAGCGACATGTCAAAAAGCTTATCCACCACAATCAAGTCAGCTTGACATGTAAGGCTGGTTCAACATACGCAAATCAACAAATGTAATCTATCACATAAACAGAACCAATGACAAAAACCATATGATTATCTCAATAGATGCAGAGAAGTCCTTTGATAAAATTAAACATCCTTCATGCTAAAAACTCTCAAAAAACTAGATATTGATGGAACATATCTCAAAATATAAGGGCTATTTATGACAAATCCATAGCCAATATCATACTGAACAGGCAAAAGCTGGAAGCATCCCCTTTGAAAACCAGCACAGACAAGGATGCCCTCTCTCACCACTCCTATTCAACATAGTTTTGGAAGTTCTGACTAGAGCAATCTGGCAAGAGAAAGAAATAAAGCGTATTTAAATAGGAATAGAGGAAATCAGATTGTCTCTGTTTGCAGATGACATGATTGTATATTTAGAAAATCCCATCGTCTCAGCCCAAAACCTCCTTAAGCTGATAAGCAGCTTCAGCAGTCTCAGGATACAAAATCAATATGCAGAAATCACAAGCATTTCTATACATCAATAATAGACAAGCAGAGAGCCAAATCATGAGTGAACTCCCATTCACAATTGCTACAAGAGAATAAAATACCTAGGAATACAACTTATAATGGATGTGAAGGACCTCTTCAAGGAGAACCAGAAACCACTGCCCAAAGAAATAAGAGAGGATGCAAACAAATGGAAAAAAAATTCAATGTTCATGGATAGGAAGAATCAATATTGTGAAAATGGCCATATTGCCCAAAATAATGTATAGATCCAATGCTATTCCCATCAAGCTTCCATTGACTTTCTTCGCAGAGTTAAAAAAAAAAAAAAAAAACCTTAAATTTCATATGGAACCAAAAAGGAGCCTGTGTAGCTAAGACAATCCTAAGCAAAAATAACAAAGCTGGAGGCATCATGCTACCTGACTTCAAACTGTACTACAAGGCAACAATAACCAAAACAGCATGGTACTGGTACCAAAACAGATATATAGACCAATGAAACAGAACAGAGGCCTCAGAAATAATACCACACATCTACAACCATCTGATCTTTGACAAATCTGACAAAAACAAGCAATGGGGAAAGGATTCCCTGTTTAATAAATGGTGTTGGGAAAACTGGCTAGCCATATGCAGAAAATTGAACCTGGATCACTGCCTTACACATTATACAAAAAGTAACCAATATGGATTAAGGACTTAAATGTAAAACCTAAAACCATAAAAACCCTAGAAGAAAACCTAGGCAATACCATTCAGGACATAGGCATGGGCAAAGACTTCATGACTAAAACACCCAATGCAATTGCAGCAAAAGCCAAAATTGACAAATGGGATCTAATTAAACTAAAGAGCTTCTGCACAGCGAAAGAAACTATCATCAGAGTGAACAGGCAGCATACAGAATGGGAGAAAATTTTTGCAATGTATCCATCTGACAAAGGTCTAATATCCAGAATCTACAGGAACTTAAACAAATTTGCAAGAAAATAACAACCCCATCAAAAATTGGGCAAAGGATATGAATGGACACTTCTCAAAAGAAGATGTGCAACCAACAAACATGAAAAATTGCTCATGATCATTGGTAATTAGAGAAATGCAAATCAAAACAACAATGAGATACCATCTCATGCCAGTTAGAATGGCGATCATTAAAAAGTCAGGAAACAACAGTTGCTGTTGAGGTTGTGGAGCAATAGGAATGCTTTTACACTGTTGGTGGGAGTGTAAATTAGTTCAACCATTGTAGAAGACAGTGTGGCAATTCCTCAAGGATCTAGAACCAGACATACCATTTGACCCAGCAATCCCATTACTGGGTATGTACCCAAGGGATTATAAATCATTCTCCTATAAAGACACATGCACACATGTGTTTATTGTAGCACTATTTACAATAGCAAAGGCTTAGAACCAACCTGATGCCCGTCAATGATAGATAGAGAAAATGTTTCACAGAGACACCATGGAATACTATGCAGCCATAAAAAAGGATGAGTTCATGTCCTTTGCAGGGACATGATGAAGCTGGAAACCATCATTTTTAGCAAAGTAACATGGAAACAGAAAACCAAACACCACATGTTCTCATTAATAAGTGGGAGTTGAACAATGAGAACACATGGACACAGGGAATGGAGCATAACATACCTGGGCCAGCTGGTGGGTAGGGGTCAAGGGGAGGGAGAGGATTAGGACAAATACCTATTGCATGCAGAGCTTAAAACTTAGATGATGGGTTGATAGGTGCACCAAACCACCATGGCACATGTATACCAACGTAACAAACCTGCACGTTCTGCACATATATCCCAGAACTTAAAGTTAAAAAAAAAAAAAAAAAGCCAGGCGCAGTGGCTCATGCCTGTAATCCCAGCACTTTGGGAGGCTGAGGCAGGTGGATCACAAGGTCAGGAGATCGAGACCATCCTGGCTAAAATGGTGAAACCCTGTTTCTACTAAAAATACAAAAAATTAGCCAGGCGTGGTGGCGGGCATCTGTAGTCCCAGCTACTTGGGAGGCTGAGGCAGGAGAATGGCATGAACACAGGAGGTGGAGCTTGCAGTGAGCTGAGATTGTGCCACTGCACTCTAGCTCTGGCGACAGAGCGAGACTCTGTTTCAAAGAAAAAAAAACTTCAGTTTACTTGATTTTGCTTATAGAGTTCTTTGAGAATTTAAATCATCCTTTCTGAATTACAGAAAGTCATAGATTAGAAGTGTAGCTTTAAAATGCTCTAGATTACTCTGAATTAAGAAAAAGGGTTTCCTTTGTCCAGAATAAGCATCAATTTAAAACAGCATTTAAAAACAAGTATACAACAAATTGGTATACGAATTATAACACAAGCAACTAAATCACTGACTTTGATTAGTCTCTCTACTGATTACTACTGTTGAACAGAAGTTGTGTGTAAGAATAGGAGAAGGTGAACTCATTGTCTTGAGCATGTGGAATCAGTTTTTGTCTGAGGCCAGATAGCAATTTTTATCTTATTTTCAGTATAGCAGATCCTATGCTGTCCTGATAAGAATTACCTGCACAGCCTCATTGACTACCAGTAACTCTTTGAATTTTTTCCTAGAAAAATTGGCATCTCTGTTACCCCTATACAATTCCTTCATAAACAGCAGAAATTTCCCCCATGAAACCTTTCCTTTAACCTTAACATTCTTTGATAATTATTTATGAAGTCCTTAAATAATTATTAAAACAAGTATTGGTTTTGAATACATACCAGCTTTGGAATACTGCTTAAGGAAACCATGATAAACTCCAACTCCTTTATGATTATTTAGAGGAATATATCTATTTGTTATAGTCTTAAGGAAAACCTTGTCAACATATTAGATGATAGAAACAGTCATAACCAGCGACCACCAGGTTTGGTGGGAACTCTTGATGTGAAGGGTCTACTCCATGTTCTGCCAACCAAATAACTAAGTCATTTTGGGAAAATGATTCAGCTGACTTGATCTGTTACATGATTCCTAAGGTCTGTTATAGCTCCAATATTTCATGGCATCACTCCACTTTAATGTATTATCTATCTTAAAAAAGTTAAACAGAAAGATCAATTAGCACTTATATTAAATTTGAGTTGCTGAATATTTTATTTTTTCTCACTTCCACTCACTGCTTCCACTATTTGGGTAATGATTGTTGGAGCTGTATGCATTTATAATGCATTAAGCACAGTGTGGTATATCACTAAAACTTCATTACAAATATTCATTCCATACATTTGTCTGTACTGGGGTCAGTTTTTTTCCCCTTCTTCTTTTTAAAGACAGGGTCTTGCTCTGTCTCCTCCTGTCTTGGTCTCCCAATGTGCTAGAATTACAGGCATGAGACACTGCACCTGCTCTTTTCTAGTTTTATTTGTCTATCTGAAGAGTTTATTATTTGGCTAAGCTCACATGGCAAGGTAGGTATCATGAAGTGTTCAAACCCAGCTTTTCTGCTAATGTTCTTGTGAGATAAACCAACTATTAGTAAAGATACTTGCTTCCTAATCAAGATTACTTGGAATTGTTAAGAGAGTATGTATGTATGTATAAGTTAACTTTTTAAAAACTTCTCTGCTGCCTGGAGGAATAATGAAATGACCCAAAGGGATAGAAGCAAAATATTTCAGATAGTACATAACGTATATACTTAGCCTTGTGCAATCAAGAATTAATGATATAATGTGTATGGAGTAGTATTTAACTTTATTTCGTTATAAGCCCTTTTGGGATAGTGGTTGTTCCACATAACTTTTATCTTCTTTAATGCTTAGTATCTGCTAGAAATGTAGTCTGTGGGATCATAAGAGTTGGGGAAGATTTACGGATAGCATTTTCAGAGACTGAACAGAAAAGCATATTGTCATTTGGAAAAATTTTAAAAGTGTCTAACTTTTATTCAGGACCATTTGCTTTTATTTTCCTGTTGTTATTTATTTCTATTATCTTGTTTACAGTTGAAATTTGGACAATTGGTCTGTATCTTTTCTAATTTTCATTATATATAAAGACTCAGGTTTCCTCTTTCCTTATGTGTTTGTTGGTAAACATTAGGTGCTATTTTTAAGTTTTCAATTCTCAGGCATAGTGCTACTTATCCATGTTATTTATATAAGCAAATGAGCATATTTGCCAATCAATCCACGGTAAGAAACACAATTTAAGTTCCTACCAAGGATACCTCTGTGTGTGTGTATGTGTGTGTATGTATCTGAAATATTTCACTAAATAATTCATATTGTTAATACCTCAACCATATCTTGATATTCTGTTAGCTTTTTAAATGATGGTTGTGACCAACTACAGTTCACATTTTTCACTAGTGAATCACACTCTGCAGCATTAAAATCACCGTGAAATAGATTAATTAGAATAAATGAAGTGTTCTTTTTTCATTCTGTTTGTACAGTAGATATTATTGGATTATTTTATAAAATACCCATTTTATAAATTGGATGGTATATTATAAATGGATAGTAGGATTTTTCCTTTCTTCATTTTGTACCAAGAGAATAAAAAACACTCCTGTTCAGTACATCTCTAGCAAGCCTATTTCAACATCCAATGTCTCAAATAATTAATTTTTCTATACGTTAGTCACCCTTACACCTAAACGTTACAGTGCTTCAGTATAACTTCTATGTAAACATTATTAATCCCATTTACAGATGGGAACCAGAGTGTTGGGAGACAGGTCATGGATTTCTCATGTTCCTGCACAGTCTGAGTGTTCTAAGGAGAGGCATTTACAGTGCCAATTGTATAAGGAGAAATTTCAGGACAGTAAAACTACTGACATGTCCCTCCCTGGAGACATCCAAGGATAGTAAAAATAAAAGACCTTCTCTTCCCCTTCCCAGAGGAGATTTGCTTATATTTGAGTGTAATGAGCAATCTTTCTGGGCAGAGCAGGGTGGCAAACCAATAGATCAGAGTTCCTTCATTTGGGGGTTACTCTCCTGTGATGCTCTCTACTGTATGCACTAGTAACATCCATCCCTTACTGCATTGCCTCATGGAGATTGGAGCTCAGGGAACTGGTCTAAATATATTGTTCTAGCTGCTGCTTTTGTTACGAGTAATAAATTGTCTTTGTTTCTGATCCACAGTTCTTGTGTCCTTATGTCATTGTGTGTGTGTGCATATGTGTATGCAGGAGAACGAATGCGGCAGATTGAAGAGCAGTTGAATATCAGACCTTTGTAGTGTGGTGGTGGTGATGATGGTGTTGAGACAGAATTTTGCTGTGTTACCCAGTCTGGTGTGCAGTGGCGCAAGGCTCATTTCAGCCTTCGAACTTTCAAACTCCATGGGCTCAGGTGATCCTCCCAGCTGGTACTGAAGGCACACCCCACCATACCCAGTGATTTTTTTTTTTTTTTTTTTAAGAGACAGGTTTTTGTCATGTTGCCGAGGCTGGTCTCAAACTCTTGGGCTCAAGCAATCCACCCACCTCAGCCTCCCAAAGTGCTGGGGTTATGGGCATAAGCCACCATGCCTAGCCCTTTGTGATTTTTTTAACTTAACTCTGGCTCACACAATTTAACTGTAGGTCTGTTTGTAAACCTGAAGCGCTTTCTATGCTTTCTTCCTTACATAGACAGATAAAATAAGTAGAAAATATGGTGCTAATGACTAGTATTTGGTATAAGTAGATAAATGTTTTCTATCACATTTGCATGCTTATAATCTGTGATCAATGAGCAGTCTGAATATTTTTCCCTCCATCCTCATAAGTTAAACTAAAAAAAAGTTATAGATTGAGGCTGGGACATCTGGTGGCGAAATTATATTTATATGAACAGAGTTTGTGTATATACATATATATTTCAGAATATATTGAAAAATAAAAGTGTAATGACCTTGATAAAAATGAAATATTCACTTAAAAACTCCATTTAATAATGCCCACAGGAAAGAAATGCTTCTAGAATTTTTTAACTAATCATTTTTCTCAGTACTTTTGATTGTCATGCAAACTAAAGAAATGGACTTAATGAACAATTTAGTTACAATAATAAAGTTTCAAAAATTCTAAATTTACCTCATAATTGCAGCAGATGCAAAATTATTTCATATCTTTATACTCGTTATGAAATTACCTCATATCCAAAAATATTTATGTCAAGTGACAGGCTTTTGCAGCATTTTTGATATTATTAACCTTGTAATATATAATTAACTTTGTAAGTTAACCTTGTGGAACTTTTAAGGGAAATGCATTAACTTAGCATTAATATAGACTTCTAAAATTCACTGTGATGTAGAACATTTGATTTAATGTTGTCTGTGTCTAATACAAAATAACTGTGGTCCACTTACTTATTTCAAATTTTATTCTCAAAGGTACCTACTAGATTATGTGTGAAGAAGTTTGTGACCAAAGTAATATAACTGATTCTGTTTTGAAAATCTAGAATAAAGTTTATGCAAAAGCATATGGATTATTTCTTTATGAATGCAGTTTTATACTAAAAACTCCTCCATACCCACGTAAGTAGATATATTCTCATAGTGATGTAGAAAACTGACAAAACTTTTCATCCTCAGAGCTAGGAATTCTTGTGTTTGGCCACAAGGGAAAGACAAAGGTATTAGAATTTTAAATAAGCTATCATCAACAAATACTACATCTCTCCAGCTCCATTCATAAATATAGCAGCATTTTGGAAGTGCAGATGAATCGAACATAGTTAATTGAGAAAAATTTTTAGTAACATACATAATTTGTAAATATTGAATCGTTTTTTAAATGATACTCTGAGTCATAATTATTTCAAATTGTACATAATGCTAGAAGAAACTAGGATAATAGCAGAATAAGTTACAGTGACTAAAATCATAGGTTTTTTTAAGAGATTGGGGAGTCTCTGTGGTGCCCAGTCTGGAGTGCATTGGTACAATCATAGCTCACTGTAACCTTGACTCCTGGCTTCAAGCAATCCTCCTGTCTCTGCCTTCCTTTTGTAGTTTCAGGTCTTAACATTTAAGTCTTTCATCCATTTAGAGTTGATTTTTATACATGGTATAAGATGAGGATCTAGTTTGATTCTTCTCCATATGTATATCTTTGGTCTATATATTTATTTATATGACAGTACCATGCTGTTTTGGTTACTGTAGCTTGGTAATATAATTTGAATTTGTGTAGTGTGATGCCGCAGCTTTCTCTTTTTGCTCAGGATTATTTTAGCTATTTGGGGTCTTCTGTGGTTCCATGTGAATTTTAGGATTTGTTTTTTCTATTTCTGTGAAGAATGCCTTTGGTATTTTCATAGAGATTGCATTTAATCTGTAGCTCACTTTGGTTAGTAAAGATATTTTAACAAGGCCGAGCATGGTGGCTCATGCCTGTAATCTAGCTCTTTGGGAGGCTGAAGTGGGAGGATTGCTTGAGGCCAGGGATTCAAGACCAGCCTAGGCAACATGGCGTGACCGTCTCTACAAAAAAATATTTTTTTAATTAGCTAGGCATGGTAGCATACACTTGTAGTCCTGTCTACTTGGGAGGCTGAAGCAGGAGGATCCTTTGGGCCCAAGTGGTCAAGGCTGCAGTGAGCTATAATCATGCCACTGCACTCTAGCCTGAGCAACAGAGAGAGATCTTATCTCTGTGTAAAAGAAAAAGAAATGTAATTAAAGGAAAAAAACATTTTAACAACAGTCTTTCAATTCCAGAACATGGGATGTCTTTTTTTCCTTTTCTCTTCAGTTTCTTTCATCAGTGTTTTATAATTTTCCTTGTATAGATCTTTCATCTGCTTGGTTAAATTTATTTCCTGGTTATTTTATTTTTTTGTAGCTATTGTAAATGGTTTGCTTTCTTGATTTCTTTTTCAGGTTGGTTGCTCTTAGTGTATAGAAATTCTACTGACTTTTGTATGTCGATTTTGTACCTGACAACTTAATAAATTCACTTATCAGTTCTAATATAATATGGTCTAATTAATATATTAGACTAGAAGTATAAGATCTCTCCTGGAGAATGTTCCATGTACCGATGAGAAGAATGTGTATTCTGTGGCAGTTGGATGAAATGTTCTGTAAAGGTCTGTTAGGTTTATTTGGTCTAGAGTATAGTTTAGCTTCACTGTTTGAAGTTAAACACTGATGTTCTTACATTTCTTATAAGAACATTTTATGTTTCTTATGTATAAGAACACTGATGTTTTTATATTTCTAGTCTAATAATGTATTATTAAACTAAAAATATAAGATTTCTCCTGGAGAATGTTCCATGTCCTGATGAAAAGAATGTGTATTCTGTAGCAGTTGGATGAAATGTTCTGTAAATGTCTTAGGTTTATTTGGTCTAGAGTATAGTTTTTTACTTCAGTGTTTGTTGATTTTCTGTTGGGATGATCTGTCCATTGCTGAAAGTAGGAAATTGAAATCCCCTACTATTATTGTATTTATCTCTTGCTCTTGCTCTTATGTATTCACACTTGCTCTCTCTCATGCTCTCTCTCTCTCTCTTTCCCTTTGTATCTAATAATATTTGCTTTATATATTTGGGTACACCAATGTTGGGTGCATATATATTTACTATTGTTATATCCTTTTGCTGAATTGACCCCTTTATCATTATATTATGATCTCCTTTGTCCCTTTTTACAGTTTTTGACTTAAAGTCTATTTTGCCTAATGTAATTATAGGTATTCCTGCCCTTTTCTGGTTTTTATTTGAATAGAATATCTTTCTGCATCCCTTCACTTTCAGCATCTATGTGTCTTTATAGGTGAAATGAGTTTCTTGTAGGCAGCATGTATCTGGGTCTTGTTTTTAAAATCCATTCACCCACCCTGTGTCTTTATTTGGGTTTTATTTGAGATGGAGCCTCACTCTGTCCCCCATGCTGGAGTGCAGTGGTGTGATCTCGGCTCACTGCAACCTCCCAGCTCCCTGGTTCAAGCGATTCTTCTGCCTCAGCCTCCCAAGTAGCTGGGACTACAGGCGTGCACCACCATACCTGGCTAATTTTTGTATTTTTAGTAGAGACGGTTTCACTATGTTGGCCAGGCTGGTCTCAAACTCCGGACCTCATGATCCACCCGCCTCGGCCTCCCAAAGTGTTGGGATTACAGGCGTGAGCCACTGCGCCCGGCCTATCCTGTGTCTTAATTGGAGCATTTAGTTCATTTATATTCAGTATTATTGATAGATAAGGTTTTACTACTCTTATTTTGTTACCTGTTTTCTAGTTGTTTTTAACTTTTCTTCTGCTTCTTTTCTTACTGTCTTTCTTTGTGGTTAGGTGATTTTCTCTTAAGAGTACATTTTAATTTATTGCTTTTTATCCATTTTTGCTCTGTGGTTACCAAGAGGCTTATAAATAAACATCCTGTAGTTATAGCAAGTATTTAAAACTGATAATCAACTTAACTTTGATTGGAAAAAAAACACACAAAAGTGAACATTAACTTCCTTCTCCCCCTTCATTTTGAATTTCTGATGTCACAGTTCACATTTTTATATTGCCTATCTTGTAACAAATTGTTGTAGTTATTATTTTTAATAGTTTTGTCTTTTAGTCATCTTACTACAGATATTAGTGTTTTAAACACTGCAAATACAATATTAATATAACACTCATTTTAGTGTTTCTTCCAGTTTGAAGAAGTTTTTAAAGCATTTCTTATTGGACAAGTCTGATTATGATAAATTCCCTCAGCTTTTGTTTGTCTAAGAAAGTCTTTATTTCTCCTTCAGTTTTGAAGGATAATTGTGCTGAGCACAGTAATCTTGGTTGACAGTTTCTTCCCCACCAGCATTCCAAATATATTGTTCCACATTTTCCTGGCTTATAAGGTTTCTGCTGATAAGTCTGCCACCAGGCATATTGGATCTTCCTTGCATGTTATTTACTTCTTTCCTTTCAGTGATTTCAGAAGTTTTTCTTTGTGCCTTTGACCTTTGTGAGTTTGATTATAATGTGTCCTAGAGTAGTCTTCTTTGTGTTTAATCTAATTAGTGATCTTTGACCTTAGTCTACCTGAATATTTATATCTTTTTTCAGGTATGGAAAGTTTTCTGTTATCATTTCCTTGTATAAGTTTTCTACCCCTTTGTCTTTCTCAGTCCTTCTTTGACTTCAGTAACCTGAATATTTGCCCTTTTGATGTTGTCCCATAGATTTTGTAAGCTTTCTTTCTTCCTTTTCTTTTTTTTTCTCTTCTCACCATATTTTTAATCATTTTTCTTTGAGCTCACTGATTCTTTTATTTGGTTAATTCTGCTTCTGTTGCTCTCTATTGAGATTTTCGCTTCATTAATTTTTTTTTTAGTTGCAGGATTTCTGGTTTTTAAAAAAAGTTATTTGAGTCTCTTATATTTCTTTCACAATTTTCTGAATTGATTCTTCATGTTTTCTTTAAGTTCTTTGAGCTGTCTTCAAACAGGTATTTTGAATTTTTGGAGAGATCACATATCTCGGTCACTTTCAGGTTAGTCTGTGGTACCTTATTTTGTTCTTTTGGTGTGATGTATTTCCCTAAATGTTCTCAATGCTTTAGAAGTGTGATGATGTCTGTGCATTGAGGGATTTGTAATTTATTTTAGTCTTCCCAGCCTGGCTTTGTTTGTGCCTGTCCTTCTTCAAGAGGCCTTCCAGGGATTCTAAAGCTGACTTACTATTGCATTCCCTGAGCCTCTGACCAATTACAGCCATCTCAGCACTAGAGTATGCTTTAAGCCCAGGTTTTCTGAGTCCTGCAAGGGCTCCAAGGTTGACACAGCTTTCTGGCCCAGATGGACCTCGGGAAGACCCAAGGGAGGTACTTGGGCTGCCTGGGAATGCTGTCCAGACACCTGAAGCCAGAAGACTCTCCTAGTGGTCCTGATGGGTATGCCTCCCAACAAATCTCTGCACAGATGGGATAGGTCCCTGACTACAAAGAGAGTGGCTGGAGTTGAGACTGTGCGTCTTTGGAATCTACTGTGGAAAGGAGGCTGATTGGCTCACCTCATTGACTCAGATTGGCATGCATCACCCAACAGGTCCCAGTATCTGGGCAGTTTCTTGACTGCAGCAAGAGGGGTTGGAGCCAAGACTGGGCCCCTTCAGTATCTACTATGGATATGCCTGTCACATGGATCCAGTTGGGCGTGTGTCTCCCAGCAAGCCCCTCCATAGATGGAATGATTCCCTGACTACAGCAGGAGAGGCTGGAGGTGTGACTGTGCCCCCTTGGGATTTGCTATGGAACAGAGGATTGAGAGCCTGGTCTTGGCTCAGAGGGGTGTGCATCGCCCTGAATGTTCCTGCACATACAGGATATTTCCCCAACTGCAGTGAGACGAGCCAAAGCTGTAACTGCACCACCCTGGGATCTGCTGTTGGATGGAGGTTGATGTGCTTGTCATGTTGGCTCAGATGGGCGTATGTCTCCCAGGAGGTCTCTGCATAGACAGGAGAATTCCCTAACAGCAGGAGGAGGGTCTGGATCTGAGACTGGACCCTCTCAGGATCTGCTGTGGGATGGTGGCTGGAGAACCTGGTCTGAGCATGCATCTCACTGGTAGACCCTGTAGACAAGATAGTTTCCTGGTTGCAGCAGGAAAGGCTGGAGCTGAGACTGGGCTCCCTCAGGATCTCCTGTGTTGCAGAATCTGGAGAGCCTGTCTTGTTTGCCTGGACAGATACCCCTCTTCCAGCAGATCTCTGCACAGAATTATTTTCAGACCACAGCAAGAAGGGTCAGAGCTGAGAATGGACCACCTGAGGATCTGCTGTGGGATGGAGGTTGGCGTGCCTGTCTCATTAGCTCAAATGGGCACCCATCTCCCAGCAGGTTCCTGTTTCTGCACAGATAGGATGCATCCCCTACTGCAGCAGGAGGAGCTGAGGCTGAGTCTGGGGCCTCCCTTGGGATCTGTGGCATGGAGTCTGGAGCCCCTTGTCTCATTGACTCAGAGACACACCCATAGGAGATAACTTTTCAACTTCTAGTAAGCGATCATTTGAATCATTAAGTATTTTTGGTGTATTATACATAACCACACTTAATTACAATTCATACCTGTACCTTCTTATTGCTACCCATATTTGAGGAATAGGTCTTTCCCTTCTTTCCTTCTATATTTAAAACCTTTTATCTATATTTTCTTCTCATGCCTTGAGTCTAATCTCAAACCTTGTTCTCTTCTTGATCTTTGCTAACTTTGTTGTAAATGTGCTGGTATCCCACTATTGAAACAAACAGGCAAACTCTCCAACATTCGCCTTATCTATCCTCATTTCAGCTGAATTTCTTGACAGTGTAGTTCACACTACTTTATCTCTGATGCATTCAGCTGCTCTCACCACGTTTTTAAAATCCAGTGGGCACGAGTCACCCATGACCTTTTAGTTGCCAAATCCAGTGAACACTTTTCAGTTCTTGTCTGACTTATCTCTGGCATTTATCAGTGTTGACCTTACCATAACTCTGAAACTTTTCCTGTCTTGCTTAGCTTATGTGATACCTTTTCCCTCAGGTTTTTCGTCTTTTCTGGCTCCTCTTCTTCCTTTTCCACAGCTGGGAATTCCTACTCTTACAGCTCTTCTAATGTTTTCCTTTCCTTTCCTTTATCTTTAGGCAAAGGCTATGGTGTGTGTGTGTGTGTGTGTGTGTGTGTGTGTGTGTGTGTGTGTGTGTGTGTGTGTTCTAGCAACCTCTTTCAAATGAATTCCAATGGATTCTAACACTAAGCTGGAGTGTCAGGTACTACTTGTGATTTCTTCTCTTTTATCTTCCTGGGAGTTTTACAGAATCTACAGTAGTGATCACTACTTCCCATAGTCTTTTCCTGACACTTTCTTTCTCCCTTTCTCCAGTTTATTCACTTCTCTTTTAGATTACAGGACAATTTTCCTCTGTTCTCCGTACATCCAGCCTGGCTGTCCTCCAGTCTGTGTTCCATAGAGCTACTGAAAACCCTACTAAGAAACAAATTTTGTAATACCATTTCCTTACAATGCTTCAGTAATTAATGTTAACATTTAGGTTAAAAACAGCCTTATCATTAAGAAAACTTTTAAACTGATTTAAAATTTATATAATGTGAAATAAATCATTTTAAAGTATACAATTCAGTGGCATTTACTGCATTCACAATGCTGCACAACCATAATTTCTAAATAGTTCTAAGTTTTCATCACCCCAAAGGGAAACTCCATACCCATCAAGCAGTCATTTGTCATTCTCCCCTCCAGCTAGCCCCGTTCATCCATTTATCAGCTTTCTGTGTCCGTGGGTTTACCTATTCTGGAGGTTTCATATACATGAAATCATCACTATATGTGACCTTTTCTGTCTGGTCTTTTACTTAGAATAATGTCGTGGAGGTGCATCCCATTTTGTTGCATATATTAGCACTTCATTTTTTTGATTGAATAACGTTCCATTGTATAGCTATACCACATTTGTTATTCATTCATCAATTGATGGACATTCGAGTTGTTTCTGCCTTTTGAATGCCTGATTTTGATTCATTTTTGTAGAGTCCTTAGGTTTTCCGAAGTATAAGATCATTTCATCTGGGAACAAGGCTAATTTAATTTCCTCTTTTTCAATTTGGATGCCCTTTATTTCTTTGTCTTACCTAAATGCTTTGGCTGATTCATTTTGGGCAAATACCTGGGAAGAGTGTTTAATTGCTGGGTCATATGGTAATTCTATATTTAACTTTTTAAGGAAATGCCAAACTGTCTACTACAACATCTACAATAAGATAAAATTTCACCAGCAACTTATGAGGGTTCCAGTTTGTGTACATCCTCACTAACTCTTGTTATTTTATTTTCCAGTTTTAAATACTATTAATATCTAACTCAGTGGGTATAAAGTTATATCTCATTGTATTTATGATTTGCCTTTTCCTAATGACTAATGATATTGTAAATGTTTTCATGTGCTTGTTGTCCATGCATACATCTTTTTGGGAGAAATGTATATTCAACTTACTTTCCCGTTTTTTATTTGAGTTTTATTTTTAACCAAGAAATACCTTTTAAGTGATCAGACCTGGAACCTTGCCAGGTTTAATGATTATCAAAGCAGAACCATATTTTGACTTTTGATGTTATCTATTATTATAGTCTTGTTATTCATAATTACTTGAATATTATCAGCATCTCTAGATCCTTTGTAGTTAAAACATAGTAAATTATTTTAAGTCTTTATACTAAAATAGTACGTCTTGAAAGTTTTAATATAGAACACTCTGCTTAGCATTTCTTTATATCCTAAAATGCAATTAATAAAAGGGTGTCATTTCCTCTGCCAATTAAGTAGCCTTCATTGGTTGATATTGAACAAATTGCGGATACTTATTTCTGTGATGTTTACTTTTTTAAAAAAATATTTTTTGCTTTCTTTTTAACACTTCCAAACAATTGCTAGGTTAATTTGTCAGTTGCAAATCTGAAATAAAATTGTTTTTAGCAGTCTTTCAAATAAAATTTTCGTTGAGACTAAAGAGATCCTGGATTACAATCAACATTTGTAGATATGTCATACATAGAGAACCAAAAAAAAATTATAAATCTGATATAAATATCAGTGTGCCATACAGGCATGGTGGCTCATGCCTGTAATCTCAGCATTTTGGGAGGCTGAGGCAGGTGGATCACCTGAGTCTAGGAGTTCGAGATTAGCCTGGGCAACATGGTGAAACCCCATCTCTATAAAAAATACAAAAATTAGCCAAGCATGGTGGTACACACCTGTAGTCCCAGCTGTTTGGGAGGCTGAGGTGGGCAGATTGTTTGAGCTTGGTAGGCAGAGGTTACAGTGAGCTAAGATTGTGCCTCTGCACTCCAGCCTAGGTAACAGAGCGAGACCCTGTCTCAGAAAGCAAAACAAAAACGCCCAAATGTCAATGTGCTATGAAACCACACATTGTATGTGTTCATTCCCACAAATTGGAGCATTTTAAGAAGCAAGAATAGCGCTCTAAATTAGTTTATATCTTGCTTTTCTTCTTATGTTCTGTAGATTCTTTAGTACTCCATAAGAAAAATTTGCTATAGAAAGCATAAAAACTGCAAATGCATTATATCCTCTATGAAACCAGCTTTAATTTAGTTGCTAAACCCTGATCATTGTTGCACTATACACTCAGAAAATGTATAGCAGTGACTATTTTGTAAATATGAAGAGTTCATATTGAGCACATTCAGCAATGGTTTATATCTAAAATGATTTTTGAAGAATGCTTTAAAAAACTTCTTTGCCTAGAGTCTTTAAAGCTGGCACTTTAAAACTATGTTTCATGGATTGTCAGTTGGAATGGACTTCAGGAGGTCCATAAGTCCATGAAATTACAGTTTTTTAACATGAATTTTTCTGAGGATACATAATTTTTATCATACTCTCAAAAGAATCTAAAACTCAAAAATGGTTAAGAGACACTTAAATAAAATGTTGATAAAGGCCATGGTCATTGATTCTCATTCTTCAGAAGCTTTGCATGTGTGAGTTTACCTACTCACTAAAATGTACTTGTAAATCCAAAACCAGTACTCGGTGCTTTTGCAGTCATTTGTAAACATATTTGGAGAAGCAAAAATTTTGAGTTACCTTATGTGTTCATTCCTCTCTGAGGTCAAAGAAGGTGATGGTTTGCCTTGTTTCAGCTGTCATACTGTAAACAAGTGTCCTTTTCAATGCGTATTTAGTGCCATATTAATCACATTTTTTGTTGTTGATTTTTCTGTTTAAAATGGTTCCCAAGCATAGTGCAGATATGCTGTCTAGTGTTTCTAAGCATAAGAAGGCTGTGATACACCTGAGAGAATAAAAATCTGTAATAGACAAACTTGGTTCAGGCATGAGTTACACTGCTGTTGACTGTGAGTTCATTGTTAATAAATCAAATATGAAGTATCAATATCTGTATAAATAGTTAAATATAATTATATATAGATGTAAATATAAATTGTTAAAATACGGAATCTTTAAACAGAAACATACATTTTAGAAATTATGTATTGGCATTGGTTGACCAAGATGATGTTTGGAGAGGTTTTCAGGAAACTAACCCTGTCTTTTTCCCAGGAACAATAATTCTGCAGGAGGCAGAACCTGTTTTCTAGGTTGGAGTACAGTGGCATGAACATGGCTCACTGCAGTTTTGACCTCCTGTGCTTCTTCTGCCCCAGCTTCCCAAGTAGTTCAGGCTACAGGCACATGTCACCATGCCTGGTAATTTTTGTATTTTTTGTAGAGACAGGGTTTTTCTTGCCCAGACTGGTCTTGAATTTCTGGGCTCAAACAATCCTCCCATCTTGGCCCCACAAAGTACTGAGATTAGAGATGTGAGCCTCCATGCCCAGCTATAGTTAACCTTTTGCAGTTTTTTTTTTTTTAACTTAATGTTTCTAAATTTCTTCTAGGGTAAACATTTACTACGTAGAGGCTGTGTGTCATTTACCTCTTCATGGTATCACACATCAGATACTTCTAACATAATCATGATAAATGTTAGTGGTTTCATGGTCTTATTTACACTCCAGCTCTACCAGAATTCACTAATCTACTTCAAGTTTCTGTCTGAAATATTCTTTTTTTTTTTGATACAGAGTCTCACTTTGTTGTCCAGGCTGGAGTGCCGTGGCCCCATTTCAGATCACTGCAAACTCTGCCTCCTGTGTTCAAGTGATTCTCCTGCCTCAGCTTCCCAAGTAGCTGGGAATACAGGCACACGCCACCACACCCAACTAATTATATTTTTAGTAAACATGGAGTTTCACCATGTTGGCCAGGCTGGTCTCAAACTCCTGACCTCAAGTGATCTGCCTGCCTTAGCCTCCCAAAGTGCTAGGATTAACAGGCACGAGCCACCGCATGCTGCTTCTGTCTGAAATATTCTTATTGTTCATCATACAGTATATTGGGCTACAGTACTGTATTTTTCTCCAGGGTGTTGGTAACCATTTATGCTGAGTTTAGCCATTTTACTTAAGAGTCTACTAATTCATTGTAGATAAAGAGTTACTACTTTGGCATGGTGGAGCATGCCTGTAATCCCAGCTCTTTGTGGGAGGCCAAGGCAGGTGGATCACTCGAGTCTAGGAGCTCAAGACCAGCCAAGACAACATGGCAAATTTTATTTCTACAAAAATTACAAATATTAGCCAGGTGTGGTGGTGCATGCCTGTAGTCCCAGCTACTCAGGAAGCTGAGGTGGGAGGATTATTTGAGACCGGGAGGTAGAGGCTGCAATGAGCCATGATTGTGCCGCTGTGCTACAGCCTCAGAGACAGAGCAGTACCACAAAAAGAGTTAGAAGAGTTCTTTATCTAACAAATATGAGTTGTATATTTGCATAGTTGATTGCATTCATGAAGTCTAAGTATTTTTTTATTCATTAAATCTAAAGGAAGTTGGGGCTCTCTGCTTTCGATAAGATGAAGTAACAAGTACTGTACTTATCCTTCACCTAAAATAATGATTAAAGAAAATTTGTGTGTTTATCTCTTAAGACACAGAACAAGCATTTGATAAAATCCAACATCCATTCCTCATAAAATCACTCCTGAAACTGGTGATAGAGAGGAACTTCCTCAACCTGATAATTAGCATCTATAAGGAACCAATGGTAATATTATATTTACTGGTGAATGTCTGAATGCTTTCTCACTAAGATCAGGAATAAGACAAGGATGTCTACTTTCACTACTTCTGTTCGATACTGTACTGCAGGTTCTAGCCAGTGCAATTAGTTAAGAAAAAGAAGTGCTTCTAGATTAAAAAACAGAAATAAATCAATCATTATACTTCAGTGATATGATCATCTATGTATATTATTCTATAGAATCTACAAAAAGGTACTAGAATGAATAATTGAGTTTGGCATGCTTGCAGAATATAAGATCAGTATTTAAAACTCATGTAGTTTTCTGTACTAGGAACAAAAATTTGAAATTAAAATTTAATAGAAGAAATATTTTCTATCACATAAATAATAGGCTATACTTGGGGACAAATCTGACAAAAGATCTGGAAGACCTTTACTCTGAAAACTGTAAAAACATTACTGAATGAAAATAAGTGTGCAGATTCTTTACATATGATACTAATAGAATGATCCGTTTAAAATTGATTAATTGTGCATCAGCTATATACATAAGCCAAAACTTAAACAATTGTACACCTTAAATATGTACAGTTAATTTTGTTAATTCAAATCT
This sequence comes from Pan troglodytes, assembly GCF_028858775.2. NCBI lineage: Eukaryota > Metazoa > Chordata > Mammalia > Primates > Hominidae > Pan > Pan troglodytes. The sequence continues at coordinate 86,590,700 of NC_072406.2, forward strand.
CTATACTACTGTTAAAACAAATTAGAAAAACAAACTAAAGGAATTTATGTTCATATGACAGTGAATGAGTTGTCTGAACTCACCTCAATTTTTAATCCTAAGATGAATCCATCTCTAAAAAGTACTGAACATCTCTGAAAAGTTATGAATGTGGTGTATATTTTCTCCCATAACCTCATATGTATCAATTATTGTTATTAGGAAATCAGAACTAGCTTAAATAATCATAACATTGACCATCTGCTTTCCTTGTTAAATACATTTGACTACTAACTTAATGTTTTCAGTTAGCCCTCTAAAATTTGAGAAAGCAACATCTTTTTTACCTTTCTGCCAGATTTCTACAGGCTTTCTGATATATAGTTGGCCCTCTAGATCATTGCTGGCAGTTTGAAATATGTGTGATTATGATAGAGTATTTAAAATATTTTATTATAAATATTTGATCAATTTTTTATTATATAAATTTTCTTCTTTTAAAAAAATAAAATTTAGAGATGGGGATCATACTATGTTGCCCAGGTCTTGAACTCCTGGGCTCAAGTGATCCTTCTGCCTTGGCCTCCAAAAGTGCTGGGATTATAGATGTGAGCCACTGCACCCAGGCTAGGGTAAACTTTTGATAAATATTTTTGATTATGTAGAATAATTTTATGGTGAGTTCAAAGTAGGGTTTTGCAATTTTTATTGTGGAGATGTATTTATACTGTTAGTTTCAGGATATCTGTACTGATCATCTCCTGTGTTTTTAATCATGATGTTTCCTTTTCAAACAACACATTATGATGAAAGATCAGTTTTCAATGAAATCATTTATAAGTATATACTAGCTATTGCAACTTTGGGGTTTGGAAAGGAAAAATTAAAGTGTGTTATGTTTACATGTTGGAAACATGTTAGAAAAATCAGTCTAGGATTGGAAGGAGATGGGAAGATTTAGGAGTAACTGCTAATGGGTACAAGGTTTCTTCTTAGGGTGAGAAAATGTTCTACAATGATTTGTGGTAATGGTTACAGAAGTATGATTATACCTAAAATCATTGAATCATATGCTTTAACTGGATAAATAAAAGGCATTTATATTGGAAAGGAAATAGTAAAACTGTATCTGTTTGTAGATAACATGATCTTATATACCAAACAAAAATCTTAAGGAGTCCCCTACAGATCTATTAGAAGTAATAAATGGTTTTTCACACTACCCACATAGACGTCCATATGGCGTTCTTTCTGGATTCCCATCGTAGCTTAAAGCGAAACTTTTCACCATGTCTGGAGCCCTTGATGTCCTGCAAATGAAGGAGGAGGATGTCCTTAAGTTCCTTGCAGCAGGAACCTGCTTAGGTGGTACCAATCTTGACTTCCAGATGGAACAGTACATCTCTATAAGGAAAAGTGATGGCATCCACATCATAAATCTGAAGAGGACCTGGGAGAAGCTTCTGCTGGCAGCTTGTGCCATTGTTGCCATTGAAAACCCTGCTGATGTCAGTGTTATATCCTCCAGGAATATTGGCCAGAGGGCTGTGCTGAAATTTGCTGCTGCCACTGGAGCAACTCCAATTGTTGGCCACTTCACTCCTGAAACCTTCACTAACCACATCCAGGCAGCCTTCCAAGAGCCACGGCTTCTTGTGGTTACTGACCCCAGGGCTGACCACCAGCCTCTCACAGAGGCATCTTACGTTAACCTATCTACCATTGCTTTGTGTAACACAGATTCTCCTCTGCACTTTGTGGACATTGCCATTCTATGCAACAATAAGGGAGCTCACTCAATGGGTTTGATGTGGTGGATGCCAGCCCGGGAAGGTTTGCGCGCGTGTGGCACCATTTCCCATGAACACCCATGGGAATTCATGCCTGATCTCTACTCTACAGAGATCCTAAAGAGACTGAAAAAGCAGAGCAGGCTGCTGCTGAAAAGGCTGTGACCAAGGAGGAATTTCAGGGTGAATGGACTGCTCCAGCTCCTGAGTTAACTGCTACTCAGCCTGAGGTTGCAGACTGGTCTGAAGGTGTGCAGGTGCCCTCTGCGCCTATTCATCAGTTCCCTACTGAAGACTGGAGTGCTCAGCCTGCCACGGAAGGCTGGTCCACAGCTCCCAATGCTCAGGCCATTGAATGGGTAGGAGCAACCACTGAAAGGTCTTAAGCTGTTATTGCACACGCTCTTAAGCAACATGGAAATAAGGTTGACGGAAAATAAATGTCAGTTTAAAAAAAAAAAGTAATGCATTCAGCAAGGTTGACAGATAAAATATCAAGATAGAAAAATATATTGGATTTTTGAGCAATATTAATGGGCAAATTGAAAATGAAGTTATGAAACAATTTCATTTAAATATCTTAAAAAGAAATAATGTACTTAAGTATAAATATAACAACAGAAGTGTGGAACTTTTACTCTAAAAACTACGTAACATTGAAAGACATTAAAGGAAACTAAATGGAAAGACATTAAATGTTGATATTTTGAAAAGATTTAATATTTTTAGGATGGCAGTTCTCCCCCAAATTGATCTAAAATAAATTTCCTACTAAAATCACAGCTAAATTCTTTGCACAATTTGACAAGCTGCTCTTAAAATTAATATGGAAATTCAAGGGACCCAGTATAGCCAAAACAATCTTGAAAAAGACCAAAATTGTGTTTCTCACTTCCCAATTAAAAAACATATGATGAAGCCATACCAATATGTAGTTCTGGCATAATGATAGACATATCTATTAATGGTATAGAATTGAGAACAGAAATAAGTCTTCACATTTATGGTAACCTGTCTTTCTATAAGTGTGCCATGGCATAAAGAATAGTCTTTTCAATGAAGGGTACTAGAACACCTGCCCATCCATATGGGAAAAAAAAAAAAGCTGGACCCCTATCTCATATGCAAAAATTAACTCAAAATGAATTAAAGACTTAAATGTAAGAACTAAAACTGCAACCGTTAGAAGACATAGGGATACATGTTTATGACTGGGCATGGGATATGAGCTGGCAAATGATTCTTAGATAGGTCACCAAAAGCATGAGCAATAAGAGAAAACAATAAATAAATTAGATTTCATCAAGTTTTGAAAGTTTTGTGCTTTAAAGGACACCATCAAGAAAGTGAAAAGACAACCCACAGAATGGGAGAAAATTGCACTCACATATCTATTTTATCTTGAATATATAAAGAATTATTTAGACTCAATAATGATGAAAAGACAAATAACTCACTTTAAAAAATGGGCAGAATATCTGAATAGGCAGTTTCCCAAAAGAAGATATACAAATGACTAAGGAGCACATAAAAAGATGCTCAACATAATTAGCTATCAGGTATATTAAAGTCAAAACTACAATGAGATACCATTTCACTCCTGCTAGGATGATGGGTATAATCAGAAGGACAGAGTTTTGGCAAGGATTTGGAGAACCCTAAGGCATTGCTGGTGGGAATGTTAAATAGTGCAGCCTTTTTGGAAAACAGTCTTGCAATTCCTTAAATATTTTAACATAGAGTTGCCATATCCAGCAATTCTGCTCCTAGGTATATACACAAGACAAATGAAAATGTTTGCACAAATGTTTATAGCAGCATTATGTATAATAGCCTAAACATGGAAACAACCCAAATGTGTTACTAACTGATAAATGAATAAACAAAATTTGGAATATCCATGCAATAGAATATTATTTGACAAAAAAGAAATGAAGTACTGATACATGCTACAACATGGGCAAATTTTGAAAATATCGTGCTAAATGAAGGAAGCCAGTCATAAAAGTACACATGTTTTATGATTCCATGTCTGAGAAGTGGCCTGAACATGCATATTTTTAGAGACAGAAAATAAATTAGTGTTTGCCTGGGACTTGTGAAGATGAGGTTTTCGGAAGTGATGACTCAAGAGTTAACTGGTTTTTTTGGGGGGTGTTGAAAAATGTTCTAAAATTGATGTGGTGATGCCTATACAACTCCAAATATACTAAACACCATTGAACTGTACACTTCAAAGGGATGAATTGCATAGTATGTGAATTATATCTTAAGGAGCTGATAAAGAATATATATTTATTGGTCTGTTTTACCCTTTGAATGGATTTTACCCATATGTGATGTTTTTACCATGATACATTAATCATTTGCCAGAGTTTTTGTTCCTTAAATTATGCATATCTTACAAATGTAAAATGTCTTATTTGTCAATATCACTACTAAACAAGAAAATAGTCTTTAAGCATTGGGAACCTCACTGGTGGATATGAGTTTTACACGATCATAATTTTCAGAGACCCAGGGAGAATTATCTCCCATTTTTTTATTAGTTTTCTGTACACTGTTGCCTAATTATCTTTCTGAAATACAGATTGATCAGGTAACTCTCTGATCCCAGCCTGCTTGTCATTGTCATGCATGGTTAGTCCTTCATAAAATATGCTATTATGGACCCCATCTTTTACTAAATTCAGAGAAAGCATGCCCATGTCTCTCTGTGTTTTTTTTGCGTATGAGTTTCTCTATGTATAATTCACTTTAGTTTATTTTTCTTCTTTTCGCCTGGTAAAATCTTCAAACTTCAAGAAACAGCATATCTGTCATTTACTCTTTGACCTTTTCATTATACCCCATATTCCTTGGTGCTTTCCAAGTTTTTTGTTCGTACCTTTATTATAACACTCCTCGTATGTTGTTTTCATGCTTACTCCTCCAGCAGAGCTATGAACTTCTCATGACTTTATTTGTGCTTCTATTCCCTCACAGAGTACTTTAGATATAATAAGAGTGTCTTGGATTAACGAGTTCCTAATTTTATTGTGGGTGCTCAGTAACATTTTTATTTTGATGATGTTATAATTGAGGTATGAATCAGATTCCCCTTACACTTTCTGCATATAAATCTTTTTTGTAAAAGAATTCTATACATTTTAATTATCCTATAAAAACTTAATTACCAATATTGTTTGTAGATGTCTGTTGCCAGATTTTTAAAAAATGATGCATTACCATCCCCATAAATGATAATTGCCTTTTGCTTTTTTTAATATAAAAATGACAGCTTTGCCTGTCAAATTATAAAAAATGTTTTCTCATTATTTTCATTTGCCATTCTTTGGTTACTGTGCTAGAGAATATATATGTCTATTGTTTGTTAGTGTTTATATCATTGCCCTTTAAAAAAATTGTAGTTGTGCAAGAATGGATGTAGGCAGGCTAAAATATGGACTCTCCAGAGATGTGGATATGCCTGGGAAATTGTCATTTGATTTACCTGTCTTCACAATCAGCATTTTGGACTGTGATACAGTTGTTACTACCTATTTACACTTGGCTGATAGGCAGGCTCAAAGCTGTAGCCTCTTATTAGAGTCAGTCAAGGGGGGCCAGAATGGCAAGAACCATTTTTTTTTTTAAACTGCTGGTCCTACCTCAGCAGCACCAGGAGAGTGGCAAAGGGGGCTTCTTCAAAGATTTTATGGTATCTTCACTTTATGTCAAAGTCTAAGCTATCAGTATTTTTCTTTGTAGTATTTGGTGTATGTGCCAAAGTTAGGAAATCTTTCTCTGTCTTGGTTATTAAAATAAGTGGCTGAATTTTCTAATACCTTTATGGGTTCTGTTTTGTTTTGGTTTGTTTTTTCATTTGTGTGGGGTTTTTGTTGTTGCTGCTGTTGTTGTTTTTACACTTTTGGTTAAAGTGTGACAGGAAAAACTTTTCTTTTTTTCCCTGAAAATGGTTCTGTTTTTATGCCAGCTTAATGTACTAATTCCCTCATTTCCGTCTAAAAAAAAAAATCACCTTTATTTTAATACTATATTGCCGTAGGTACTTGGATCCATGTTTGAACTCTGTATTTTTCTGTTGATCTGTATATTAGTACCAAATTGTTTCTAAAGCAATTAACAAATAATACATTTTAATACCTGGTAGTAAACTGCTCCCTTAATCCCATCATTATTACTCATCTATTTCAGAAGGTACTTTCTTATTATTCTTCCACATGAATTTAAAAATCATATTGATATTTTCAAAATATCACATTGGAATTTGTAGGTTCTTTAGGAAGAAATAACATTTTAGGGTACATTTTTGTTTTCTTATCATATATCAAGTTTTTCATTTTAATTATTTATTTCATAGCTTTTTATTATCGAAAGTTTCAAACATACACAGAGAAAGAATAGTAGGTATAATGAACTCCACGTTTCGATTCTCTATCTAGCTTCAGTAATTATTTACGTTTGCCAAACCTGATTTAAGTACCTCTCCTATGAAGCAAGTCCCAGATGTCTTATCATTTCATCCTCAAATGCTCTAGATTGCCTGAGAATGGTCTCAAAAAACCCACCATCATATTATTCACAATGGTAATTTCTTACTGCTATTTAATATCCAATTTAGATTTGCATTTCATAATTGTTTCAAAAATAGCCTTTTACAGTAAGTTTATTTGAATCAGCATCTAAAGAATTCAAACACTATATTTGTACCTTGTGTCTTTTATTATTACTGCTTTTCTCTCTCTCGTCTGTCTCTTTTTTTTTTTTTTAATACTGTCTTTGACCTTTTTTTAAAAGAGAAACTGTGTTATTTTTCCAGGAGAATATCTCACTTTCTGAATTTGGTTAGTTGCTTCATATTTAGTATTTGCTGAGCATTTGAGCTAGAGATTTGGTTAAACTCAGGTTTTATTTCTTTAGGCAAGAATCTTCTTAAAGTGATGCTCCATCATTTCCATTTTATCTCATCTGTGAGCCATCATATCTGGTTGTTCCACTTTTAATGATGCTGAGATTAATCAATATGTTCAGGTGTAGGTTTTTTGTTTGTCTGGTTTTCTTTCTGCTATTGTATATAGAACATTTTCCTTCCTGTTTTTCTAGTAGGTTATTATTGGTATCTGAGAAGATTTTTAAAGCATGTGTTTTAGTAACTGGACATCTGACCAAACTCTCATTACTGTGTCAACTTAAAAATCATGAGATCTGTAAATCTGGAAAAGAGAACTTTATTTCTGAGAAGGGTTACAACCTGTAGGCTGGGAAGCACAGCCTCTGGATTAGATCAAAAGTAGCCATTTCAAAGACGATGGGTGAGAGAGGAGTTTTACGCTAAATGGGTTAGTTGAACATACGTATTTAACAGGTTATAGGAGGAGCTATGAGTATTCATGAAAGGGGTTACATGTATGTATGATAAGCAAACATAACATGTTACATATGTCCCATGTTCGCTTTGGAATGGAGACTTAACATTAAAAATGTGGTAAAATCAGACTCTATACATCAAAGGTGAAACTTAGGACTCAAAGGTGCTTTGTGCACATTCTCTGTAAACTGACCAGTCCATGGTCAATTGTCGTTTATCAGGAAGGATTGCTTTGTAAGTTGGTCAGCAGTCATGTCAAAACCATGAAAAGGGAGGGGAATCTGGCCACAACATCAGGCAGTTGGTCAGTGGAAGAATTTTCCATTCTTTCTTTTCCAGGGCTCGTGTTTGTTTAACTCTTAGGAAAAATAGTCTAATGACAGGTAGTGAGGAAGAGGGTATACTGAGACGTGACCAACCTCCTATCTCATCAAGGCCGGGAAACTTCGTTTTTAAAGTTTTTCTGGGGCCTCCTTAGCCCACAGACGTCTGTTCAGTAGGTTGGGGCACTTAGGATTTTACTTTATCTCACAAATATCTAATAAAATTTTTGGGTGATCCTCTTCAGTGACTAGTATAGAATTGTCACACTTGAGCTTTGGAGTTGAGGTGTCTCAAATTAAACCCTAGGATGGTTATTTAGTCTTTCTGTGCCTCAGTTTTTTTTTTTTTTAATCTATGAAATGGAGATCATGTGTCTACCTCATAGGTTTATAATGAAGATTGAATCACTTCCCATAATAATCAGAAACTACATATTTGGGCTGGGAGCAGAGGCTCACACCTGTAATCCCAGCCCCTTGAGCCCAGGAGTTTGAGGTTATAGTGAGTTATGAGCATGCCAAAGCACTCAGAGTGAGATTCTGTTTCAAAAAAAGAAAGAAAGCAGATGTTTGTTTTTTAATTTTTCCATATCTTTTGTAGATTGTGATATTGTGCTTTCCCTTTTTTCATATTTTAGGCCTTTAATTTTAGGATGTAATTATATAGGCCATAACAGTTAAAAATAGCAGTGATAACATGCATCCTACAATAACATGAATAGCTAATATTTATTTTAGTATAATTTTCTTCTTGTATAATTATGTTGTTTTAGTAGTATGTTTTGAATATCACCAGAATAAATTTTTGGTATCTATTAAAATAATACTATAATTTCTTTACATTGATCTTTTAAGATACAGTTTATCCAATACTTATGATGCCAGGTTCCAGAATGCATTAGAAGAGTGTTTGTGGCATAGGGAATGTTGGAACAGAAGCAACACTTTACAATGTTAAATAGTTTTATTGAGAAGGTGAGATTTGGGTAAAGACTTTCAAGATGAGTGAGGATCCATATGGGTTTCTGGGGGAAATCCAGTTCAGTGGAGGGGTTGGCATTTGCTAAAGGAGGGCATGTTTGGTGTGTTTCAAAATCCAGTAGGGAGCCGGGTGTGGTGGTGTGCTTCTGGAGTCCTAGCTGCTCAGGAGGCTAAGGTGGGAGGATTGCTTGAGCCCAGGAGTTCAGATCTAGCCTGGACAACATAGCAAGATCCCATCTCTAAAATAAAATAAAAATTTAAAAAATTGTTTAAAATCCTGTAGAGAGTTCAGAGTGGTTGGAGCAGAGTAATGGAGACTAGTAGACAATGGAGTTAGAGAGGCAATGAGAGGTAAAGGGAAGTGGCTTGAACCTGTAGGGCCTCATAGACTATTGTAAAGATTTTTGCTTTTTAGTGAGTGTTGTTGGAAGCATCACAGGGTTTTGAACAAAGGAATGACATACTTCGGCTTGCATTTAAAAAGGACAGCTCTATGTGCGTGGAGTCAAGGATGGAAGCAGAGAGGTTAGGAAATCATTGCAACAGTCTAGGCAAGCAGTTATGGTAACTTGGATGGGTGGTAGCAGTGGGGTTAATGAAAACTGGTTGAAATCTGGAAATAGTTTGAGAACAGGCTTTTCAAATGGACTGGATGTGGTGTGTGAATAACACTCTTCTCACTGGTCTTGTTGCCTCTCCAATCCAGTTATACACAGTAGCAAAAGTGATCTTACTTTACATTTGATAATTTCACCTTCTTGATTAAAATCCTTCAGTGGCATACTATTACACTGAATAAAATTTATCCTTCTTAATATAACCAACAAGGCCCACATAATCTAGAACTGCATATTTTTCTAACCGTTTTCATCTCCCTGAGCTCCAGCCATACAGGTGTTAAATTGTTTTAATATGCCAAAGTTTTTCCTGCCTCAGATGCTTTGCATTGCTCCTCCCTCTGGAAACTTCCCCTAACCGTAAGGTCACTCTTTACCCAATCAGCTCATTTGCATGTTTCACGTCTCAGTTTAAATGTCCTTTTGTCTATTTAAAATATATTTTAGCTGAGTGCCTTTAATCCCAGCTACTTGGGAGGCTGAGGCAGGAGGATAACTTGAGGCCAGGAGATAGAGACCAGCCTGGGCAACATAGCGAGACCTGGTCTCTGAAAAATTGAAGAATTAGCTGGGTTTGATGGCTTGCACATGTAGTTCTAGCTACACAGGAGGCTGAGGCAGGGAGGATCACTTGAGCCCAAGAGTTCAAGGTTACAGTGAGCTATGATTGTACCACTGCACTCCAGTCTGAGTGACAGAGTGAGACTCCATCTCTAAAAAAATAAATAATTGGTTCCTTCTTTGCCTGCCTCCCACTCGTTGTCTTTCTCAAACATTTTTTTCTTCATAGCATTTCTTACAATTATGCATTTTATTTCTGTGTAATGTTTTTGTTTGCTATGCTTTGCATTTTATATTGTGTGGAATCTCCATGAAAATAAGGACCAGCCTGACTTGTTCAAGTTTGTGGTCAAGTAACAGGATGGTACCTGGCCCTTAGAACTATCTTTATAAATATCATTAGATTGGATTGACTGACTCAATTAATGAACAAATGAACAAACAAAATAAATCATTATATGCTGAAGTAGCAGTCCTGGACATTGTATCTAATTTAGATTTTAATTTAACCTTGTTATTTTGATACTCGCTTCCCTTAATCAGTCATTGCATGTTCCTTATTGTAAGGTGGTTGTTTTTCTTTATCATGAGAAGAATAGTTCTTCTCCGGGCGCAGTGGCTCACACCTGTAATCCCAGCACTTTGGGGAGGCTGAGACGGGCGGATCACAAGGTCAGGAGATTGAGACCATCCTGGTTAACATGGTAAAACCCCATCTCTACTAAAAATGCAAAAAATTAGCTGGGTGTGGTGGCATGCACCTGTAGTCCCAGCTACTTGGGAGGCTGAGGCAGGACAATCGCTTGAACCTGGGAGGCAGAGGTTGCAGTGAATCGAGATCGTGCCACTGCACTCCAGCCTGGGCGGCAGAGTGAGACCCTGTCTCAAAAAAAAAACCATTTTTTTATTTAGCTATTAGCTTCTAGGCAAAATCTTAAATTTCAGAAAATAATTATACTCATATAGTCATACTACCTGTCAGGGAAATGTGTCAAAGGAAATATGAAACAATAGCTTTAAAGTTGTCCCGCACCCTCACCCTGTTTTTCTTTTGAAGGTATTATACTAAAGGAAGAAAGGGAAAAAGAGAAATCTATGGTGTGAGTTCAAGTTTACTACTGTAAGTGTTTAAGAAAGGGCTCTGTTACCATGACAACAAATGCATGAATTTCAAGTGGAAAATTTTCAGTGTATGGGACTGATAAAATTGTAACATTCTGATTTTCTCTGGTATAGAATTGTTCTTTGTCAAGTTAAAAAAAATCTGTTAATATATGTTAAAATTAAATTTTTAAATGTTTTATGATAGTTTTCTAATTGTTTATTATAACTTAAAATCATAGCCAAAAGAGTGTACTTTCGTAGATCTGTCAAGCAGAAAGTTAAGTATTTGATTTGACATTAAAAATTACTTTTCTAATCTGTATTAGATTTTTGCTAAATGGTAAATAAAATGGTAAATAGTTTCATGTATTGGGAGTTCTTGACAATAGAAAATGACCTGCCACTTTATAGATTCCTTTGCCTTAAATGCTTACTAACTCAGGTAGAGGAAAGCTGTTAAGCTTTAAGTGCTTTGTCATATTTGCAGGCTTTTATAGCGGAAGAGAACAGCAGTCAGCAATGATGATGGAAAACTGTGGCAGGTAGACTTAAAACACCATAAAGCACAGACGATTGTGTGTAATGCCTTGAATTGAATCCTTTTTGAATGAAATGATCAGCCATATGTGCCACCCTTATGGACCCTGTAAGAAGAGTAGAAGAAATGTGCCCTAATGCTAACTGTGCATGAAATTGCAGTGTTAGGAGATATTGACCAGATGTTTCAATCTCAACAAATGGCTTGTTATGTGACTGAGTGAAAATATCTTTGCTGCTTTGATCACATACACCTTGAAGGAAGGGGTAATTTAATAGAGGCTGTCATAGTTCATCATTGTCAATAAACTTTGACTTGACCTTTACCTTACATTTTTGATGTTGCTGCTGTTAAGTGTTGTTGGGCAGATGTTTACTGCCTTGAGGGATTTTGCTTTTTATAAAGTGTATACTAGAAACAGTAAAGGAGAAGGATTTTCTCAATTCTTTTCTTATTCTTTGGTTATTAGTTGGCATGCTTCTCTGTGGATTTTGTAGAATTTCTGGGCAGATGCATTTGAGTGACATTCTTATGTCTAAAGATCACTGTGGTGTTTCTCTAAAGGTTTCTTCCTTTCCTCACCTTCCTTTTTCTTTTCTCGAGACATGGTCTCACTCTGTCACTCAAGCTGGAGTGCAAGTGATGTAATCTTGGCTCACTGCAGCCTCTACCTCCCAGGCTCAGGTGATCCTCTCACCTCAGCCTCCTGAGTAGCTAGAACTACAGGTGCGCACCGCCACGCCTGGCTAATTTTTGTATTTTTTCTAGAGATGGGGTTTTACCACATTGCCTAGGCTGGTCTCGAACTTCTGAGCTCAAGCCATCTGCCGGCCTCAGCCTCCCAAAATGCTGGGATTGCAGGTGTGAGCCACCGCACCTGGCCCTTTCTCACCGTTTTGTCCTGGTTTTAATTTACCACAATCAACTTCCTTGGTGGTTTTTCTTTCTTATTTTATATACAGCCTATTCTTTTGTTCTGATGAAAGTCACATTGAATTAAAACTTGACACCTATTGTAACACCATACCAGGTGCTGTGTTATTTTTTTATCCCTAGTTTTGGAGACCTTTGGAGATAAATCCATGCTATTTTGTAATCCATTTTTGTTAATCTTAAGAAATTGAGTGAAAGTTTCAGTAACACAATTTTTTTTAAATTATAAGATACAGTATTTTAAAATTTTGGTAAATAGCTTTGGATTAAATGAGTTTCTTGTTTAATTTGATGAATTTGACTCAGTTCTATAACCTTTTTGCTCTTTTTCTTGAAAAGAAAAAGGCTTCCTCACTGGCTATATCTGGGTTCTGCCTACACTCTTCCCTCACCTCCCCTTGGTGTAGGTGGCCTAGACTGTGTTAGTCACCTAATGAAATCTGTGAATCCTCTCTTGAAAAACACAGCAAAGTTTCCTTACAATTTCAGGATGTTTATTGGATTTTCCCCCACTCCTCTCACACATACCCTGCAATGATAGGGGCCCCTGGACTTCAAGCAGACTAACAAAGCTTAGAAAATAAGATTCATACTCCTTCTTAGTATTCTGGATATCTAACAATTTGACTTAGAAGTAACAATAACAATAGTATTAGTGATACTGCTACAATAATTACAACAGTAATAATAATAATAATAATAAAAATTTACTTTCTGCCAACCTTATGCCAGATTCTATGCTGAACCTTTAACCTGTATTACTGGTTATATTGTTAATGATACCTCTAGATAGAGTATATGCAGCATACTTTTATTCTGTACTTTAGGAAATACTATATCTTTAGAATACAGATTTGAGTAAGAGATTATAAGCATTTTGATTCTAAGACTTTTTGGAATACTGAACTTTTAGTTTTCTGATTCCAGTAGTCAGTCTGTCTGTCTCTGTCTCTGTCTCTGTCTGTCTCTCTCTCTCTCTCTCTTTCTCGGCCTCTCTGCCATTCATCTTCTTCTGAAAATTAGCTATCCCACGTAAGCCTCATATATCCCCTAATTCCTATTTGTAGTTGTGAGGGAGGAAAAATATTTTCCTTCTAAGTTCTCTGCTGTAAGACTCTTGTAAGAAAAGACAGATTAACAAAAGTTAAGTACACTAATTTATATTCTAAGTTTTATGTAACATAGAGGGAAATGAAGACTTGAAGAAACAATTAAACCTGGTGTTTTTACATTAGGTTTTATGAAGAGTGGAAGGGAAAGGCAATAGGACAAAAAGGGGTATGAACTAAGAGTAGTAAACTGAGGGGACCTTAGCAAGACCTGTTTGTTTAGATTCATCTCATGTCCTTCCATCTTCTGAGATAAGGATGTTCTTTTTTTCTGCATATAGTAAACATCCTCTCACATGGATGGTCTTATGATTTGCTTCAGAGGAAATCAGAAAGTCCTTCCTGCACCTGCTGTTCTCAAATTCCTTCAGCTTAAAATTTTCAGTATGTCAAGTGCCATATTTTGGGGGTAGTGTGTCCTGATCTCCATCATAGTTAAGTGTCAGCTTGGACACAGTTTCTCATATTTATCTTAGGAAATCTTCTTTGGCCACTCTGCAAAGACTAAGGTGCTACTTGCATGTTCTGCAACAACTCCTATTATATACATATCATCTCTTAAAATAAATAGTAACATATCTTGTATGTAAGCTTTATGTACCCTTAAATTGTAAGTTTTAAGAAGATACAATCCTGGCTTTCCTGTTCACTTATTTGACAATTATTTAATTGCATAGAATGTAGCAGGCACTCTTCTAGATTTGGAAACACACCCTACAACTCTTTTAAAGAAGCCAAGAAAACAGTCTTGAACAGCAAATTACCATTAAGTGGAATTAATTCTATGATAGGAATGATACAGTTTGTTGCGGCAACATAAAATGCAGGCATATAGGCTGGGCACGGTTGCTCACACCTGTAATCCCAGCACTTTGGGAGGCCGAGGCGGACGGATCACTTGAGGTCAGGAGTTCAAGACCAGCCTGGCCAACATGGTGGAACCCCACCTCTATTAAAAATGCAAATATTAGCTGGGCATGGTGGCGTGCACCTGTAATCCCAGCTACTCAGGAGGCTGGGGTAGGAGAATTGCTCAAACCTGGAAGGCAGAGGTTTGCGGTGAGTCAAGATTGCACCACTGCTCTCCAGCCTGGGTGACAGAGCAAGACTCCGTCTCAAAAAAATAAAAAATAAATAACAATGGGTATATAGAACAGAGTTTAGGACAACATTGTCTCAGTAAGTGAAACCTGAAACCTAAGTAGGAAGCTAGAAAGAACAAACAGAAACAGAATGAAGTATTCAGTGTACTGGAACATTGCATTCAAGAGTGTTAATGCTTAGGATTAACTTGGAGAGGAAGTTAATGGTTCAATCATAAAGTTGTTTATGTTGAACTTGCTTAAGATACTTGGGTAACGATTGAAGGACATTTTAGGAAGAGCACTCAAAATGCAGTGGATTGGAGAAAAACAGAACTAAAGGCAGGGAGATGATCTAAGAAGCTTTTGCAAATGGTTGCATGGTTGGGAGGATGGAGTGACAGAGAGAATGGGAAATGACATCCAATGGGTAGAGGTTTCTTTTTGAGATAATGAAAATGTGATGGTTGCACAGCTATGTGAATAAACAGGAAACAACTGAATTGTACATTTTAAAGTGGCAAATTGTATGGTTATATGAATATATCTCAATAAATTTTTTTTAAAAGAGACTTTTATAGTAGTCTAATTGAGAGTAGATGGTGGCCTGTACTAAAGTGGTGTTAATAGAGGCAGGAGTAAAAGTGTGTCAATTTAATAGGCAAAATAGGGTTGAGTAGGTATTTGGATATTCAGAGCAGTCATTTGAAAACAAGTATAAGCTAAAAATGAGGGGGTCTCAGCATATAGATGATAATTGAAACCATGAGAGTAGATTAGATCATATCCAGAGAAAGTATCTACGGTAAGAATTGTAGGTAACCTGGGAATCCAGGCCTGAGAAATGCTAAGGAATGGGGAGAAGGAAAGAAGCCTACAAAAGAGATAGAGAAGACTTCTTTATCCATTATTAATTACAATAATGTCCAACAAATAATAGGTGATCAACAAATATTGGTGGAATGAATTGAATGAATATACACTAAAAATTCTGCATTTTATCACAGTCTCAGGGCACTGTTGTCATCGTCAGCTGTACTCTGTAATAGGCACTGCCTTGAACACTTTGCTTACATTATCCTATTCAATCATCACAATAATTCCACAAGAAACATAGTCTCTGAAATAGTAGCTTGTTTACCATCACATGGCTGGATGAACTTATATATCTGAGTCTAAAGTTTATTTTTTCTACTAGGCCTAATATTCCCCAAATCTGTTCTGAGAATGTTAACAGATATTTACTAACAAAAATAACAATAGAACTATTTCAGGGAAAGAACAAGATTATTAGAAATTGATTTTTATTAATAGGATGCTTGCTGGCAGGGGCAATGGAGCAGTTTTTTAAGGTAAGAAGCATAACATACTAGTTATTCAGTTAGAATAGATTCTTAATATTTATGAAAATCTTGTGTTTTGCCCTGTCTCACTTGGTGGTATTGTAATCATCTGAGAATCTATCCTATAAGTTATGTGATATATGCTATTTTCCTTATCAATCTATTTCAGTTTTGATTTCCTCATCATCCTTTGCAGTCTGCTTGTTGCTGTTTCTCAGTTTTGACGTTTAATTTCTTTTAGTTGTGCTTTACAGTTTTTCTGAGATGCCTCATTGAGTTTTCTGTATAAAATTTCATATCTTTGGCTTATCTTGCAACTCTTTTAGTACCTAGGTGTCATTCTTCATCATTCTATTATGAATTGAATTAAAGCATATGGCATTATTTCAGAAGTGACTGCCTCTTGGGCATCATTGTCAGTTATATTGTCCTAAATATTGCATTTAGGTAATAAAAAGGAAATCTTCCTTGAAGGTAAAGTTAATATTAATAGAAATCTTTCCATATGTTGTTAAAGACTCTTGTTATGAAGTTTAATATGCCATTTATTTAGGCCTTATTTAAATTCAGTTGTAAATTTTTTCCTTCTGGCTCCTTACCTTAGTGAACTGTCATCTCTTATCATCATACTCTTTGCTCGAAAACCTTCATGTGTTGCTTTCTACCCTCAGGATGTTGCCTAAATTTCTTGAAGTGGTATTTAATGATCTGGCCTACATCTACCTTTCCCATTAGTCTCTTCCTTCCCACATAGTTGCTTTGTCGGTATACTCCTAATAGTCTTTTATTTCTGTTTTTCATTGTTTTTGTTAATATTATATTCTTGTTTCCCAATCTGTGCACTAAGTCCCCTTGGGGTGTTGTAGCAAACCCACAGAGAGTCTTCAGGGTATTTCAAAATTTCAAGGTAAACACAGTGACGTCTATCAGACACAGCATGAACCACTAGCTCCAGATATTTCAGTTTTTTTTTTTTTTTTGAGATGGAGACTTGCCGTGTCACCCAGGCTGTAGCGCAGTGGCGGGATCTTGGCTCACTGCAACCTCCGCCTCCTGAGTTCAAGCGATTCTCCTGCCTCAGCCTCCTGAGTAGGTGGGATTACAGGCACGTGCCACCACGCCTGGGTAATTATTGCATTTTTAGTAGAGACGGTGTTTCACCATGTTGGTCAGGCTGTTCTTGAACTCCTGACCTCGTGATCCACCTGCCTCAGCCTTCCAAAGTGCTGGGATTACAGGCGTGAGCCACTGCGCCTGGTCTGGGATTTCAGTTTTAACATTAGATTACTACATTCCTTTTGGTGGCATTATACTGTGCGAAACTGGATCTTTGACGGTTTCTGTGATAAAAAGCAAATCAGTGTGAAACAAATGAGGGTGATGGTTACCAGTCTGATTCCAAGATTTGAGAATTTTGCAGTGCCTAACAGGTAGAAAATCATTAGGAAATAAACACTTTTGGCTGAAACGAATTATTTAATAAATGGAATTTCTTTCATCCTAGGGGCACCATGATAAAATTTCTAACATAGGAAAGGAGGCATGTGCTATATGCTGTATGACTCTTTTTTCTTTCTAGTTTGTAACCATTTTGGAAGATCATACCCATCCTTCAAAGACCAGTTGATACTGCTACCTGTCTTTGGAGGCCTTTCCTGATCCCCTCCACTGCAGTTGATCTCTCTCACGGGTATTTTCCAGTAATATGCTGCTTTTTTACTATTGCTGTTTAAGTTAAACTAATTGAAGTATTTATTTGAAGTTACCAATAGTGGCCGTGGTTTTCCTATTCCTCCAGTTAGGTATAATTACTTAAAGTATAACAAGAGCCCTTTCCTTCTTTGTATAAAAGTGATACAAATATAATAATAGAAACCCTATACTGTACTAAACTGCGTGGGTTGTTAGTCAATTTCTTTTTATTTCTTTTTTTTCTTTTTTCTTTTTTTTTGAGAGGAGTTTCACTCTTATTGCCCAGGCTGGAATGCAATGGCGCAATCTCGGCCCACTGCAACCTCCACCTCCTGGGTTCAAGCGATTCTCCTTACCTCAGCCTCCTGAGTAGCTGGGATTACAGGCATGCGCCACTATGCCTGGTTAATTTTTTGTATTTTTAGAGATGGAGTTTTTCCATGTTGGTTTGGCTGGTCTTGAACTCCCAACCTCAGGTGATCTGCCTGCCTCGGCTTCCCAAAGTGTCGGGATTACAGGCGTGAGCCACTGCACACGGCCTTGTTTGTCAATTTCTAATTCTTACAACATCCTTAAACTATCATAGGTTATGTTATCCACATTTTATATTTGAAGAAATTGACGTTAGCAGTGTTAGTTTTTCTCACACCTACATACCTCCTGACCTTTAGCTATTCTAGTTCCTTTTCCTTTAATATTGATTATAGAATCAACTTTTTGATATCCTCAAAAATCCATTGAGAGTTTGGTTGGGATTGCATTGAACTTATGAATCAATTTGGGAAGAATTAATGTCTTAAGAATATTGAGTTTTCAAATCCATGTACATAATATAGCTCTTCGTTTATATAAGTTGTTTTTTTTTCCTCAGCAGTCTTTTGTAGTGTTCTACATATATGTCTTGCGCATATTTGGTTAAATGTGTTCCTACATGTTTCAATTTTGGTGGTATTGTAAATATTGTTTTCTTAATTTTAATTTTCAACTCTTCTTTGAAAATTTATAGAAATACATTAGATTTTTATATATTGATCTTAAAGTCTGAGACCTTGATTGACTTACTTTTAATTCTAGAGCATTTATGTGGATTCCTTATGATTTTACATATATTCCTTAAACATGCACAGGTTGGTATCTAGCCATAGCCTCAAGGGTTACTCTGTAGATTTCAACTCATTCTTCTCTGAAAATCTTTTTCACAATTTCTAGTCTCCTGGCTCTCCTTGAACACATCTCTTTCTCCTCATTTTAGTGAAAATGCCAGGCTCTATTTGCCTTCTTTCTCCCTCTCCATGGTGTGGAACTTGCCTCCTGGCAGAGTACCTGCATGATGTCAGGGCACACCTTGTTTCTTTCCTATCAGAGATCACAGTCCTACCATGCCTGTTATTCAATGTCTGAAAATTCTGTAGGTGTTTCC
Source organism: Pan troglodytes (assembly GCF_028858775.2). NCBI lineage: Eukaryota > Metazoa > Chordata > Mammalia > Primates > Hominidae > Pan > Pan troglodytes. The sequence goes on from NC_072406.2 coordinate 86,609,543, forward strand.
TTTTGGTTTTCTGGTTTACAGCACAACAGTAATTCTAGAGCCTGCTACTCACTCATGGCCAGAGCAGAAGTTAAAGTTTTTAAGGTGTACTGTACATATGTGAACCAAGGGAAGGTAGGCAGTTTATTTTAGCTAAAAGAAGGAGCATAATCAAAGGTTATAAACAAGGTTGAATCTCCATCCTGGAGAATCAAAATCTAGTAGTTGTGACTTTGTATTAGGAACATCATCATTTTTATCTTTTTATTCCCTGGCAGACATGCATTAAATGTTTGTTGATTGAGTATCAAAATGATAGGAAATAGATTAGTTGGATGTTGGTGAAACATTGTGTTTTAGATGCTTACAGATGTACTAAAATTTTAACAGAAATCTTTGCAAATTACTTGTTAAATTTTCCTAAACTGATTTTTAAAAATCTATTTAATTCTCAATTATAACATCTTTACTGAGATTATTAAGTGCTTTGAAGCAGTTAACGTGGCTTTTTTTTTTAATGGCTGTAAAAAAACTGAATTTTTAGGCTTGTTAAACTCTGGTTTTAGAATGACTTTTGAGTGGAAATCACTGATCAAAAGCAAAGTTCTCACATTTTGTCAATATCTGAATATCAGAAATAGAATGTCAGGCAGTTTCCCATGTTGAAATATTCGATAGTAAAAGGATAGCAAAGTTGCTGAATATTTCTACTGTTTATCAATTTTTGCCTTGCAGGTTCAAATAATATTTATTTGTAGTGGAAATATTTCGATTCATTTAAATCCTGATTATGGAGTAGTTAGTAAATCAGGTTTAAGCCTGACAGTGAGTTGATATAGCTCTTATTTCAGACTGTAGTTTGAACATGTAGACTCTCTGATTATAACTAGGCTAAATTATATAATAATGACTTTATTTTCACTGAACAAAGTTTGCTATTATTTTGATGACAAATTATTTAAGTAATCATAGTAAAAGTTGCTATTGGCTCTGGGTTTTATTTATTTTGCTATATATAGTAGACATGGTTGATCATTTAATCATGCCTTATAGATAAATAAAAGTAAGTTATAGAATAACACAGAAATTTTCTGCTAAATTTATACTTTCACTAAATTTAATAACAATAGAAATTCTCTGTTAAATTTATACTTTCACTAATTGTAGAATAAAGTATTTTAAGTTAGGCATTTATACTGAGACATTTTATGATATTAACTGCTTCATGTTATTTACTCATTTTGATAAATGGAGTGATAATATCCAAAATGGAATAAATTAAGTTTAAATTATTGTTATTCTTTAAAGGAATGATTTAGCTACAGTATGTTTGTCCCACCTTTTAATTTTGAACATTTTCTAACTTACAGAATAGTAAAATGAACTTTTCTATACCGTTCACATTGATCCACCAATTGTTAACATTTCAACACATTTGTGTTCTCTCTTTAAATAAATGTATGTGTGTGTATTTTCCTCAGAACCATTCTGAAGTATTTATTCCTTATTCAAGAAATTAAGCATTGATACTGTTTTCTGATGTGTGATCAAGATTCCAGATGTCGCAGTTATTCTAGTAGTGTCCTTGATAGCTGTTTAATTTTATTCTCAGTCCAGGATCCAATAAGAATCACACATTACATGTATTAGTACTATTTCTTTAATATACTTTCCTCCCACCTTTTTGGTTAAGGCATTTTCTTCAAGAGTCCAACCCAGTTGATTGTAATATGTGCCACCTTGTGGACTTATTCTCATGATTTTAGGCAATAATAGTACGTAAGTGACACTGTGTATTTCCCATTGCATCACATCGTAAGGTTTATGGCTTTATTGATAACGCTAATTGATAATGGTTAAGATAGCATCCCTCAGATTTCTTGCTTAGAACCTTCTTCCCTTTCCCCATTCCATGTTTCTGTTTTCCTTATCCTGTTCAGCAAACCTAGTTCCCAACAGCATCAACTTTATATTCATTTGCTCTATCCTACAATACACACAAAATAGTTTCACCAATAACATAACCAACAATAAACCTACTAAATAAAGTTTGATTTATTTGTTGTTTTTGTTCCTTATAATTATTCCATTAAGACTGTATTGTCATAAGAGCATACTGAAAAATTATTTGCATTATTTTTTCTATGTGCTTATGTTACAATTTGATACCTTCTTTGATTTTTCATTCTTGTTATATTCAACTTCATAATTTGTTTTTCTTCTAATGGAATTTGAAATTAAAATTAAATTTTATTATTTGAAAATGCAAAATTTTAACATGTTTCAGAAGTCAAATTTGTATGGAATGCTATATTCAGAGAACTCTTCTATTCCTATTCCTCTACTCCTTTCCCACTCACTCTCATAGAAAAGCATTTTTCATTTCTAGTTTATTCTTTCTGTGTTTCTTTTTATAAAATTAGCAAACACAAAATTATATATACATTCTAATATATGTATATAGTATAGTATCTATACTAAAAGAATATATATGGTTGAGTGAGGTGGCTTGCACCTATAGTCCCAACTACTCAGAAGACTGAGCTGGGAGGATCTGTTGAATTCAGGAGTTAGAGGCAAGAATATATATATATATATATATATATATATATATATATATATATACACACACACACACACACACACATACACACACACACACATACATTCTCTTTTATGTAATAAAAACCATAACATTAACTCTACCATCTTAACCATTTTTAAATGTACCAATTAGTATACGCATGTTGTTACATAGTCAACCTCTAGAAATTTTTCATCTTCCAACACTGAAACTCTGTACCCATTAAACTCTTAATTCTCTGACTTCCCTCCCTGACATCCTTGGCAACCAACATTCTACTTATGTTTCTATGATTTTGACTACTTCAGATACTTCCTATGAATGGAATCATACAATATGTGTCTTTTTTGTGACAGACCTTATATAACTTAGAAAGTTCTTGATGTTCATCTATGTTGTAGCATGTGACAGGATTTCCTTCTTTTGTTTCTTTATCCTTTAATTGTTGATAGATGTCTGGGTTGCTTGTACTTCTTGGCTATCATGAATATTGCTGCAGTGAACATGGACATGCAAATATATCTTTGAGATCCTGCTTTGAATTCTTTTGACTGTATACCCAGAAGTGAGGTTGCTTGATTATATGTTAATTTAATTTTTAATATTTCTTTCAGGAACCTCCATCCATGTTACATTTCCACCAACACTGCACAAGGGTTCATTCACTTCTCCACATTTTGCCAGCATTTTTTGTTTTCTGTGTTTTCGGTAGTAACCATCCTGATCAGTGTGAAGTGATATCTCATTGTGGTTTTGATTTCCCTGATGATTACTGATGTTGAACATCTTTTCTTGTGCTTATTGGCCATTTATATATCATTTTTGGAGAAAGGTCTATTCAAGTCCTTTGCCCATTTTAAGATCATGTTATTTGTATTTTTATTGTTCATTTAGAAGTTTGTTACATATTCTGGATATTAACCTTTCATTGGATATATGGTTTGGAAATAAGTTGCCTTTTCACTCTGTTGATTGCCTCCTTTGCCATGCAGAAGTTAAGCTTGATATAATCACATTTATCTATTTTTGCTTTTGTTGCCTGTGCTTTTGTTCCATATTTATGAAATCATTGCTAAATCCAATGTCCTGAAGCTGTCCCCCATATTTGAAAATAATATATATTATTAAGTTTTATTTTTTAAACAAAGCTTTTTACCTTTGAGACTTGATTTTTTTTTTGAAGTTAACAAAATATCCTGGAAATTACTTTGTATAGAAGGAGTGTTCCACAGAGCTTTTCCTTTTTTTGTGTTGTTTTGCTGGGATTTTTGAATGGCTGTGTGGTATTCCATTGTGTGGATATATCATAATTTAATCGACTGATTTCTACAGGTGGACTTCTAGTTTATTTCCAACATTTTGCCATTACAAATAACATCTCAATACTTATATATGTGTTGTTTTATATTGTGGATGAAGTGGGATTGCTGGTCATTAAGCTGTTACTATGTCTCATTCCTACAGTTCTGTCTTTGTTACTTTTTCCTCTCCTCATCCTTTTACCTCTCAAATATGCATGTATTTCTTTTCTATTCCAAATATTTGAGAACAGATTTTATCAAAATCTATTTTGATATCTTTTGACTTTGTATGTAGATTATTTGTAGGTTATTTTGCTACCTGTAAGTCTTTGAAACTAAACAGGTGTTAGCTATAGAATCACTGTAGAATATTAGAACCCTCAGGGATTTGAGCTAATTATAAAAGGTAAAAAGTTCAAATCTGTGAAACATATGCATCTTACAAGAAATCCATTAAAGCTTATAATAATTACTTCAATGAAAAAATGAGATACTTGTAACTAGAACTGTAACACTATTTCTGAATTTTTAAAAGAATTTTTTTAGATATGAGCATGTTTTAGCTTAATTTATATATGAATTACTACAATAAGTATGACAATCATAGTAACAGCCACAGCTAATATATGTTGTTTACTATGTGCTGGGTACCATGCTCAGCAATGCAAGTACATTAATTTACATCATTTCAACTAGTCCTCAATGACCTTATGAGATGTATTTGTAATTATATCTCCACTTTAAACATGAGTGAAATGAGAAATGTTAAGGGATATGCTCTAACATGCTCTAACTCATGCAGCTAGTAAGTGGCAGAAGCAAGATTTGAACCCAGAGAGTCTTCAATCAAGATGGATTCTGCTCTTTTTATGACAATGCTAGACTTCTTATATTGGGACCCACTATTATTTTCCTATATCAGGCCAGCATTTGTCTTAAGGTCTGTATGATTTTAGCTGCTGAGTCCTTAACAACTTTATGTACTTTATTTCTCTCCCCAAAGCAGTATAAGATATTACATGGTTGTTATATTAAGTTTTTTTAATCGTAAGTGATAGCACAGAATTGAAATCCCATTCATAACAGCTACAGTTTCTCACAAAGCATTCTTGTTACATCACTATCTGTGGCAGAATATTAAACTATGTGTACTATTTTTTTGGCCCATTAAATTATTTATGTTCCTGTTTTACAGTGGATGATTCAACAGCCACACAAAGCAGCAACATTTTTTGGATGCATTGGGATAGATAAATTTGGGGAGATCCTGAAGAGAAAAGCTGCTGAAGCCCATGTGGATGCTCATTACTACGAGCAGAGTGAGCAGCCAACAGGAACTTGTGCTGCATGCATCACTGGTGACAACAGGTCAGTGTAATTCCAAGGGAACCACTATACTAATTGGCTGTTTTAACACTGGTAAAATATGAATTCCAATGTGAATTTGGAATTTTGACTTTATAATTCCTTTTAATGTTTGATAAATGCTTATTCCTTATATCAGTTTTCCTGTATTGTTTTTAAATTTACTTTTGTTAAACATGCAGTTGAATTCATGAGGCATAATGGAATAAAAGTTTGAGGTTATTTAGTCCAGTCTCTACTTTTTATAATTAGAATCAGAAAAGGCTGATAGCTTGCTCAATGCCTTGTAGCTTGCTCAACGCCTTGTAGCTAATTTGTTGCAAAACTTGAATTAGAAAGAATGTTCTTTTCACCATATCCTGAGGTTGGAATACGAGAGAGAGAGAGAGAGAGAGAGAGAGAGAGAGACAGAGACAGAGACAGAGAGACAGAGAGAGAGTGTGTGTGTGTATTTTATGTATATAAAATACAACATTACATTCAGGCTCGTAAGACTTAGTCATCTAAATGGTCATCTAAACCATTTCTGGCAAATAGTAATTCATTCATATTGAATAAACTCAGTCGTGGGTAGTATACCACTAACAAAACAACCAAGTATATTTCTATACACCCTTACTTATTAGAAAAGTATTCTTAATATGAACTTGAAATATCTCTCTCAGGCCCCTCCATATATTGGTTGGTTGTTCTTTTGTACCCACATGGAGATACTCCTTCAGTGTATTCATGCATTGCTAACGTTATTACCATATCAGCACAGGCTTTTTTCCCGTTTGCAAGGGAAAAACAAAATAACTGCCCTAGCTATTATATTGTTGGGATAATCAAAGATGACCTCTTTTTAAATAGTGATTCACTAGAAATTTTGCATTACTTATAGTTGGAAATATGTAGTCTGTCCTCCTCCATTCCCTATCTCCTTTCTTTTCCCATCTTCTCTTCCTTTCTTTTTTTCCCTTTTCATCCTCCTTTATTTTCTTCCCCCTCTCCACCACGACCTTGCTCCATTTCTTCTATTTACCCACTTTATTGCTCACTACTTGACCTTCAGCAGAGGTATATTAAGGAATGGACTATTCTGGAGACTGGGGATCAATAAGCACAGTATTTACTAAATAACCAAAATACAATATTCAAAAATTATTAGGGTATGAAAGGCATTTTCAGATCTTTCCTTTAATTTTGTTTTTTATATACAGGAGAACTTTATGGTTTTAAGATTACAGTAAACATTGAAATATGGGATTCAGGGATTTAAAAAAAAACAACTAAAAATGTTGAAATATATTTGTTTAGACCTTTGCCCTTAGTTTTCCCAAGACCAGCCTTAATCTGTAGGTGCAAAGTTTTCCCATTAGTGAGAAGTAGGTCAGATTTTCTTCTGATATCACTTAGGCTACAGTAAAATTACTAAATTGTTTTAGTATGCTAAATTGCTGTCTTAAAGAACAGTTATGGCTGGGTGCAGTGGCTCACGCCTGTAATCCCAGCACTTTGGGAGGCCGAGTCAGGTGGATCACCTGAGGTCAGGAGTTCGAGACCAGCCTGGCCAACATGGTGAAACTCTGTCTCTACTAAAAATGTAAAAATTAGCCAGGTGTGCACCTGTAATCCCAGCTACTCGGGAGACGAAAGTAGGAGAATTGCTTGAACCTAGGAGGTGGAGGTTGCAGTGAGCCGAGATTGTGCTACTGCGCTCCAGCCTGGGCAACAGAGCAAGATTCTGTCTCAAAACCAAAGAGAGAGAGAGAATAGTTATGATAATATTAGATCTTCTGGATGTCAAAAACTTAACTTTTATACTAATTTTATGGTTATAGTGATATTGTTGAGATGATATGGGAATCAAAAATTGGGGAGAAATCTTCAGTATCTAAATCATTATCTAAATTCTGGAAGCTAATACAGTTGGATCAATTGTTTTGGATAGGTCCAGTAACCTTTGCTGCCACTATCAAAAACTCAGAAATTGGCCGGGTGTGGTGGTCACACCTTGTAATCCTAACACTTTAGGAGACCGAAGTAGGCTGATCACTTGAGCTCAGGTGTTTAAGGCCAGCCTGGCCAACATGGCGAAACTCCATCTCTACAAAAGATACAAAAATTAGCTGGGGATGGTGGCATGTACCTGTGGTCCCCGCTGCTCGGGAGGCTGAGGTGGAAGGATTGCTTGAGCCCAGGAGGTTGAGGCTGCAGTGGACTGGGGTCGTGCTGCCCACTGCACTTCAGTCTGGGCAAAAGAGTGAGCCCCTGTCTAAAAAACAAAAAACAAAACAAAAAAATTTCAGAAATTGAAGTGTTTGGGTAATGCAGTATCTTTCTTGATCCAGGTTCTTCCTCTTCAAAGTCAGAATCAAATACATTGGGATAATAAGAATACTCATATTTTTCTGGTCGGGCATGGCAGCTCATGCCTGTAATCCCAGCACTTTGGGAGGCTGAGGCGGGTGGATCATTTGAGGCCAGGAGTTCGAGACCAGCCTGGCCAACATGGTGAAACTCCACCTCTACTAAAAATACAAAAAAATTAGCCGAGCATCATGGCGGGCACTTGTAATCCTAGCTACTTGGGAGACTGAGGTAAGGAAATTGCTTGAACCCGGAGGCGGAGGTTGCAGTGAGCCAAGACGGAGCGATTGCTCTTCTCTAGCCTGGGCAACAAGAACGAAACTTCATCTGGAAAAAAAAAAAAAAAGAATACTTTTATTTTTCTTTTGGAGAAACTGTAGTTTCCCATCAAAAAGTAGTTTTATTATCAGAATAGAGTTTAGTATCTGGTACCAGAAATGTTTGCTTTTATTTGGTAGCCATTTTGTCAAAATTTTCCTAAAGTCATAATTACTAAAATATTTTTATAAATTAGGTCTAAATTTTCTTAAGTTTGTAATATAGTTATTTTTATATGAATATGTTGATGCATATTACTCTTTCTTTCCTTCATTTACTTGAACATAAACAGATGTATCCTTTAGTAGTAAATTGGCAGATGGATGAGTGGAAATACGTTTTGGAAGAGAATTGAGGTTTTTTTTTTAACAGTGTAATTGAACATATTACCAAAGTCTGAAATGATAAGATTTTTTTTGTAAGCTATAACTGTTACAATTTAATTAGAAAAAGAGAAAAATTGGCAAGTAATTTTTTAAATTCTGGAGCAGTATGAGGAAGGAAAGTATTTTTATTTATAATGTAAATAATTATTGTATTTATTTTTAATTAAACAAGCCAAGTGACACTTGTAGCAGGATTTTATTTATTTATTTATTTTTTAGAGATGTGGTTTTGCCTTGTTGCCTAGGCTGGAGTGCAGTGGCATGATCATAGCTCATTGCAGCCTCAAACTCCTGGGCTCAAGCAATCCTCCCACCTCAGCTTCCTGAGTCCTTAGGACTATAAGTGTGCACCACTACCCCCAGCTAATTTTTAAAATTATTTTGTAGAGATGGGATCTGGCTGTGTTGCCCAGGCTGACCTCAAACTCCTGGCATCAAGCAATCCTCCCACCTTGGCCTCTGAAAGAGCTGGGATTTCAGCTTTGAGCTACTGCACCCAACCTGCAGCAAGATTTTAAATGCAGTATCCTGCTTAGATATTCCATTTCTAAAACTGGACCAGTCAGGGGACTTTTCAACTATAGAAAACAATTCTAATTGATTTCAGCCCTTAGAATGTAATGGTTTACAAATTAATTCCTCTTAGCGAATATGATCTACATTTATAAGTGTCTTTTATGAAATTAATTCCATACTTGGCTTTTAAAGGCTTCGATTAAATAGACAATTATAGTATGTTGATATTTATTTTTATAAAGATATTTTTCTACTTAAAAAATGTTTTTAGTTGCATAGATTTCTTTTTATATAATGAGTTAGCCTTATTTCTTAACTGCATTTTGAACTATTAAGGTGTAAAAAGTAGGTCCTATTTTACTATCAAAAGGCAACTTAACTGCCAATTTCTTTCTCAAAATACCAGGTGTTGTTTAGAACAAAAATTATCATAGATGCCTCAGAAAGTTCTCAAAACAAAATTAGTATTTATATTTATTTAAAAATCAATAACATTAGTTTTGAAGAATTAATTAAAATGTAAATTTTAAACTTTGCAAAAAATATTGGTAATTATCTATTGAAATATATGCTAAGTTTGACTATAATATTACTTGCTTATTCTTTGGTTGTTTTAGGTCCCTCATAGCTAATCTTGCTGCTGCCAATTGTTATAAAAAGGAAAAACATCTTGATCTGGAGAAAAACTGGATGTTGGTAGAAAAAGCAAGAGTTTGTTATATAGCAGTAAGTACTTACCTAATTCAAATCTCTGGTACATATTTACATGATGGATTATAGTTGTTGTCTGATATATATTTTAAAATAATTATCTTTTATTTACCCTGCAAATTATTTATCTCTCTCAAAGCATATGTTAGATTCACTATTGTGAAAATAGAACAGAAATCATTATCTTTCTATGGGTAACATAATTTGTATTATTTATCTTCAGGTCTACCTATTTTTGGATACATTATGCATAGGTGCTTGCCAACCAAGCACAGAATTCTATATTAAATCAGTTTCCAAATATATTTTAAAATAATTCTACAAACTTACATCTTACATTTGTAGGCAACTTGCATTGTGCAGAAAAATATTAGTAGTATAAATATTCACTGCAAATAGTTTGAGCTGAATTGCTTAAAAAACTTAATTGCTGTTTATTCCATAGTAATTACCATGACACCTCTTAATTTAATATTTCAGAAACATTGATCGTGACAAATCTCTTAAATCTGGGAATAAGGGCAGGGTGTAATTTGAATTATTAAGTCTTCTGACACAAAAATAATTGGTTAAGAATTTATTTCTAAAATAGGATGGTACTAAAAATTCTGAATTAATCACCCCATGATTACCTTGTTTTTATTTAATATGTGTTAAATGTGGCTTTACACAAATAAGTAGATACCTATGAAAAAAGCATCTCGTATGCATGTAATATATGGTTTTGGTATAACAGCTGCTGCCATTTCATTACCTGAGCTCTGTGAAATAGCTGGTAAGATGTGTAAAAAATTGATTATCCTACTAGGAGGAACATGTTTATTGAAAATATAATTATTTCTTTCAGTCTAATGTTAATGTCTCCTACAGCATGTTTGTGTGCACTGTTCTAGGCTTTACAACATTGTTATTGATTCCTCTGTATACCAAATCCTACCCCTTTATAACTGTCAAATAAATGCTTACATTGAGAAGATTATATAATGGAAAGTTATGCTATCTTTTCTGCCAGTATGTGAGAAAAACATTTCAAGAATTAAATATTTTACCCCTTTATTATTTCCATTTCATTTTATTTCTCAAATTGGTCTCATGTTCTTTCCATTTTTCAAATCTTGATACTATATTTCTTGTAGTGTCATTCTTTAGAGGGGATTTATGTACTATTTCAAACCATCTTACACTTGAAAGTCTGATTTTCAAAAAGCACCATGTTTAGAATTTGGCATAATTTATATATACTTGTTGACTATGAAATAAGACAGTGTATTCTGATGAAAAAGTATATTTAACTTGACAATTACAGTCTTCTATGTTTCAATATATAGTTGTTCAATCCTGAATTGTGAGCCAACTTGCAAACAACTCATAGTTGTAATGATTATACAGTATAACATGTCTAGCCAACTTTGGGTGAATGGAACTTTTATGAAAGTGTAGATTCAACTTGCAGACAACTCATAGTTTTAGCATTTATGCACTATATTGTATCTAGCCATATTTGGGTGAATGGAGTTTTATAGTAGTATTAAATATTTATACTTACGTGCAATTTTGTACAGCGTAAAGTGATCAGCTTTGGTGAAATTAATAAGGCAAATGATATTATTTTTGAGATTTGGGTGGTGTATTCAGCCAGAAGAAATAACAAAATGGATTTCAGTTGTTATCTGTGATACAAGTGTTAGCTTGTAGCTTCTGTTTCAGCAGTTTCATAAAAAGAATGATCTCTTACGTTGCCAGGTAAATCTATACTCTTCTCATAGCTTGGCTTATTCCAAAATAGTTCTGAAAATAGTAGACTCATATTGGATACCTGGGATGCTGTATATTCTTAGTGAACATTCAACAAATATTTACTTGGTGAATAACTAAGAGCATAATTCGTATTTATTGAAATCTGTAAACTTCCTTTTGAAATACAATGTTATTTCCACAAAGACACTGCAGGTTTTGCAAATCTGTAATTCCCTTTGATTTCAGAGCATTCTGAAATGATGTGTAGTCTAGTCTAGTTTTTTCTTAGCATATGGTCAAACCATAAATTAAGTGGGCTGCCCCATACTTTCTGGTTCTATGAGGTCAGCAGTCTCATTACATTATCATCATAAACTAATGAGGTTTAAGAAGTTAAAGTTCTGGGGGCTCTTTAATTCTAAAATGTTTTTGATCTAAGGAAGCAACTCAGTTTATCTATTCAACAAATATCCGTAACTAAAACATCTGTCTGCATCACATAAGCTAAACCAGATCTACATACTCAGCTCTGCTTCTTCACACTATTCTCCAAACTAGCAGTGTTTCATGAATATTAAGAAAATTCCAAACTTTCTTCTTCATTTTCTTCACCATATAATTTACTAAGTTCACACTGCAAACCTTCCTGACTGAAAAGCTAAAATTGAATATGGATACACCAGCATCCTCTTTTGGTTTAAATACAGTGCCAAGATCTTTTAAAATTTATTTTTTACCTTTCATAATAAATGTCTCATTTTATGCCACGTAAACTCAGTTTTTCCATGTTTAAACCAGCTTCTCAGATTCTTTGTTAGCAGGTAATTAGGGACTACTGGTTATGGTGACTAGGTAATTATGTTTTTGAAAACATAAGTCTCAGGTTCTCTTCACCTTAGAATCAGATTGGGATATATCTGTTTTTTCTCACTTAAGAAATAATATTTCCTGGCATAGTGGTTTATGCCTGTAGTCCCAGTGCTTTGGGAGGCCAAAGCCAGTGGATTGCTTTTGGTCAGGAGATCGAGTCCCGCTTGGGCAACAAGTAGGTCTCTAAGGACTTGCTTTATGAATCTGGGTGCTCCTGTATTGGGTGCTTTATGAATCTGGGTGCTCCTGTATTGGGTGCATATATATTTAGGATAGTTAGCTCTTCTTGTTGCATTGATCCCTTTACCATTATGTAATGGCCTTCTTTATCTCTTTTGATCTTTGTTGGTTTAAAGTCTGTTTTATCAGAGACTAGGATTGCAACCCCTGCTTTTTTTTTTGTTTTCCATTGGCTTGGTAGATCTTCCTCCATCCCTTTATTTTGAGCCTATGTGTGTCTCTGCATGTGAGATGGGTCTCCTGAATACAGCACACTGATGGATCTTGACTCTATCCAATTTACCAGTCTGTGTCTTTTAATTGGGGCATTTAGCCCATTTACATTTAAGGTTAATATTGTTATGTGTGAATTTGATCCTGTCATTATGATGTTAGCTGGTTATTTTGCTCGTTAGTTGATGCAGTTTCTTCCTAGCCTTGATGGTCTTTACAATGTAGCATGTTTTTGCAGTGGCTGGTACCCGTTGTTCTTTCCATGTTTAGTGCTTCCTTCAGGAGCTCTTGTAAGGCAGGCCTGGTGGTGACAAAATCTCTCAGCATTTGCTTGTCTGTAAAGGATTTTATTTCTCCTTCACTTATGAAGCTTAGTTTGGCTCGATATGAATTTCTGGGTTGAAAATTCTATTCTTTAAGAATGTTGAATATTGGCCCCCACTCTCTTTTGGCTTGTAGAGTGTCTGCAGAGAGATCTGCTGTTATTCTGATGGGCTTCCCTTTGTGAGTAACCCAACCTTTCTCTCTGGCTGCCCTTAACATTTTTTCCTTCATTTCAACTTTGGTGAATCTGACAATTATGTGTCTTGGAGTTGCTCTTCTCGAGGAGTATCTTTGTGGTGTTCTCTGTATTTCCCGAATTTGAATGTTGGCCTGCCTTGCTAGGTTGGGGACATTCTCCTGAATAATATCCTGCAGAGTGTTTTCCAACTTGGTTCCATTCTCCCTGTCACTTTCAGGTACACCAATCAGATGTAGATTTGGTCTTTTCACATAGTCCCATATTTCTTGGAGGCTTTGTGTTTTTCTTTTTACTCTTTTTTTTTTCTCTAAACTACTCTTCTTGCTTCATTTCATTCATTTGATCTTCAATCACTGATACCCTTTCTTCCACTTGATCGAATCAGCTACTGAAGCTTGTGCATGTGTCACGTAGTTCTTGTGCCATGGTTTTCAGCTCCATCAGGTCATTTAAGGTCTTCTCCATGCTGTTTATTCTAGTTAGCCATTCGTCTAATCTTTTTTGAAGGTTTTTAGCTTCTTTGAGATGGGTTCGAACATCCTCCTTTAGCTCGGAGAAGTTTGTTATTACCTATCTTTTGAAGCCTTCTTCTCTCAACTCGTCAAAGTCATTCTCCATCCAGCTGTGTTCTATTGCTGGCGAGGAGCTGTGTTCCTTTGGAGGAGAAGAGACGCTCTGATTTTTAGAATTGTCAGCTTTTCTCCCCATCTTTGTGGTTTTATCTACTTTGGTCTTTGATGATGGTGACCTACAGATAGGGTTTTGGTGTGGATGTCCTTTCTGTTTGTTACTTTTCCTTCTAACAGTCAGGATCCTCAGCTGCAGGTCTGTTGGAGTTTGCTGGAGGTCCACTCCAGACCCTGTTTGCCTGGCTATCACCAGCAGAGGCTGCCAAATATTGCAGAACAGCAAATGTTGCTGCCTGATCCTTCCTCTGGAAGCTTTGTCTCAGAGGGGCACCCAGTTGTATGAGGTGTCTGTTGGCCCCTACTGGGAGGTATCTCCCAGTTAGGTTACTCAGGGATCAGGGACCCACTTGAGGAGGCAGTCTGTCCGTTCTCAGATCTCAAACTTCGTGCTGGGAGAACCACTACTCTCTCCAAAGCTGTCAGACAGGGACATTTAAATCTACAGAAGTTTCTGTTGCCTTTTATTCAGCTATGCCCTGCCCCCAGAGATGGAGTCTACAGAGGCAGGCAGGCCTCCTTGAGCTGCTGTGGGCTCCACCTAGTTCGAGCTTCCTGGCCACTTTGTTTACCTACTCAAGCCTCAGCAATGGCGGGCACCCCTCCCCCAGCCTCACTGCTTCCTTGCAGTTGATCTGATCTCGGACTGCTGTGCTAGCAGTGAGCAAGGTTCCATGGGCATGGGACCCTCCGAGCCAGGCGTGGGATATAATCTCCTGGTGTGCCGTTTGCTAAGGCCATTGGAAAAGCGCAATATTAGGGTGAGAGTGTCCTGATTTTCCAGGTACCGTCTGTCATGGCTTCCCTTGGCTAGGAAATGGAATTCCCCAACCCCTTGCGCTTCCCAGGTGAAGCGATGCCCCGCCCTGCTTTGGCTCACACTCCGTGGGCTGCATCCACTGTCCGACAAGCCCCAGTGAGATGAACCTGGTACCTCAGTTGGAAATGCAGAAATCACCCGTCTTCTGCATCACTCACGCTGGGAGCTGTAGAATGGAGCTGTTCCTATTCCTTTTTTTGTTTTGTTTTGTTTTGAGATGGAGTCTTGCTGTGTCATCCAGGCTGGAGTGCAGTGGCACAATCTCTGCCCACTGCAACCTCCGCCTCCTGGGTTCACACCATTCTCCTTGCCTCAGCCTCCCAAGTAGCTGGGACTGCACGCGCCCACCACCATGCCCGGCTAATTTTTTGTATTTTTAGTAGAGACGGGGTTTCACCATGTTAGCCAGGATGGTCTCGATCTCCTGACCTCATGATCCACACACCTTGGCCTCCCAAAGTTCTGGGATTACAGGCATGAGCCACCACACCCAGCCTAATTGTTGTTTTTTTTTTTTAATCAGCTTTGTTAATATATGTCTCACAACTTACAATACATACATTTTACTTCTACATATATATTATAAACATCGTAACCTTGCTACTATTTTTGTTTAAATTGTCAAATATATATTTTAAAAGACTTAATAAGAAAAAATTCATATTTTTACTCAGGTATTTATCATTTCTAGTTCTCTTTATTCCTTTTGGTTAGAATTAGATTTCCATCTGGTATCATTTTCCTTCTGCCTAGAGGGCATTCTTTAACATCTCTTGTATTTGGATCTGTCAGTAATAAATTCTTTCAGCTTTTGTATGTTTGAAAACATCTTTATTTCACCTTCATTTTTGAAAGACATTTGTGCCAGATATATAGTTCTAGTTTGACAGTTTTTCAGTACATGAAAAATGTTACCCCATTGCCATCTTACTTGCATAGTTCTTGATAAGAAATCTGACATTCTTTTGTTCTTCAATATTTCACAACCCCCATTCCCCAAATTTTGCTGCTTTTAAGATTTTTCATATGAGACCAGGTGCGGTGGCTCACACCTGTAATCCCAGTGCTTTGGGAGGTCAAGATGGGAGGATGGCTTTTGAGGCTTGGAGATCAAGATTAGCCTAGGCAACATAGTGAGACCCCATCCTTACAAAAAATACACACACACAGAGAAAATTACTCATTTTGATCAGTTTAGTTATGATGGGCCTTAGTGTATTCTTCTTCATGTTTCTTGTGCGTGGGTTTTGTTTAACTTCTTAGAGCTATCGGTTTTTAGTTTTTATTATGTTTGGAATATTTGCAGCCATTATACATCTTCAAATTGGTTTTCTGACCCTTTTATGCCACTTGAAGTTGTCTCATAGCTCACTGACACTCTTTTTTTATTTTGTCTCTTTCTCTATGTTTTATTTTGGATACCTCCTTTGCTGTGCCTTCCATTTCACTAATATTTTCTTCTGTAATACCTGAACTGTTATTAATCTCATCAAATAAATAAAGCTAAATATTTCTTACTACTGGGGGAAGACTTTTCTTAGTACTCCATGGCACAGAGCACTAAGGGGTCCCTAATCTCTGGTACTGCAACTATATCAGTTCCTTTTAGGAACCAGGCCACACAGCAGGAGGTGAGTAGCAGGCCACCAAGCATTACCACCTGAGCTCCACCTCCTGTCACATCAGTGGAGGATTCTTTTTTTTTTTTTTCAAATGTGAAAAATCTAATTTTATTCAGTTTAGATTAATGTATAGCTATACACTCTGGACTCTTAATGAAACCTTTCCCATTCTTTTTTTTAAAATTTTATTATTATACTTTAAGTTTTAGGGTACACGTGCACAACATGCAGGTTTGTTACATATGTATACATGTGCCATGTTGGTGTGCTGCACCCAGCAGAGGATTCTTATAGGGGTGCAAATCCTATTTTGAACTGCACAAGCGAGGGATCTAGGTTGTATACGTCTTATGAGAATCTAACTAATGCCTGATGATCTGAGGTGCAACAGTTTCATCCTGAAACCACGCCTCCTGCCCGTCCGTGGAAAAATTGTCTTCCACAAAACTAGTCCCTGGTGCCAAAAACGTTGGAGACTTTGATGAAAAAAATGATGAGTTTTTCTGCTCTAGGTCTTTGAAACAGCCACTATTTCCAAATGTGTATGTGCCTCAGGTACTGTTCCTTCTATTTTTTTTTCCTCTTAATACTTCTGGATGTTTCTTTCCCAGGTACTGACCTTAAGAAAAGACCCTCTACAGAATTCCAGGTTTCTCTGTAAATCTTTCTGTTCTCTGATATTGTGGTCTTTCAACTCTTAACTGCTCTGAAATTCCCAGACTCTCTGTTGTATTTCCTCAACTCACTGGAATCTACTACAGTTCTCCTTATACCATATTCTGGAAACTCTTGCAATAAACTGCTGTAGTCATATGGCTGACCTCCATTGTTTCCCATCTCTCAGAGATCCGTATTTTTTATTCTTGATGTCCAGTGTATTAAAAACCATTGTTTCTAGTTTTGCTATTGTTGTTTCATGATAGGGAGTAAATCTAGTTTCTGTTCCTCTACTGTCTTCTGCTTTGCATTGTTTTTGAAAGGAAGCCTGCTGCCATTCCTATCATTGTTCCCTCTTACCTAATATGTCTTTTAACCTCCTTTATCTGCTTTTAAGATGTTTATCATTGATTTTAAACAATTTTATTATGATGTACCTTGGCATAGTTTTATATTTTGTGTGGTTGGGGTTTTTTATAGTTTCATTCACTTTGGAAATTATTTTACAATAAATTTTCTCTTTCCACCTCCATCTACCTTTGGGACTCTGATTAAAATAATAATAAGAAGAAGAAGAAGAAGAAGAAGCCACTTGTAGTTGACCCATGTCTCAGTGATTCTGTTTTCAATATTTTTGTTTTTCTATCTGTTCTTCATTTTGAATAATTACTCTCTCCCCTATTTTGTCTTTTCTTTTTTATTTTTATTTTTATTTTTATTTTTTGAGATGGAGTCTTGCTCTGTCACCCAGGCTGGAGTGCAGTGGTGCAATCTTGGCTCACTGCAACCCCCGCCTCCTGGGTTCAAGTGATTCTCCTGTCTCAGCCTCCTGAGTAGCTGGGACTACAGGCACGCCTCACCACACCCGGCTAATTTTTGTATTTTTAGTAGAGATGGGTTTTCACCATATTGTTTCGGCTGGTCCTGAACTCCTGACCTCATGATCTGCTTGCCTCGGCCTCCCAAAGTGCTGGGATTACAGGCGTGGGCCACCGTGCCTGGCCTCTTTCTTTTTTTTTTTTTTCCAGACAAGTTCTCGTTCCGTCGCCCAAGCTGGAGTGCAGTGGCACAATATTGGGTCAATGCAACCCCCACCTCAGCCTCCCAAGTAGCTGGAACTGCAGGAGTGCACCACCATGCCTGGCTAGTTTTTGTATTTTCTCTAGAGACAGGTTTTGCTGTGTTGCTCAGGCTGGTCTCAAACTCCTGAACTCAACCGATCTGCCTGTCTCGACCTCCCAAATTGCTGGGATTGCAGGCATGAGCCGCCATGTCCGGTATTGAATAATTTCTATTACTCTGAAGTTTACTAATTATTTCATCTACAATGTTTAATCTGCCATTAATCTCATCCAGTTGACATTTTATCTCTGACATTATAGTTTTCATCTCTTGAACTTTGATTTGGACCTCTTTTACTCATGCCATATCTCTACATAGTATGCTTATGTTGTCATGTGCTTTCGGAATGTTGTTATAACAATTGTTTTAATATTCATGTCTACTAATTCTGTCACTTTTTTTTTTATCTGATTACCTTGGTATTGGTTTTTCCTGATTACCTGGGTATTCGTTGTTTCCTCATACATGTGTACTGAAGACTCCAAAGGAATCCCTTGCATATCTCGAGTTCTCACTTTCCACCTCTTTCTTCTCCAAGCAGCTCTGTCCTCTCCAGTACTCTGCCCCAGCATGTGGTAGCCAGCCTGGCCTCCCTGAATGGAAACTACTTGACTCTATTTAGGTTCTTCCTTCCTGCTCTGCAGCCTGGGAACTCTATTCAAGGTGTAAGTTTGAGTAATTGTAGTGCTTA
This sequence comes from Pan troglodytes, assembly GCF_028858775.2. Lineage (NCBI taxonomy): Eukaryota > Metazoa > Chordata > Mammalia > Primates > Hominidae > Pan > Pan troglodytes. The sequence continues at coordinate 86,628,236 of NC_072406.2, forward strand.
CCTTATTGTGCCCCTTCTTTGATTATTATCCAATGCCTGAAAATTGTGTTTTCATATATTTTGTTCATTGTTAGTTGTTTAAGATGGGAATATAAATCTGCTCCCTGGTCCTTCATAGTGGCTGGAAGTGCAAATCTCTAGGTTGATTTTGGTTTTTCCCTTTTTCAGGTAACTCGCTTTTTTTTTCAAGAATGCCTAATTTTTTTATTTGAATTTGAGTCTCAGTCTGTTGCCCAGGCTGGAGTGCAGTGACACAATCTCGGCTCACTGCAACCTCCATCTCCTGGGTTTGAATGATTCTCCTGCGTCAGTCTACCCAGTAGCTGGGATTATAGGCACCTACCACCATGCCTGGCTGAGTTTTGTATTTTTTTTTTTTTTTTAGTTGAGATGAGGTTTCACCATTTTGGCTAGGCTGGTCTTGAACTCCTGACCTCAAGTGATCCACCCGCCTTGGACTCCCAATGTGCTGAGATTACAGGCATGAGCCACTGCCCCCAGCCTGAATTTGAATTTGATAATAACTATGATTTATCTCTATGCGAATTCTGTATTGAGTTTTCCTCGAACAATGTATTCATTTTAAACTGTAGATTTCATTCCCAGTTAACTTTCTTGTCCCCAAATATTGTGTCTCCTTCACTTGACCTATTGGAGTGTCAGAAAATGATCATAACCATCACTGATAAATGTGTTATGGGGAATATTAGAGTAAAAGCAGAAATTCCAAATTGTGATGAGAAAGTACAGTAGACCCTTGAACAATGTGAGGGTTCTGGGCACTGACCCCTTCGAAAATCCACATACAATGTTTACCTCCTCAAAAACTTAACTACTAATAGTAGTTAATTGGAAGCCTTACTGATAACATAAATAGTTGATTAACACGTATTTTGTATATGTATTATATTCTGTATTCTTACAACAAATTAAGCTAAAGAAAAAATAATACTATAATATCATATGGAATGAAAATATATTATTATTCATTAAGTGGAAATGGATCATCATAAAAGTCTTTATCTTAGTCATCTTCATGTTGAGTGGGCTGAGGAGGGGAAGAAGAGGAGGAGTGGTTGGCCTTCATGTCTCAGAGGTTGGCAGAGGCAGAAGAAAATCTAGGTATAGGTTGACCTGCACAGTTCAAATTCATATTGTTATAGTATCAGTTGTAATCTTAAATTCATCTTCAGGTTGATTTAGTGTCAAAATTCCCTCAAATATTATTCTAGATTCTATAAAATGTTCTAGATACCATTTTATCGCTTAAAAATAAATGTGAAAGCTCTCAGCTAAGATATAGTTGTTCATCTATGTGTAATTACTAGTTTTGTAATTTTTTGTAATTTCTTAGTCACCTCTGCATAGTGTTTGGATTACATTGTGAGTACAGTAGGATTTTGTTTAGAAATCTATGCATTATTTCAAATAACATCTCTTTATGATAGGAAAAAAGGTTCCAAGTTTGAAATAACACTGTGAAGAACTAATCACCATGCAAGTTTAGGCTTATTATGGGGAAATTTTTAAACTTTAGGTATTAAAAAGATTTTTAAGAAATAGATTTTAACAAATTTTCAGTACCTTGTGACTTACCCTGCGTAAACAAGGTCAGCCAAATTTGTACCCTGTTTCATGGATTAGAAATTAAACACTATAAGTGAAAGAATAATAAGTCATATCTTGTCAATAATTTTGTGAGAGTATGAGACTTGTGGTGAGTTTTCCTTTAGCACTCATGCCTATTTTCTTTTTTAAATTATTTTTTCAGTTCCTATGTCTTATTACAGGTCTTCTCTTTTCGTCTCTTCATTTATTTATAACTCTGTCTTGACCACTTGTATCTGTTTTCGGTCTAGAATTTTACTACTTTGGAGAATGTGGTTTTTGTGAGGGTAGAGTTTTCAAATGTCACTAATGTTTGCTTCTGGAATAAGGGAAGTATGATTATAGGTCAGTAGAAGAAACATGGTATGAAGAAATGTACAGCCTTGGTGGTAAGCAATAGAATTCATACTTACAAAGAAACAGAAGTATATGTATATTAAAGGCAAGTAGGAATCACTACCAAATGTTTACATTTTACATCTCCTGCTTTGTTTGCCCTATAGGTTTTTCATACCTATGCCATGAGTAACAATTTTTCTTAGTAAAACTTTCATTTATACTCAGTTACAATTAAATATCTTTATCAGTAATCTAAAAGCAATAAAGCCCTTAAAATGAGGTAGTGTGATAAATTATAAGAAATCTCATCTAAGAAATCATATGTTTGAAATTTTACGTGTCAGTAATGTGGTTTGTGTCCATTGAATTAACAAGTTAGAATGAATTTATAATTAAATAAATAATTTCTTTTTTTTTAGGATTTGGTTATCTTTTGGCAGTATTTACCAAAAGACATGGTTACACTAAAACGTGACTAGAAATTTAAAAAGATTGCTCAAAATTTCATGCTCAGAATTTAGAACGTGCCATCTAGTATTCTTTGCTCTGTCATGAAAAGATTTGAGAAAGTTTCAGTGAAAGTGAATTAAGTTGTTTTGTAATGGTAACCTAATGGAAATTGAAGTAATATTTTTTTTAAAAAAGGTAAGTATTATTTAGGCCAGGCACAGTGGCTCAAGCCTGAAATTCCAGCCCTTCGGGAGGCTGAAGTGGGTGGATCACCTAAGATCAAGAGTTTGAGACCAGCGTGGCCAAAATTTTTGGTAGAGACCAGACCATCTCTACTAAAAATACAAAAATTAGCCAATCATAGTGGTGCATTCCTTAGTCCCAGCTGCTGGGGAGGCTGAGGTAGGAGAATCGCTCGAACCCAGGAGGCAGAGGTTGCGGTGAGCCAAGATCGCGCCACTACACTCCAGCCTGGCTGACAGAGTGAGACTCTGTCTGAAAACAAACAAACAAACAAACAAAAACTTACTTAAAGTGATAGCTTTAAACCTTATTCGACCATTGAACAAGCCTTTGTAACATAATCTATACTGTTACAATAAGTACACTTTGGCAGAGTAAGTGAACTAATGATTTTTTTTTATAATTTAAGCTAGTCTGTGAATGACAGTTGATTAAATAATGTCACAGCTCTTTATATATAGCATTAAATAGAGTTCAAAGTATTTTTGGAATTTATTAATTTATAATAGTCTTCTGTGATTATCAAAGAGGTGGGATAGCTAAACTTTTTCTCACCTTTTATCATTGTTCCAAGTGCAGTTTTGAACTCGTATGTGTTAGAACTCCCATTATATTGGTCAAATCGATGATCACCATATGACTTTATTCCTGCATTTTTGCCTCAAATTTTTAACTATCGTATTCTGGACTGCTTCATTAACTTCATTAGGGATTAACTATGAATGTTTAAGCCTTTATTTTACAATGTCCTTGCAGGTGTCCTTAACTATTTCATTTATAAATACAGAGAATAAAATGAAAAAAAAATCTGTAGAGTTGTTTGTTCTATTTGGAGCTTTTCATGTTGGTGTAAAATTCCTGACACTTAACACATATGAATCTTTTTCATTCATGTTTAATAATTTTATTTGAGAGTCACTTCAAGTAAAGCCCAAACTGTGTTAACATTTGAGTTAAGCAAAGACATCTTTGCTTAACAATAAAGCAAATATCACAATAAAGCAAGTCACATGAATATTTCGGTTTCTGAATTCATATAAAAGTTATGTTTACACTATATGGTACTCTCAAGTGTGTGGTAGCATTACATCTTTAAAAATATACATACTTTAATTAAAAATACTTTGTTGCTAAAAAATGCTAGTGATCATCTGAGCCTTTAGCGAGTAATAATCTTTTTGCTGTTGGAGGGTCTTGCACCAGTGTTGATGGCTGCTGACTGCTCAGAGTGGTGGCTTCTGAAGGTTGGGGTAGCTGTGACGATTTCTTAAAATAAGACAACAATGAAGTTTGCCACATCAATTGACTCTTCTTTCATAAAAGATTTCTCTGTAGCATACAATGTTGTTTGATAGCATTTACCTACAGTAGAACTTCTTTGAAATTGGAGTCAGCCCTCTCTAACCCTGTTGTTGCTTTAACAGTTATGTTTATGCAGTATTCTGAATTTTTCGTTGTCATTTCAACAGCATTCATAGCGTGTTCACCAGGAGTAGATTCCATGTCAAGAAACCACTCTCTGTGTTCATCTATAAGAAGCAATTTCTCATCCATTCAAGTTTTATCATGTGATTGCAGCAATTCAGTCCTGTCTTCAGGCTTCACTTCTAATACTAGTTCTCTTGCTATTTCCATCACATGTGCAGTGACTTCTTCCACTGAAGTCTTGAAGCCCTCAAAGTCATCCATGAGGGTTGGAATCCACTTATTCCAAACTCCTATTAATGTTAATATTTTGACCACCTCACATGAATCATGAATGTTCTTTTTTTTTTAAACAGGGTTTTACTCCTGTCACTCAGGCAGGGAAGTGCAGTAACAATCACTGCACATTGCAGTCTCAGTCTCCCAGGCAGGCTCAAGCAATCCTCCCACCTCATCATTTATTTTATTTTTGTAGAGACGAGGTCTCACCATATTGGCCAGGCTGGTCTCGAACTCCTGGGCTTAAGTGATCCTCCCACTGCGGCCTCCCAAAGCGCTGGGATTGTAGGTGTGAGCCACCATGCCCAGCCCATGAATGTTCTTAATGACAACTGGAATGATGAATTATTTTCAGGAGGTTTTCAATTTACTCTGCCCAAACCCATCAGATGAGTCACTATGGCAGCTATAGCCTTATGAAATATATTACTTAAATAAGATTTGAAAGTCAAAATTACTCATTGATCCATGGGCTGCAGAATGAATGTTGTTTTAGCAGCCATGAAAACAACATTCATCTTCTTGTACGTCTCCATCAGAGCCCTTGGGTTACCAGATGCATTGTTAATGAGCAGTAATATTTTAAAGGGAATCTTTTTTTCTGAGCAGTAGATCTCAACAGTGGGCTTAAAATATTCAGTATACCAGCCGGGCACAGTGGCTTATGCCTGTAATCCCAGCACTTTAGGAGGCCAAGGCGGGAGGATCACCTGAGGTCAGGAATTCGAGACCAGCCTGGTCGACATGGTGAAACCACATCTCTACTAATAATACAAAAATGAGCTGGGCATGGTGGTGCACACCTGTAATCCCAGCTACTCGGAGGCTGAAGCAGGAGAATTGCTTGAACCCTGGAGGCGGAGGTTGCGGTGAGCCAAGATTGCGCCATTGCACTCCAGCCTGGGTGACAAGAGTGAAACTGTCCCAAAAAAAAAAAAATTCAGCATACCATACTCAAACAGGTGTGCGTTCATCCAGGCTTTGTTATTTCATTTATAGAACACAGGCAGAGCAGATTTAACATAACTCTTAAGGGCTCTAGGATTTTTAGAATGGTAAATGAGCATTGACTTCAACTGAAAGTCACCAGCTGCATTAGCCCCTAAAAAAAAAGAGTCGTCCTATCCTTTGAAGCTTCGAAGCCTCGAAGCCAAGCATTTACTTCTTTTTAGCTGTAAAAGTCTTCAATGGCATCTTCTGCCAGTAGAAGACTCTTTTGTCTATGTTGAAAACCTGTTGTTCAGTGCAGCCACCTTCATCAATGATGTTGGCAAGATCTGGGTAACTCTTCAGCACCTGCTATTTTACCTTGCACTTTTATGATATGGAGATTGCTTCTTTCTTTCAACCTCACAAATTAGCCTCTCTTAGCTTCAGACTTTTCTTGCACAGCATCCTCACCTCTCAGCTTTAACAGAATTGGAAAGAGTTAAGGTTGTGCTCGGGATTAAGCTTTGACCTAAGAGAATGCTGTGCTGGTTTGATGTTCTATACAGACCACTAAAACTTTCTCCATGTGAGCAATAAGCTTATTTCACTCTCTTATTCATGCGTTCACTGGAGTAGCACTTTTAATTTTCTTCAAGAACTTTTTCTTTGCATTGAGAACTTGCCTGTTTGTTGTGAGAGGTCAAACTTTCAGCCTGTCTCACCTTTCGATATGCCTTCCTCACTAAACTCAATCATTTCTAGCTTTTGACTTAAAGTGAGAGACATGCAACTCCTCCTTTCACTTGAACACTTAGAGACCATTGTAGGATTATTAATTGGCCTAATGTCACTATTGTTGTGTCTCAAGAAATAGGGAGGCCTTAGGAGAGGTAGAGAGATGGGGTAATGGCCAGCTGGTAGAGCAGTGAAAACACAGCATTTATCAGTTAAGTTCACCATCTTCTATGGGTGTGGTTTGTGGCATCCCAAAACAATTACAATAATAATATCATAGATCAGTGATCACTATAAAAGATATAAAAGTTTGAAACATTGAAAGAATTACCAAAATATGACAGAGATCCAAGCGAGCACATTCTGTTGGAAAATAATGACACCATACTCAAGGCAGGCTTGCCATAAACCTTCGATTTGTCAAAAAAAATAATAAAAAAAGGTATCTGTGAAGTGCAATAAAATAAGGTATGCTTATACCAAAACAGACTTAATTATGCTATTTCTTACCATTAGTGTTAGAATTCAGTTTCTAATGTTTTTCATTTTCCATATGTTATTGATGTTCAGTGAGTTACACAAATTATTTACTGTTGTTACTTCCACCTTAGTAGGGAGAATCTTTGATTTTTGCTGGATAAATTTTCAAACAAGAGTGTGATTATAGGCTGGGCGTGGTGGCTCACGCCTGTAATCCCAGCATTTTGGGAGGCCGAGGTGGGCAGATCACTTGAGGTCAGGAGTTCGAGACCAGCCTGGCCAACATGGTGAAACCCCTCTCTACTAAAAATACAAAAATTAGCCGGGTGTGGTGGCGCATGCCTGTAATCCCAGCACTTGAGAAGCTGAGGCAGGAGAATGGCTTGAACCTGGGAGGCAGAGGTTGCAGTCCTGCCTAGGTGACAGAGTGAGACTCCATCTCAAAAAAAAAGAAAAGAAAGAAAAGTGTGATTACAGAGATCCTATTTGTGTTTATTTTTAATTTCTCTAGAATTTGTTTTCTTCAATAAGTAAAATTCTAATACCAGTTTTTTTTTTTGAGTAACACTGCGATTTTTATACAGAAAGACTTTCTCCAAATTGGAGAATATACTCTTTTATTCCTGTAATTTTTCTTAACTCTTATTTTTGGCAGCTACCAAAAGTAAAACTCTCTACCAAGACAGAGAAGAAATCTTTGGGAATATTAAGTAATGTTATTTTTCATTACACGGACTAACCTTTTTACTAAGAAGAATTGGGATAGTATTGGTTATGGGAGCTTAGGAGCCCTAAAGATAAAGATTGGAAGATTTTGTGTTGTGGACTTGTGGCACTGTAACAAAGTCTGGGAATTTTATGTGAGATTGGAAACCACCCTATGTGCTAATTGCCTCAGAATGGTAAGAAAATAAGCATATGTATAGCATTTAGTTGTTAAGACAGTAGGCACTTATGCAGAGCCCCAAATGAATTAACAAATCATCTACTGAAATATTTTCACTTCTGTTTACTTTATGTATTTTAGACCAATCAGCAGTTGCTTGAGAAAATGAAATGTTTACTAAATCTCTTTAATAAACATGTTTAAGAGAGGAAAAACTTATAAACATTCGGATGGCAGTGTACATTTTTAAGTGCTAGTTGTCATATCTTTGAAATTGTATGTAAACTGGACATAAACAATCAAGTGTCTACAGAATGGTATCTGTCTTCCAACATATTTACTGAAGATATTATAGAATCTTTATAGTTTAATATGATTTACCCCACATGTTCTGTTGTTGCTATCTTTTCAGATAAAGTTGAATTTAATCTTTCTTATCAGCTTTTATTGAGGTATTTATGAACCATTGAGTTCACCCACTTAAAAAATATCATTCAGTGGCTGTTAGTGTATTTACAGAGTTCTGCTACCATCACTGTAATCTAATGTTAGAACATTCACATCACCACAGAAGGAAATGTTATACCCATCAGTAGTAATGCTCCATACCCCCTGGATTTAATCTTATATCCACATCTCTCATAATAGTTTCAGTGGTATCTAGTTATTATGACTACAAATGATGCAATTGTTCCTGATTACACAAATAATGTATTTATGTCTTTATTGTTGGCATGTAATGGAAGACATAATAAGTCTGCTTTGATCTCTTGCTCTTACCTATTTCTCTATTGCAAGTGTTATAAAGAGTCTTTTAAGCTTTTGCTCATATATATAAATATATATATACATACATTTATATATACACACACATACATATATATATGTATATACACACACACACACACACATATATGTAATGCTACCGTGTTTGAGGGTCATGAGGGTCAGTTCTTTGAAATACCAGTTTTTTTCTGATTTGGGTGGATGACATGGTACGTGAAGCTTAAAAAAAAATTTGGTAAATTGGTATGAAAAAATGAGAGGACAACGTTTTTCCTTTCTGGTACTTAGCAGGAAGGCAAGTTCTTGTATGAACCCATATTTCCTGTTACCCATTTTCAGACCAATATTGGTTTCTCATCTATATAATAGGGATCTTTTGACTCTAACCTCTTAAATCTATCATGTGTTTTCTTTCTTCACCTTGGAAATAGCTTCTTGAAGCCCCAGACTTCTAGAGCACATTCATATTAACTAACATTGTCCTGGTTTACTAGTTAGGGATATTAGTAAATCCTAAATAGTTGAAGACGTTCTGAAAGATATATTGCTGCTTTTTAAAAATTTACTTATCTTGTTCTCTATACAGATTTCTGGCACAAGGTTGGTTTTTGTTTTTGTTTTTGTTTCTGTTTTTTTTTTTTGTCAATTGTGGTAAGTCCATGGATGCTTTTCTCTATAACTTTCCCATTTTCCCTTATCACACACTCACTGCAAACATCTAATTTCTGTCCAGTCTCTCAACTCTTTTCAGCTCTGCTGTCCTAACTAATCATTTTTTGTATTCATCTTTCAAAGTATTTCTTTCTGTCTTCATTCTATAAGTAACAAGATTATTTAAGGTTATTTTGTATTACAGAAATAGTAAAAATCAAATCAAATATCAAATGTAGAATAGTCCACCAAAAATATTTTATTTCATCTTTTCCAGAGAGGTACACATATAATAAAGTAAATGAGCATTATATATTTTATTATTAATCCTCAATAATATATTTTTCACAGGTATGTTGCTTCTTGTAAGTTTACCTTTTTTAATGTGAAAACTACAATAAACTAAATTAAATTTTAAAAATATTTTACTTACTAAAGTCAACTGATGTTTTCCTGGTACATTGATAGGCTTCTTGTGGTAGTTTTTAATCATTTGCAAGTTTTGAGCCCATTTCTAAAACTTTTCTCATTGTAAATATGTATTTCCTTTCTTATATTAACTGAGAATTTGTTTTTATAAAAATAAAGTGGGGAATCAGACTCAAGGTGAAATGTTGTAGACTTAGTGCCAGCAATAAGCAGAATTATTTAAAATCATTCAAATATCTTTAATTCCTTTGTTGTCTTTTTCAAAAACTGTACATTTTAACTACATTAATATAACGGAAGACTTTTTAAGGCTTAGTTTTCTTTTATAGATATTCCCTAATTTCATTTTTATTTCAGTCTGTCAGGGTTGTGATTGTGATGTTTTAAGGTAAACTGTAGTGTTTTCACATCCTCAGATGAACTGAATTGGGACAATACTTTGTAGGAAGTTTTTTAATATAGTATGTAGACACATTGGTAAAAACCAGTATGTCCACTGGCTTATTAGTTTCACAGATGCTTCCATAATTCTTAGTGTACTCTTGGGTATTTTAAATTATCATGTCCTGACAGCAATCCTGAAACATGCCAGTCTTTTAAAGCCTTATTTCTGAGAACTAAAGCAAGGCATCAGCGAACCATATCTGACATGCCATGTTAATTTCCATAACTATCATTTCTGGGAGGTGGTAGGATTTCTAAGGCACGGAGAATCTCAGTAAATATACTTTAAAAAAAAAAAAGCAAAATATCTGTTTTATTACTGGGTTTCCATTCACGAGCCCTGACTGCTTCATTCCCACTTAAATAATTTCAAAAATAGTGATAAGCATATTTTTTCTCTTATAGATTATTAAATATTTACTCACATGCACAATATATCAAAACATATTTTGAATTCTATATTCTTAGTGTTGGGTGTTCATGTTGTGAATGAAAACCTCATTCTGTTATCTCATAGCATATTTATATATACAAATAATTTTTGCCTTAAGTAGGAAAGAAACAGCTAAAAGATACATAGGTTATTTTGCTTTTTAAAATTTTAGCAAATTATTCTGTGAATCTTTTGTGTGTTTGGGGCTGTTTGTAGAGGAAAATTTCATCAAGCAACATTTTGGGAACATTGGCCTTTTGTACTCTTTCCTAAATAAACAGAAACTTGTACTCCCCAAAATAAAATGTTTCTTTGTATATTGTTACCTGCAAGTTATTGATAATGGAAGGAACACCTTTTCAATCCTTAGTCCCCTTTCCCCCAACACAGCTTTTAGATTGTAGATAAACTTCCCAGCTCAGTAATTAACTGAGCTCAGTCATTGCACCCTGTATCATGTGATTTTTTTTTCCAGTGGAATACATTATTAGAGCACTTACACAGCCAGTCTAGCTGCAGCAGCCCAGGCGGCAACAGCAGTGCCATTTTTCACAAAGAAAATGTTGAACAGGAGCCAAATGTTTGGTGGCAGTCTGTTGCTAGGAAATCAAGGTCCTGAGGCGATTAATGACAAAGCAAGCAATAACAAGAAGGCAGAATTACAGATTTAAAAGAGAAAAAAGTGGTTGGTGTTATAATTACCCAAAGAAATCCGCACTCATTAAATTGGCTGTTTTTATGATTGACTTTAATTGGAGGTTAGCTCAGATATTTAGCTCCTTTCCCACCCCTTTAAACACACACAGGCACATAATCTGTAGAACTGCAGACTTGTTTTTCTAAGCATTGAGAGGAGCTTGCCCTGTAATTTGATCCCCACTGACAGATGCATTTTCTATGCTGCCATTTTGAATTAACCTATTGTAGAACAATTTTCTTCAGCCCTGTTGAATAAAACATCCAGTCTGATTACCTCCGATGGATTTGATAGAGTAAAAGAATGTACTTCTCATTGAAGTAGATTGTTTGCATGGACTCTACTGATTTTGAACTCTGCCAGTAAGCACAATCATTTGTAATAAATTTTCAAAGAAATTTGTGAGGAAAAGGTAATGAGAGTCACCCTTTTATAGTTTAATGTTTGGGCACCTCCATCAAAATAATATAATTCTTATAAGACAGTGTTATTTTTCCAGTAAGCTTTTCACGTGGTTTTAGAAAAAATTTCTGAATCTTCATTTGGACTATTCATATATTTAGGAATAGAGTCTTGTATTTACACTCTAAAATGACCATTCTTCCTCCCCAACAACAGTATTTTAGTGCAAGACTCAATATGCAAAGCACTCTATTGCAAAAATATTTTTGGTATGTACAATATTTAAAGTGATTTTAAGATTGGCCTATTTCAGTCTTTGAAGTATTTTCCCCCCCCAAAAATCCCTTATTTAAATATTTTAGGGTGTGATAAAGCATATTACTAGAAAAGCATCAATCGGTCTTTCAGGTACAATACCAGAGGAACCATCACAGTTTATTTACCTTTCAGAAGCTTTAAAAATAAAGTTACATGATGCCTCTGCTCTCCAGATTTCTAATCAAACCCTGGAACAAAAGAGCCAAGCACATTCTATCTGACAATGCACACACTGCTAATCAGATGCCAATGCCAAGCTGTCTGCTTTGTTAAATACTTAGCTTCCTAGAGGCAGGAAGACAGCTGCTATAAGTATGATGAAATTTTATAGTTCAATCTATTTTTGCTACCCTTGGGCTACCAAGATACTGTTAATTTAGACCACCCCCAATTGGTACATTTTAGGGAGTTTTTTAAAGAGTTTGTAATTAAAATGATAAAACATCGTTATTACATTGAAGACCTTCTGTAAGTTTTACATTTGGCAGATACCTACTGAGATAACCCCAGCATGTAATTTACAATGATGTAATGGTTGTAATTGCATTTTAGAAAAAAAGAACTATAGGAGGCAAGTGCTTCCATTAGAAGAGTTTTTAAATCTGCTTCTGTTTCATTTAAATCTACTTCTATCCCCAAATTACTTACTTATAATTGACTATAGCAGCTATAAACCTTAAGATGCTATCTGAATATTTTTAAAAAGTTATCACCCCAGACACTGCCACCAGGGGGAGGAAGCTAAAATCTTAAAGTTCTTAACTGATGATGATACTGCCAGTAGGTGGATTATATTGCTTAGCCCTACATAGTTAACTACTTCCTCCAGATAATACCGCCTTTTGGGACATGATTATCACAACCTGTAATATGTGATACCTGTAGACTTAGCACACTATTAATTGTAAATAAAATGGAAACTTTCGTACTCTGGTGGTTGGGGTCAGGAAGGGGAAAGAGGAAGTACAAATAAGCAACCTGGACATTTTTATTGTTTTTCTCTTATCTGTTAGTCTACTCGAAGAGCTAGCCTTGAAAGTGAGTGCTTTAGATCTATGAAACTGGGCAGCTATCATAGCACATCTATTAAGATCTAATAATCACATAATTAATGTAGCAAAATGAATAGACTGTAAGGTAGTTTTCTATTTTTTGTTACTACACTGTGGTTTTGTTTTTAATAAATAGTTTTGGCTTTATTTTAAACAATTAAAAATTCAAAATATTTTTATGACCAAAGCTTGTAGGTTCTATCCCTGGAAAATATTTTATAAATGCAGAAAATAGTTGCTTAGGATTGGAATCCAACTCTGTTTACCATGAACAACTTAAAAGTTGATCTCATAATCTTGCATGTTGTGGAATAATACCACGAAAAAGTTAATTAAAGAATTTAGATGTTTGTTCTCCTGTCTAGAACTCAATAACTTTTAAGTAGTAACTCTCCCTACAGTTTAACTGTTAAACAGTAACTCTTCTGACAGTTTTAGGTTTTATTCTGTGAAGACTCATGATTTTTAATTTTTGCATCTTAATTTTTCAGTTATTTCAGGTATTGAAATTACAAACGACGGGAAAGAAAAGTGGTTGACTAAAAAGGGGATACAAAAGGCAATTTTTAGGGCGATGTACTGTTCTGTATGGTACTGTGGTGGTGGATACATGATACTATGCATTTGTTAAAGCCCAAAGAACTGTACATCACAAAGGGTTAATTTTAATGTATGCAGGTTTTTAAAATGTTAGGGATTTCAGGATAGAATGCAAGCTGTAACAAATGAATCTAATTGTATTACAAATGTATGGCATAACTTCACTGAATGGGTGGGGGAAAAGGAGCTGACCTAAGTAACTTTGGAAAATGGTGTTTTGATTGGACAATGTAAAGCTAAAGACTAAGGAACACTACAGAAACACTCTATTCTAGTTGGTAAATTTGTTTCTCATAACGGTATGGGTTAACAGTTCTGAACCTCTTTACATGTATCCTGGGGTGGAACAAATAAGTAAATGGATGATGAATGGTGGAAGCTAGGTTTCTCACTGTCAGGAAGGGATGTTACAGATAAATAAACAAGAGGGGAGAGCCAGAATGAAACCTGTGGTACTGGATTAGAGTTGGAGATATAAGTATTTACTCATGTTTAGCTTAATATATGCAGATGGATAGATGCAGAAATAATTATAGATGCATGTGTATATGTGGATTAGTATACATGCATATGTTTCCTAGCTGTGTTTACTGAGAAGGCCTAGAAGCAGTGATATCCCAGTAGCCACAAACACATCTAACGCTCACATCCTGGTTTGTAAATCCTATTCTCCAATAAAAGGATCCAGGACTCCTTTTAAATATGACTGATTCTGGGGCTGGTGATGGGAAAATACAACATAAGCATGGAATATCTTGTAGTGCCAGAAGGCAAGAGATTTCTTAAAAATAATAAAGATTAAGCATGCCAAAAGGGACACATGAGCCAATGTGAAAGAACTCCGAGTGGCCATAGCTGGAATAATTAGAGCAACAAAATAAAACATGTAGCATTGGATTAAGTATAAATTATTGAGTAAATATACATGAGTTCACAGTGTTATGTATAAATTGTATAAATAAGTAAATGGAGGAGAAGAGATAAATCTCCCTGACAGAAGAATTCCAAATAACATATTGCCCCCTCCAGAAGGGGGATCCTACTTCCCTTCTCCTTGAGAGTATGAGCTGGATTGAGTGAGTCATATCCAAAAATTGAGTTTGGAAGACAGCGAAATACTGACTTGACTATTTCCATTGGAGAAAGCTGGTAAACAACTATGTTAACTAAGTGATCAAGGTTAACATCACAAATGGGAAGTCATGTTGATGTGAAGAGGTGGAAACTTCATCTCTCTGATATTCTTTCCCTAAACCTGTAGCCTCAATCTAATCATTAGGAAAACATCAGACAAATCCCAACTGATGGACATTCTACCACACAAGTTGAGCATTCCTGAAAACTGTCAAGGTTGTGAACAATGAAGAAAGACTATGAACATTTCACTGACAAGAAGAGACTACAGAGTCATGACAACTAAATGTTACATAGTTTCCTGGATCAGGTCCAGAATAGAAATAGGATATTAGTGTAAAAACTGGTGAAATCTAAATAAAGTCTTGACTTTAGTCAATAATCCACCAACATTGGTTTCTTGGTTTGGACAAATGTACCACAGTAATGTAAGATGCTAAGATAGTGACATTAGAACAAATTGGATGAGGGGTACATAGGAAGTCTGTATATTAAACTTGCAATTTTTCTGTATATCTAAGTTCCCAAATATAAAATAAATTTATTTGAGGTTGATCAATGGGCTGACTATATTGACAAGATACTGATAGGTTACATGTTGAAGAAAACATACAATATAAAATAGAGAAAAAGTCAGTTCCATCCCTTCCCACTCCCCCTTTACCTACCTGCTCCCCAGTACTCATCATTGGGATTTAGTCAGAACAGGGTTTAGTGCCAGAGGTCAGGGTGACTGAGGGTGGAGGAGTTGTGAGCAATGGGTTCATGGCTGTCACAATAATGCTGTGGCAATTCTATGGTTTCCCAGCTGGGAGTTAGGAGTGGGGAGGGGGCTGCAGCCTGACGACAGCCAGCTGAAGGAAGAGCTACCTCTCCCTTCCCTAGCTGCTCATCACCTGAACCCAAGACCACGTCAAACAAGATATGGATGTGGATGCTCTTGCTGAGTCTGTTCCGCAAGAGGGAAAGAAAGGGTAGCTGCTCCAAACACGCCGTCCTCATATACAAGGGTGAGGGGAACAGAAGCATGTGGCTGCTACCAGCAAAGGAAAAGTAGGAGAGCAATAGAAAGGGGAGGAAATGGGAAGAGCAGAAAATCAATATTATTTAAAAAGTGACCTAAGACTTAAAATTGAATTAGTATTTGTACAGAAAGATGCAGGTGGAATAACTCACTCTGGCCCGTGATCAAAATTATATGGAGAAATCATGGTGGGCCCCTTCCCCTGTCCCCAGTGGTGGCCCCAGTTGCTGAGTGCGATTAGTTAGAATGGATTCCAGTCTAGTCGTTCAGGCAGAGGAAGTAGTTGCAGTGGGCAAGCAAGAGGGGCTCAGTTGCTGCAGCACTGGCTCTTGCTGGCTGGGTGGTTCTCCTGGAGGTCCGTACCTCAGTTTTGGCCTGGAGCACCAGGTGCACTCTGGGGCTTATTAGGAATCTTCTTAGCTCTCGCCGTGTAAACTTCATTCACGTTCATTGCAGTCTTTACTGATGTCTCCACAGTCAACTGTCGTCGTCTGCATAGTCCTGTGCTTCGTGGAATTCTAGGGCTTTCTTGGTGGCCAGGTCTGCCTTGTTACCCACAAGTACAGTGACAATGTTGGGGCTGGCCTGCCTCTCTAGCTCCTTCACCCATTTCTTGGCTGGTGCAAATGTATCTTTTTTGGTGATTTCATAGTACGTGGGGGCTGGGCCATGATACCGCTCCTGTCCAGCGCTGCCCCAGATCTCAAACTTGACTATTGTGTCGTCTAAGCAGACAGTCTGTGTAAGGAAGGCTGCTCTGATTATGCTCTCCTGGTACTCTTGAAATTGTCCCTTGACAAAGTGGAGGAGAAGGCTGGATTTGGCCACCATAGACTCATTGTTCCCAGTGGCTGGTCCACTAGGTCGTGTGCTGTGCCTTGCCGACCCGCCACTACCCGTCCAGCTGTCGTGATACCAGAGAGCATGGGGACGGGAGCCATTGCTATGCAAAGAGGCACTTAGTTGGGAAGGGGGTCTCCAAAATGACGCAAGGGCAGTAGTATTACTTGGGGCTGGGGCTCACACAGGCTCCGCTTCTCTCCCCCCACCCCTGGTGGTATCTCCATATAAAAATTTTACTTAAACACAGAGACCATATATGTACTTAAACACTTGTCTAAAGAAATAAAATATGGCCGGGCATGGTGGCTCATGCCTGTAATCCCAGCACAGAGGCCGAGGCAGGAGGATCACCTGAGGTCAGGAGTTCATGACCAGCCTGACCAACATGGAGAAACCCTGCCTCTACTAAAAATACAAAATTAGCCGGGCATGGCAGCACATGCCTGTAATCCCAGCTACTCAGGAGGCTGAGGCAGGAGAATTGCTTGAACCTGGGAGGTGGAGGTTGCAGTGAGCCAAGATCCCCGCCACTGCACTCCAGCCTGGGCAACAAGAGCAAAACTCCGTCTCAAAAAAAAAAAAAAAAAAATTCCCCTGCCTCTCTCCACCCCAGAGGGTAACCATTATCCTAAATTTTATTATTATTATTCACATGCTTTTCTTTATAGGATAGCCATACATGTATCACTAACTGTTCTACCATATCTCATAACCTCTTATATAGTTTCCCTTTTTTGTCATATTTGCTATGTTCTGGATAATTTCTTCAGATCTATCTTCCGATATTGGTAATTGTATCTTCAGCAGTGTCTCATATTCTGTTTTACCTGACATTGAATTTTATGTAATAATCATTACTTCCATTTTCATTTCTTCCCCTGAAATCAGTTTACTTTATCATTTTGATAAACTCATTTCATTCTCATATATACAATCCTCTTGTTTATTTAAATATATTAAACTTATTTTCTATTTTGTGCCTAGCCTAATATTTAAAGCTTATGCAGTTCTGATTTTGCTGTCTGTTGTTTCTGCTGGCTGTTACTCAAACTGCCTTATTTTCCTGTGTGTTAGCTTGTATTCATTATTTGTGGTGATTTCTGAGACTGAGATGAAGATACATTTCCAAAGAGAGTATTTACATTTGAATCTGCCAAAAGCCTGGGGATACTGTCAACCTGGGAACACATTCAAATAAATGTTGGGCTTAAAGTTTTGTGGGCTGCATAGGTAACATGAGTTCCAGATCCATAAACCTTCATGAGGGTGGGCTTGTGGTTAAATTTTCAGGGAAGATGTATTTACCTGCACCCAGCATCAAGTTTGAAAGAGGTTAATTTCCTTGTTTATTCCTTCTGTAGGGTAGACATCATTCTATTCAACTCTTACACTAAACATGTATGTAGCTCTTTAGGATCCCAACTTTATGTGGAGAGTCTAATTAGACTTCGTATTGTTAATGTACCCTAGAATTTATCCCCTAAACCTTGGGTTCAGTAGTGTCCTGGTAAATATTTTAAAACTGGCTGTCCAGGGCAAAAAAAAAAAAATCCTAATTTCTCACATTTTTCTATTTCACACTATGGCTGATTTCACGATACCAGCCTGAAGTCATTGAACGTGGAGTTGGGAAAAGATATGTACAGTTAGCGTTCTCGAGTCAACTCCAGTGTATCACTGCCAGTTCTGTACATGGCTGTGAAAACTGAAGCTCAATGCACAGGGCTTGGCATATCCCTCAGAATGAAAGAATCTGAGTGTTTGCCTACCCCTCTGGATTTCCATTTTTACTTTGTTTTAACCTTTTGAGTATTCTGTGTCAACTCAGCAATATACTTCAAAAAAAGATTCTTTTGTTTTCTTTTTATTTTAACCCAGCATTTGTTGTTGTTTTTAGCAAAAGTCCTGTGTTAGGGTATCTATTTAGTCAGAAATAGAAGTCTCTGTGCTTGTTTGTAAGTATAATGTATTATTTTTCTTTTTGGGGAAATATAGAAAGAAATAGAAGTCTCTGTTCTTGTTTGTAAATTTAATGTATTTTTCTTTTTTGAGAAATAGAGAAAAGTACAGAGAATATTAAAACACCCATAATCCTATCATATATGTTCATTTTATGTGCATGTATGTCTCTATACATTTTTATATAATTTGCATTATATCTACTATTTCACTATATGATTTTTGTTAATATATAATGAATGTTTGCTCATGCCATTAACTATTCCTTTAAAACAGCCCCCATTATATATGAGAGTAAACATAAAATGCTGCACACATAGGAGTTAGTATAATTCAGAAATTTAGTCTGTATTGCATTTGGAAATAATTTTGTGAAGGTTATTCATGCAGCATTATTAATAATTGCAAAATATTGGAAACCATATAAATGACCAGTTCTAGAAGATTGGTTGAATATACTCTGGAACATACAATAGACTACTATGTTTATAAAAGCTATCTGTTTTTATAAATATATGGAGTAATTTCCAGGAAATATTACATGAAACAAAAAGCAGAAACAAATACCCATAGTGCTACTTGTCATACAAGAAAAAGGGAGAATTAAAGAATGTGTATGTTCAGGAAGGATAAAGCAGAAAACAATAAAATTAGTTACAAGAGGTAGAAGGGAGAGTGATGTGGAAGGGATGTGGGAGGGAGTGAGACTTGGATATTGGGGTATACTTTCTTGGCATAGTTTCAACTTTTGAAAGCATGTTAATGTCCAACATATTCCAACAGTTAAATAAAAATGATATCACTGGGACAGGGACCTAAAATTGTAAACAAACAAGTGAACTTAATTCATTTTTTTTTCTTATTTTTTTTATTATTATACTTTAAGTTCTGGGATACATGTGCAGAATGTACAGGTTTGTTACATAGGTATACATGTGCCATGGTGGTTTGCTGCACCCATCAACTATCACCTACATTAGGTATTTCACCTAATGCTATCCCTCCCCTAACCCCCCAAGCCTCAACAGGCCCCTGTGTGTTATGTTCCCTTCCCTGTGTCCATGTGTTCTCATTGATAAACTTAATTTTAAAGTAAAATGAATACTATATCCATACTGAAGGGGGATAAAGAAGAAAGAAATGAAGGAAGAAGGGAGGACTAATTTATGAACACCAGATTCAACTATATGTCCTTAGCTTGGGGTGGGTGGGAGAGAAATGAAGAATTGCAAACAAATCCTGAACTCACTTTTGTAGGTTTATTTTATTTTATTTTATTTTTTTGAGGTGGAGTCTGGCTCTGTCGCCCAGGTTGGAGTGCAGTGGCGTGATCTCGGCTCACTGCAAGCTCCACCTCCTGGGTTCACGCCATTCTCCTGCCTCAGCTTCCCGAGTAGCTGGGACTATAGGTGCCCACCACCACGCCTGGCTAATTTTTTGTATTTTTAGTAGAGACGGGGTTTCACCGTGTTAGCCAGGATGGTCTCGATCTCCTGACCTTGTGATCCACCTGCCTTGGCTTCCCAAAGTGCTGGGATTACAGGTGTGAGCCACCGTGCCCGGCCTATAGGTTTATTTTAATGGTATGGGCAAACTAAATCAGAGACTATTTTGAGCAAATGAGTGAGCCTGGGTTCTCACTGTGGAAGAAGGGACAAACATATAGACAGGAGGAAGACAGGTAAGAATTCTGTGTAGAGGAATTGGATTGGAGGTGTCTGTGTACATATGGACATTTCTGTGTGTGTATGTATCTGTTGATGTGTGTGCATGTATTTTTGTATATGTATATGTATGTGTGTGTGTGTGTGTGAAGAGACATTCATATATTTCTTAGCTCTATTGCTGAAAGAGCAAAGGAGCGAAGTCACAATAGTAGTGACACACGTAGCGTTATTTCCCACTGTTAGTTTCCTAAGGCTGCTGTAATAAATTACCGTAAACTTACAGGAATTTATTCTTTCATAGTTCAGGCAGCCAGAGCTCCAAACCGAAGGTGTTTGTGGGGTTGGTTCCTTCTTGGGGAGGCAGAGGGAGAACCTATCCATACCTCTCTCCTAGCTTCTGGTGGTTGTGCATAATCCTTGGAGCTTGATGGTTTGTGACATTATAACTTCAATTCCTGCCTTCATTGTCATATGACATTCACCCTATGTTTACCTGTCCAAATTTTACTCTTTTTATCAGAGTAATCCACTCATTAGGGCCCACTCTAATTCACTGTGACTTTATCTTAACTTCAAAGACCCTGTTTCTAAATAAGCTCACATTCACAGGGTTAGTACCTGATTATGACTTTTTGAGGAGCACAGTTCAGTCCCTAATGCCTACTAAAACTAAAGCTCTTCACTCAAATTACTGGCTTCAGTCTGGGGCAGGGTAGGTACAAGATGAACCTAGAACATGTTGTAATGCCAAAAAGTAAGGAAATGCTAAAAAGTAAGATAAGTTGTTTGTTAAGTATACAGAATCTAGCTTGAAGAGTTCCCCACTGGTCAAATCTAGGACAATTTGAGCATCAAATAATTAAATACAGTAATGAATTATAAGCTGTTGGAAATAAAGAACTTTATAAGACCATTCCAATCACTAATGGGTGGATGGATAGAAAATGAAGATATTTTACTTACAGTGGCATGCTGAAAGTTGACCAGCAAATGTGGAGGTTGTGCTAGAGTTGGGAAAAAACAAAACAAGGAAACCTCATTTTGCAGTCATCATGTTAAAGATTAGATCAGGCAAAAATCATCAATGGTTGTAACATCTAAGAGGACAGACATGTTGATGAAGAACAGAATATTTACATGGTCTTGAAATGTTGTATGGGAGAAGAGAAAAACAGCAACAATGCAGTGGAGAAATCAGACAACACATTGACAGGGTGATCACAAGTATCACCTCCAGTGAGAGTCAAATGAACATTGTTTGCCTCCTTATGTGTTTATCTGTCCCTGAGAAGTACACAACATCATCTATGCAGTTTCTGGCCCAGAATGCATCTCAACTCAATCACAAGAGAATATTATGCATACATACAGAAAAAAAAAGAATACAACTGAACATAGATGATAAAGAAAATGAGGTAAAAATGTGGCAACAGATGAAAATGGATAAAGGTATTTTCTGTGTTTTTATTTTTGGAACTTTTTGTACATTGAAATGATTGCCAATGGAAAAGTTTAGATAAATTGTCCTGAAGTTACAGAGAACTTGCAGGGAAAAACATCTTAAAGTAGACTAATAGTGGAGAGTCATAAAAGACACTTAGCAAATCTTCTTAGTTGAATATTATTCAAACTATTCAATCAGGGAACTGATTTTGTGCTGATTATGAAATGCATTATTGCATTGACTTTATGTCTCTTACAACATTAAATTATGTTACCTAGGATCAATTTGAGATTCAACACGATAGTAGTTTAATACACTGAAGTTATAACTTGCAACAAACTATCCCAATTTTAAGAATTAATTCTGAGCAATTTTTATATGCATGAAAAAGATGGTTAGAATTATTTGCAGACACTTGCATATTCTTTAGTCAAGTGGTCTTATTACCATAATTCATATCTGTTGTGGGAGTAGGGAAGAAAGAGATTTTAAAAATATCTATCAGTTCTTTCAATCAAGTTAGGTATAATATTAATAGACTTTGAGCTAAGAAAGTTTTCATGACCAGAAGAGGAGCAGGAACTGTCTAACATAGAAAATGTTTATGGTATACCATAATCAGTTATACAAATATAAAAGGAAAAAATGTTTGACTAGTGATACTCTCAAACTTGGATATCCAGAAGAGTGATTCTATCAGTACACTAAAAGCAAATTCATCTATCAGGAGCTTTCATGTTTTCATTCAACAAATATTTATCCAGTGCCTATTATGTACCAGATAGTGTTATACTGTGAATCGGGAGCATATGTTAAAATAGACAATATAGTAGACATTATTCTCTAAAATTATTAACAATAATAGCTAATACTCATATGATACTTACTCTGGGCCACATACCATTCTAAGATCTTTACATATAGTAATTCCTTTACCTCAAACAACCTTATTAGATTGGTACTATTATTACCTCTATTTTATTGATGAAGAAACAGAGGCACAGAGGTGTTAACTTTCTCCAGGTTTCACAGCTAAAAGTAGCAGACCCAGGATTTTGAATCCATCAGACTGGCTTGTGTCCAAGCTTTTTTTAATTAATTTTTTTTATTTTGACATAATTTGTAGATTCACATGCAGTTGTAATATAATACAGAGAGATCTCATGTACTTTTTACTCAGTTTCTCTTGGGGTAACTTCTTGCAAAACTATAGAACCATATCATAACCATCATATTGACACTGATATAGTCAAGGCTCCAAATATATCTGTCACCACAATGATCCTTCATGTTGCCCACCCACTTCCCTCTGTTCACCTATTGAAAGACATCTTGGTTGTTTCCAGTTTGGAGCTATTACAGATAAAGCTGCTGTGAATATTTGCACATAAGTTTTTGTATGAACACCAATTTTTGGCTGGGCGTAATGGCTCACATCTGTAATCCCAGCATTTTAGGAGGCCGAGATGAGAGAATTGCTTGAGGCCAGAAGTTCATGACCAGCCTGGTCAACGTAGCAAGACCCCATCTCATTTTATAAAAATAAAAAATTATTTTTTAAAAGGAACATCAATTTTCATTACTTTAGACTGCCTCTAAGCTTTTAATTCTTACATTCTACCACCTCTCGATATATAGTAGGGAATAAATAGTAGAGAATGACTTGATGGTTAAGTTGACATTCAGAAGAGGCCTGAAGGAAGTGAAGAAAAAAGCCATACAGCTGTTTGGGGAAAGCACATTTCAAGCAGAGGGAACAAGCACAGAGGCCTTGAGAAGGAAATATGCCTAGAGTGTTTGAGACAGAGCAAGGCGGCTGGAAGGAGATGAGTTCTACAAGGCAGCTATGAGCCAGGTCTATAAGATGTGGCTGCTATGTAGAAAATAGATGGTGGTTGGGCAAGTGTTGAAGCATGGGGAACTATTAAGAGGCTGCCCATGTGAGAGATGATGGTAGCTTAGACTTATGGTGGAAGTGTTAAAGATGGTTCAGATTCTAGATATGTTTTGAAGAAGAGCTCACAAAAATTTTTCTGATGGGCTGACAGTTGGATATGAGAAAAGGAAAGGAGGCGAGAATGATTCCATTTACCAGGTTCCAAGAGAATGATTACAGAAACCAATAGATTGCCTTATTTATTTATAGTAGGAAATGTAGTTATCACATGGGCCCAAATGTTTGTGTCTGCTTAATCCGCATATCTGTTTCTTTAGGCAAACTTGCATTGGAATGTAATGGCGACTGCAGAATCAGGATAAGGGGACTTGAATAAATCAGTCTTTAAATGCATCTGAGGCCGGGCATGGTGGCTCACGCCTGTAATCCCAACACTTTGGGAGGCCGAGGTGGGCAGATCACTTGAGGTCAGGAGTTTGAGACCAGCATGCCCAACATGGTGAAATCTTATCTCCACTAAAACTACGAAAATTAGCCAGGCGTGGTAGCTGGCACCTGTAATCTCAGTTGCTCGGGAGGCTGAGGCACGATAATTGCTTGAAACTGGGAGGCGGAGGTTGCAGTGAGCCTAGATTGTGCCACTGTGCTCCAGCCTGGGCAACAGAGCAAGACTCTGTCTCCAATCAATCAATCAATCAGTAAGATACATTTCACTCCAGCCTGGACAACAGAGCAAGACTCTTATCTCAGTCAATCAATAAGATACATTTATCTCTTTAGTAGGGACCTGAAAAAATTAAATTCCATAGACAAAAGGCTTCCTGAGCTCTTCTTTAATAAGTAGTGTTGGCCAGATGCAGTGGCTCATGCTTATAATTCCAGCACTTTAGGAGGCCAAGGCGGGAGGATCCCTGAGACCAAGAATTTAAGACGAGCCTGGTCAACATAACAAGTCCCTGTCTCTACCAAAATAATAATAATAATATTTAGACATGGTGGCTTGTGCCTGAGGTCCCAGCTACTCGAGACGCTGAGGTGGGAGGATCCCTTGAGCCCAGGAGGTCAAGCCTGCAGTGATCCATGGTTGCACCACTGCACTCCAGCCTGAGCAACAGAATTTTTATTTTTATTTAAAATAAAAGTAGCACAAACATTTGCTTTTGTTTCTCTTTCATAATGCACCAACACTACCCTAACCCCCAACATAATCCTTTTGTAGATTTGTTAATATATTCAGACAGGCCATATTCCATATCTGATCCTACTTAGTGGTTTGATGGTTGGCTAAAAGGCAGTATTAATATCTGTTATTTCCATGCTATTGAGGGATATCTCACATTGATCATCCTTGTATTGGCAATAGAAATAAATGGTGATAGTATTTTTTTCATTTAGATAAATTTAGCACTGCTGTTAGTATTATTGAAACTTAGTTTAGGAATGTATCATTTATCTATAATCATTTATTGCTGAAGTGAACCCTTCTTTAAATTTTCCTCTTCCAAATATTGATGTAGTTCTTTCTTTCTTCATCAGTTCCATGAATACAATTCAATTTTCTTCATGACACGCGATCATCATCTATAACGTCTGTTACTTATAGGACTATTCTATGAGTCTCTTCAAGTGTATACATGTATTTGCTTTTATTTTAAGTTACTCAAATTGTTATATATTTTGAGTACTTATATATACATTTTAATAATTTTACTAGACCTGGAGCTGGTGGTGTGTCATCTTCAACTTCCTTTTTAAATTCCTTCTAATTTCTTAGGGTGGGAAAAATCTAATTCAGTAGATTGAATTTTTAGAAAAGAGTAGATAAACTGATGTCTAAATATTTAGGTATTTGTCTATTCTGGAACCTTTTTGCTTCATGATTTTTCTTTTTTACTTTGCATTCCTGAGATTTCCTTTCATGAACTGGAAGGCTTTACTTTACTAAGTGACTCAGCAGTAGCTCTATGTATCTTTTAGTTGGAAATGCCTTTGGCTCTATGCATGCACACACTGCCCATTAATTAGCAAACCAACATAGAATCATCTGTTGATGACAAAATTACCAAAATGGATCATCCATAAGTGTTTATACTGCAAACAGTGTATCAGAAATGTCATAATCTCATTCATTAAGAAATTTACATACACACCAGATTTTAGAGTGCTCATTCATGATGAATGTCTACTTCCACACTGTTTGTTTGGAAACATTCAATAGCCAGTCTTGAATTTAAAAAATTTAATTGAATGCTTAAAGAATTACAAGTGTTCCTTTCCTTGGCTCTAATGCTAACCAAAGTGCTTTTCTAAACTGCTAAGAATGGACTGAAGATTCTGCTGAGGGCTGTAGATACTTATCTGCCTAATTGAGCCATCATTTGTTGACATGAAGAAAACCATGTGACCTACTTTAATGCATTTCTCAGTAGCAGCGGGAGGCTAGAATGTAGTTCATCCAACAGTAAAACTAGCAGCAGTATTATTAGACATGTGAAAATAGCATTGGTTATGGGATAATTTTTGTAAAGTAAGGATAGTAATATAAAGGTATATAGTCATGATATAAACAGTATAGAGTGATTTTTTTATTTTCAAAATTATTTGAATCCAATAATCATTTAAGTCAGTCATTCAGTAACTATTTACCAATGTTTACAGTTGCCAGCTATATTAAAGGAATTGTTGACTTGTCAAAGTTGATTCATATGAGAGTAACAGTGTTAAAATTTGAAACTGGTATGGATTGCTAAAACGAAGTACTTTGAGTACACAGGGAATTACTATGATCAAAACTATGCTGGATACGTTAATTTGACCATGTGTCTTTAAATTGGAGGTGAGGAAGATTAGTTACAGATACATTAATTAGAAAGGTGTTATATTAGTCTAGGTTGAGGCTGATATAAGTAAGAAAGTAGGAAAGGATGCAAAAGCCCTTGGAAATGAATATTTGTGTGTGGTGAAGTAAAATGAGGTAGAGGTTACCCTTTTACATGACTTGAGAGAATCATGGCTCATTTAGTAAATCCAGAGGGAGAAATGATTTTATATATATATAATGAGTTTGGAATACAGGAAGAATGCCAAAAATAACATCTTAAGGAATTCTTCCTAAATAGTGAAGAAAGAAATTAGTATCAACAGAAGAGACAGAAAAGGATGGTTATGAAAGATAGGAGGTCATCGCTGTCTAAAATGACTGATGGATTTTGATTACACCACTGGTGATAGGAAAAAAATTATTAGAGAAAAGTGTAGTCTGAGAACTATTTGATCTTAGTCTGTAATGAATGAAATATAAAATTTGAGACTATTTGGAAAGTGTTTAACAAGTTTACACCCCCTTCCAGCAAATACAAAATTACAACAAATTTAAAGATGTTAATTGGTTTTTATTTGCAATTCTAAAATCGGACAACAACCTCATTCTATTAAATAGAATGAATATTCCAGTAAGCTGAGCAGAGGAAGTTGACTTTATAGACAGAAAAGGGCTGAGGAAAGCAAAAACAGAAAACAAAATGTGGATTGGTATTTCCAAAATTACTTTTCTTATAAAGGTTAAAGCAGAGGGGACTTCCTTATACCAGCTAAAACTGGTCTGTTTGGGGATCTGGCTATTATCTGTTTCTCCTGATTTCTTGGAAAGTAAGATAAACAACTATGTTTTAGCTTAGTGATGTGAAACTTCAGCTTGAGTGACTCCATTTTGGTTTGGTCTGGTGGGCCTAGTGCAGGAGCTTAGTCCAAACTAATGGGATCCTATACATTTTGTTTAACACTGCCAACATCCTGGTGCACGATCATCAGATTTCTCATTGAACAGGGAATGGACGACTTTGAATGTTGGAGAGCACCTGTCGTGAGTTGTTTATATATAATCTGTAAACTAGTTATGCACAGTAGCACTATATATGGGTCTATGTTGGACTAGAGGATAAAAAATAACTTGGCCTTCACCTCAGAGAGTTTAAGAATCACTATACCACCAGAAAGATGGTAGTAGTAGGCACATTACATCGAGTGAAGACTGTTGGGTGAGAGGGAAGGTTTGCTTAAAGATATAAGAGATTTGAGTTTGTATATTGTCTAAGGAAGATATGATAGAACAGAAGACTGATAATGCAGTGTGGAAGAGTGATAACTGCTAGATGGAATTGAGATCAAAGGTTTATAGATGAAGACTTTATCCTTGGAAAAATACATTTACATTTATTTAATGTTTAGTTTTTAAATTAGATATTATGTAACTTGAGCCTCACAGTAATCCAATGAATTAGGTGACATATGGTTGGTATAATTCATCCCCCTTTACATGTAAGAAAATTGAGACACAAAAAATGTTGTGTGTTATCCACAGTCATGTGGTTAGTAAATGGGGAGATATTTTCATGCCCAGTTCTATGCTATAACTACTATTATGTCTGAAAATAAAGGCAGAAAAAAATACTTGAAGAAAAAATGGCAAAAAACAGCCCAAATTTATTGAAAAACATTTGTTTATACATCTAGGAAGCTCTTTGAACACCAAGTACGATAAATGCAAAGAGATGCACACCTGGCCTCATAATAGCAAAATCTTGACTATTTGACAAGGACAAAAGGAAAATCTTAAACTCAGCAAATCACAACAGGGGAACACAAAATTAACAGCTTACTTCTCACCGGTACCAATGAAGCCAGAAGGTAATGAGATAACATATTTAAAGTGCTGAAAGAAAAAAATCATCAGCAAATAGCCTTATGTCCAGCAAAAATATGTCAAAAATAAAATGAAATATTTTCCTAGATAAGCAAGTCTAAGAGTGTTCATTGCTGGAACATCTGCCTTACCAAGAAATACTAAAGAAAATTCTTTAAGCTGAAATTAAATGACAACAGATAGCAATTTAAATCTATACACAAAAAACAAAGAGCATCAATAAAGGTAATTATGTAAGTAATTACAAAAGACAGTATAATGACATATTTCTTCACTATTCTCTCAACTCATTTAAAAGCAAATGCATACAGCAATTTGTGTATAATTGTATTTTGGCCCTATGACTTATTAGAATGTAATGTATATGATGATAACAGCAGAAAGGAGGTGCATGGCAACAAAGCTCTATTGGAGTGAGTAAGAAAAGGACACCAGATGGTAAACTAAATTCACAAGATGAAATGAAGAAAACCAGAATGGTAAATAAGAAGATTAATATAATAAACTCTTTAAATGCTTGTAGTCCTAGCTACTTGGGAGGCTGAGGCAGGAGAATCACTTGAACCTGGGAGGCGGAGGTTGCAGTGAGCCAAGATCATGCCACTACGCTCCAGCCTGGAAATCATAAGGAATAGAAAATATATTTACTATTCATTAAGTGGAATTGAATCATCATAAAGGTCTTCATCCTCTTAGTCTTCATTTACTGTCTCCAAAAAAAAAAAAAAAGTTTCCATGACTCTTCAGTAGATTATCATAAATTAAGATGTATATTGTAACCCTTAGGGCAACTGATGAGAAAATAACAAAAAATTCTAGTTAAAAATTATTAAAATGCCCCTATAATATGCTTAACTGATTTTTGACAAAGGTATAAAGCCAACTAATTGGTGAAAAGATAGCCTTTTCAAAATGTTGCTGTGGCAACATGACGTCAAAAGTGAAAAGTGGCCAAAAGACCAAAAAGTGAACCTTGACCTGATACAAAAATCGAGTAAATGGATCACAGCCTTAAATGTAAAACGATGAAACTTTTATGAAAAACATAGGAGACAATCTCAGGATCTAGGGGTAATCAAATTTCTACTGAAAATTATAGTAGCCACAGCAAATAAGCAATAAATAGAAATGGCATTAAGGTTGGAAAGAAGTGAAACTACTCTTATTTGTAGATGACATTTTGCATATAGAAAATCTTAAGGAATCCACTAAGAAAAATAAAGGAGGACAGGTAGTGATAAATGCAAAAACAGAAGGTAATGAAATAGAAAACAAGAAAATAGAATTAAATCTAAAGCCTTTTTAAATAAAATTAACAAAATAATCAAAGTGGTCATAACACTAAGCAAGTGAAAAAAGAAAAGATAGAAGCAATATTATAAGTGAAAAACAATGTTTAATCATAAACAATTCTAAGAAATTTGGACCAATAAAAGTTTGACAAAATCTGAAGTTCTCTAATTTGTTTATATATTTTTGGTATTTTTGTATTTATTGTCATAGGTTTCTTAGTTAGATTCATGGCCAAAAGTACCATCCAAAAAACTATTTCCAAATGTATATTTTTAGCACATACCTCTTTTCTGATCTCCAAACTTAATGACCAACTGGTTATTTTGATTATTATATGCAAATAGACTTCTTAATATACAGTGTCAATCCTGTTTCTCTTATGTTTAATACATCTCTGTATATGGTACCACTGCAGGGTTTGACTCATGTGCCCTAGCCAAACCCTAGGAGTCATCCTTGATTTTTTCTTTTCCTTCAATAACTCCCTATCTTTATATCTGGAACCCATTTACTCTTCTTTTATCAGCAATTACCATTCTATTACAGACCATTAGTATTTTTCTCCTGCCCTACTGCTATAGTCTCCTGACTGATCTCCTTCTACTTTTTAACCCTTTCAAACCATTCTCCACAGAATAGCTGGACTGGCCTTTTAAAAATGCAAACCAGCATAAAACATTTTGATGTTTAAATCCCTCTCATGGCTGCCAATGATTGCTCATAGAATAAACTCCAAACTTTCTGCCATGGTGTATAAAGCCCTACATGTCTTACATGGCTTTCCTCCTACCTGTCTAATATCATCTTATTCTAGTTCTTTCTCATTGATTATTCCTTTAACAACCAAGCCCTTTTCCTTCGAAAGTCCTTCACTCTTACTCCTCCTTCCTGGAATGCTCTTCACTGTTTTCTAAGGGCTGACTCATGTATAACCTTCAACATTCAACTCAAATGCCATCCTCTTAGAGAGTCATTTTCTGGTTAGCTATCTAAAGTAGCTTTCCCTGTTCCTCCATGAGCTGTTGTCATAATATCCCTCCAACCCCCAACCCCCACCTTATATAACCATGCTTGTCTCCTTTGTTGCAGTTATCTCCATTTGTAATTAACTTGTTTAAATCCTCCTAGAATGCCAGCTAATAAGAAGGTAAGGTCCTTGCCTCTCTCTCTCTTTTTTTTTTTTTTGAGACAGTCTCCCCTGTCACCCAGGCTGGAGTGCAATGACGCCATCTCGGCTCACTGCAACCTCCACCTCCTGAGTTCAAGCAATTCTCCTGCCTCAGCCTCCCAAGTAGCTGGGATTACAGGTGCCTGTCACCACATCCGGCTAATTTTTTTTTTTATCTTTAGAGAGACGGGGTTTTACCGTGTTAGCCAGAGTGGTCTCGAACTCCTGACCTCGTGATCCATCCGCCTCAGCCTCCCAAAGTACTGGGATTACAGGCATGAGCCACTGCGCCCGGCCTTGCCTCTCTTAATAACCATATTACCTCTGGCAACCAGCATAGTGCCTGGTATTTATTGTGCTCAGTATGCATCTGTTGAATATTATTATTTTGTATACTCTATAGTGATGAGCATGTTGTAAGCAACCCGATATGTATAAATTCATTGATGGTGTTCTCTCTCTAAATTTTCTTTATTGTTTTCATGGTGGGTTCATTTCCTCCTTTACCCCCTCTTTTTAGGTTGTATAATCATTAGTTTTATTTTCATCTCTGATTTTATATGGATATGTTTCAATGCATACAGACAGTTAATATTCTTTTCCTCCTAATTATCTATTACATATATCATCTTCAGTATCATCACCATTCAAAAAACTCTTTTATATGTTCTAGATAATGTGGCCTATTTTTTACGTTAGACTACCTGATAAGGTGTCAACTGAATTGGCTGCCTTTATCTACATTCTGAACCAAAATTTAATTCTAGAGTTTGTAGTCAGCGTTTTTCCAAATGTGTAAAACTGTAATCCTTCATAAAATGTCATATGTAAAAGAGTAAGCAATTCTGTGTGTACTAAAAGGTGAGAAAGTTATTACTTTAGCTTTCACTGGGAAGACTTAAAGAAAGTTTATCAAAAAGGATTATAGAAGGAACAGATTTATAGCAACTGTCTGATATATGACCAGAACCCTTATGTTCCACTGAAACAGACTTGCCCTAGGCTTTCTAGAGCATAATGCCCTTAGCAAGTAGCTTTCAACATCTTTTTCAGGAAGCAATATTTTCCTTCAGTAAAAGGGTCACTGTACTGTTTTTCTTTTTCCTTCTCCTGTCTTATCTTTTGAGTTCAGGAAGTACTTTAAATTTACAGGCAGCTTTGAAGACATGAAGCAAGTTCAGCCCCAGAAGTATTTCCTGTTATGGCATTAATCTAATTCCATGAAAGTAGAACTGATTTTTCATCTGTAAAGTAGATAAAGTGCCTAGAGCAGCCGACCATTATTCTGGGTTATCATGATAAAGAGGCTTAGTTTTGACACAAAAGAGTTTATCAGCCTACCCAGTGGAAGATTTCATCCTTTTTGTTGAAAGATATATTAATGGATTATAATCTGTCTTGGCTTCCAAAAGAAAGTTCACCTTTATATTGAAAATGATTAGTTAAATCAGCAAATATTTTCCTGAATATACATTTTATAATATACGATAAATCAAGCAAACATTCTAGGGATATCACATATAATTAAATATCTAATGTTAAATCATTTTATGTTATTTTAATGTTTAAATTATTGTCTCAATTTGAAATAATCACAGATTTTCCTTATAAACAAACTTGGTTTAATTTTAACATATAGACTAACATAATTTCTAGTAGGCATATATGCTTCATTTTAGAAGCCCCTGTTATTAGGCTATATAATTTCTCCTTACAACTTATAATGTAGAAATAGTTTTCTTATAATAAGGTATTTCTCTTAATAGTTAATAATTAAACTTAGTTGATTATTTTAAATATATAGTACATACAAATAATAAATAATTCAAAAGCTATAATATATTTTTCCTATCCCTATTTCCTGGTTCCTCTCTAAGCTAAGGCATTTAGACTAATCCTAGTGGCTTAGTATTGTTTAAATAATTTTTTATTTGAAAATTGATTCCATATTGGACATATTTACAATATTTCCTTGAATAATAATAGCTTACCACATAGTAATACATTGCATATTTAGTTCTCTCAGTAGCCTTCTGAGTTAAATTCTGTTATCCATTTGAAAAATGCAGGAACTCAAGGTTAGAGAGGTTAAATAATTGGCTAAAATTCACCTGGCTGATAAGTGACAGATTTGGGCTGGAACTCAGGTCCTCTAATACCAGAGCCTATATTCATAGCCCATACTGTAGGATTATAGAAATAAGGTTATTCCCAGTTGTGCCTTTTATACTTGAAAAGAACAGAAGATTCCACTGAATGCTTATTTTACAATTAATAAATTAAGTTAGGCTTTATCATACCCTAATGAGATATCTCATTATTTGTTTAAAATAAATGATCTACCATTATGTTCATAAATAAAAATAAAGATATTGTTTTATTATAGATGTTAATGTTTTAAAACTTAGATCATCTAAACATGAAAAATCTCTGGCCTAGTCAAAGGCACACTGAGAACTAAACTTGGGATTGGAAAATTTGGAGTTTTCAAATGGCCCTACCAATTCAGCGCATAATTGTATATGCTTATCATTTTTCCAAAGAGGGTTGAATAGTATTCTTCCATTGTATATCTTAGGGAGGCATTATAAAGGTAATATGACATCAGATGTTAAACTTACTTATTTAACCATCGTTCATTGAGTCTGCCTACTATACGTATCCTGTGAAGCAATGTGACCGATACAAAGATGAAGAAAACATGGGTGCTGTCTTTAGTGAACTACCCATCTTCTAGGAAGAATAAGATCTATTGTAATATAAACAAGAGTGATGAGTCCTTAGTATATGTGAAGGTCTCCTCAGCTAAGTTCCAAAAAGTAACAAGCTAACTGTAATTTCACCACCTTAGTATTTTATGAACACCACCTTAGTTTTTATGAACTCAGGACCTTACCTCCACTTTATGAAAATACATATACACAAAGCAAGGAGTTTTAATAAGCACTTGAAAAGATGCTAATCTTAGCCGTCAGACAGTGGCATAACCATGTGAGCTTTATCTTAACACCCACTAGGATGTCTATAATCAAGAAGACATAATACCAAGTGTTGACAAGGATGTGGAGAACTTGGAACCCTCATGCACCACTGGTGGAAATATTGGCAGTTCCTCAAAAGGCTAAACACAGAGTTACCATATGACCCAGCAATTCCACTTTTAGATATATACCAAAGAAAAATGAAAACCTGTGTTTACACAAAAATGTGTATATAAATGTTTATGGCAGCATTATTTATAATAGTCAAAAGGTAGAAATGACTGAAATGTTCATCAACTGCTGAATGGATAAATAAAATTAGATTGTTATTTTACATGAGACACAAAAATGAACTCAAAACAGATTAAAGATTTAAACATAAAACCTGAGACCTTAAAACTCAGAAGAAAACATATTAGAAAAGCTCCATGACACTGGTCTTGCAATGACTTTTTATGTATGACACTAAAAGCACAGGCAGCAAAAGCAAAATTAAACAAGTGTATCTATATCAAACCAAAAAGTTTCTGCACAGCAAAGGAGACAACAAAAGAAAAGGCAACTCACAGAATGGGAGAAAATATTTGTAAACCCCATATATGATAAAAGATTAATTATCCAAAATATGTAAGGAACTCATACAACTCAATAGCAGAAAACCCGATTAAAAAATGAGCCCAGGACCTGAATAGACATTTTCCATAGAAGACATACAAATGACCCAGGTATATGAAAACGTGTGCAGTGTCCCTAATCATCAAAGAAATACAAATCAAAAGACCACAGTGAAGCTGGGTTCAGTGGTGGTGGTGCATACCTGTAGTGCCAGCTACTTAGGAGACTGAGATAGGAGGATCAGTTGAGCCCAGGGGTTCAAGGCCAGCCTAGGCAACATAGGAAGACCCTGTCTCTTTAAAAAAAGAAAAAAAAAATTACTCCCCCACCCCCACTTTCCTCTCCCTCACAATGAAATACTACCTTAAATTTGTGACTGTTATCAAAAAGTCAAAATCATGTGGAAAAAAGGGATCCCTTGATAGCGGGAATGTAAATTGGCACAGAGATTATGAAAAACAATACGAAAGTTCCTTTAAAAACAGAGCTACTATATAATCCAACAGTCTCATTTTTGGATATAAATCTAAAGGAAATCGGCCGGGCATGGTGGCTCATGCCCGTAATCCCAGCACTGTGGAAGGCCGAAGTGGGCGGATCACTTGAGGACAGGAGTTGGAGACTGGCCTGGCCAACATGATGAAACCCCATCTGTACTAAAAATATAAAAATTAGCTGGGCGTGGTAGCACATGCCTGTAATCCCAGCTACTTGGGAGGCTGCGGCAGGAGAATCGCTCACACCCAGGAGGTGGAGGTTGCAGTGAGCTGAGAACATGCCACTGCACTCCAGCCTGGGCGACAGAGTGAGACTCTATCTCTAAAGAAATAAATAAATAATTAAATAAACGGAAATGAAATCAGTATGTTGAAGAGATATTTGTACTCCTGTGTTCAGCTGCATTATTCACAATAGTCAAAATAGGGAAATACCCTAGGGGTCTGTCAACAGATGAATGGATAAAGAAAGTATATGTATATATAAACAGTGGAGTACTGTTCAACCTTAAAAAAGAAGGAAATCCTGCCATTTGCAACAACATAGGTGAACCTGCAGGACATTATGCTAAGTGAAATAGGCCAGACACAAAAATATAGATACTGTGTGATCTCATTTATATATGAAATCTTAAAAAGTCAACCTCATAGAAACAGGGTAGAAAGTGTGGTTGGGGGAGGGAAGAAGGGTAGTGGAATGATGGGGAGATTTTGGTCGTGGGGTGTAAACTTTTAGTTATAGGATGAATACGTTCTGGAGACCTAATGTAAAACATGGTAACTATAGTTTATAATTATGTATTGTATACTTGAAATTTGTTAAGAAAGTAGCTCTTAAGTCTTCTACCACACACACAAAAAGATAAATTTGTAAGTTCATGGATATGTTAATTGGCTTGATAGTGGTGTCATTTCACAACATACACATATATCAAAACATCATATTTTATACTGTGAATAAATGTAGTTTTTGTCAGTTATAACTCAAGAAAATTGAAAGAAAAATGTATTATATCCACACAGTGAAATATTATTTAGTAATAAGCAGGATGAAGTACTTTCATCCATGCTGCAACATAGATAAATCTTTAAAACATTGTGCTAAGTGAAAGAAGCCATTTATAAAAGGCTGTCTATTGTATGATCTCATTCATGAAAAGTCTTAAATAGGTAAATCAATAAAGACAGAAGGTATATTGGTGGTTGTCTTAGGCTGAAAGTGTTGTGGGACAATGCTACACTCCTAATAGATACAGGATTTCTTTGGGAGTTAGACAACTAATCTAAAATTGAATGTGGTGATGGTTACACATCTCCGTCAATATACTAAAAATCACTGAATTGTATGCTTTAAATGCAATTTATATGAGAATTAGATCTCAATAAAGCTTTTATTTTAAAAAATAGATGGTATTAACAAAACTTTTAGACTACTGTGACCACTTGGCACACCTAACAACAAAGCATCCAAGGAGATTAATATTTAAACGTACATTATAATATGAAAGGCATGAATTTAGATGGGGGCATGTAACCTCTTGAAGAAATATATAATGTAAAAGTGTTATTATTGCTATTTTATTTCTTATTTTAATCAAACACTGTGATAGTATTATTCACTCCACTGTAACCCCTATTGGATAAATACATTATATATTTAGAATAAAACTCATGTGTTAGTAAGCCAGTGAGAAAGAATCATACCAGAGCTTTATAGATCACCAGTTCTATCTCCTGTCCCTCCATTTCAGGTATATGCAACTGGCCTACCTGTTCAGAGTATTAACTCTATGGTGCTTCATCAGTCAGACCATCCACTATGCCCAAATGAGTAATATGTCCAAACTGTATTTGCAAAATGCATTTCTCCACAGAAATTAATATCCTGTGCAAATGCTGGCTAATTGATTATTACTCTTTCATAAAGGCTTAATTAGGTAGGAAACCCAGTACCTGCAGCGAGAGAGGAAGAAAAGTCTTTCCTAGGGCTAGATCCTGACCCAAGGTTTTGGATTTTAATGGGGCAGAGTTGTCTGTTTTCTATTAAACACATACTTGGGAGTAAGTAGACTTGCCCATCTCCTGTTTTATACTGATCTTTTCACGAATGTGAACTTTTTTCTTGAAAGAGTAAATATCTTTAAATTTTTCTGTAGCCTTCCTTGTTACAAGTTAAATGTTCCTACTTCTCTAGAGTATTTTGAAGTGTTTATTTAAATAAGTAAACATGGATAGACACTATTTTGTAGCAAGGGGTTGGGGGAGTATACTCTAAGGCAGCTTCTCTCTGACAGCTTATCTTTCTTATAAGTATAGTGTAAACATATAATTTATAATGTGGGAAAAGAGGGTTTGATCTTTTAACAAAGCCATTTCTTTTTATTTCAGAGTTAAGGAGTTTAAATTCTTTTTCTTTAGCATCTAGCAGTGAGTTCAGGGGTGATGGTCATTAATATCTTGATCCATTACTTTTCCTAAAAGATAAGATTTTTTTTCCCGTAATGGTTCATTTGTCTGACTGCTTTATTTCCCACCAGAAATCACAAAATCCATTTTTCCTGTGACAGTATAATAATTTTCACAACATCTGATTTTAGTGGCACATACATGCAGAAGATTAAAGGTGTAGGTTAGAAAAGAAGCAGTAAGAAGGCATTGAGAATAAAAACATGGTAGAATTTATTTCTTTAATGTCATAATAACTAATTTAGAAAAACAAATATAAACAATGGGTTGTAAATAGTTTATTCAATATTTTAATAAAGAATTAATTCATTACATGCACACTTATTTTTACATACTTGCCCAGATTTCTTACCAAAAAAAATTTTCTCGCCCTATTCTCAAACAAAATTTATAGACATTATATACAGCCTCTGTTGAAAAGACCTTCTGTTAAAATCAGCTGCCCTTAGCTTGACATATCTTGAGTTCTTAGTGATTAACATGTTAATAACAAGTGTGAATGTCATTAATGTTCCTATAATTAATTTCAGTATTAACACCTTATGTTTCTTATTATTCATTCCTCAAATGAAGGATTTTTCCATTTATAACTAAGTGGCAATTATTATATCATTTTTATTTAATGGAGCAATAAATTGTATCTGATGTTATTAATAGTAATTCCTACATTCCTTATAACATACTTTTATACTCATTCCTTTATATATTCCTTTACTGTTAT